>NW_028318094.1:3312222-3638333 GCF_062004578.1 Staurois parvus
ATTTTTACTTTAGTGAATTTGTAATGCTAGTGATGAATCATCAAATGTGGAAAATTAAAGGCCCACCCCCTTGTACTGGCCCTACTGAGCAGTCACTGGACCTCACTGGCCATGATGTGAGTGGTTCTCCTATCTTATAGCAAAATGGGGCTGCATTCCAGGCACTTCTAGTTTCATGTAATATGTGAGTGCAACCATTTTTTAATGTTATACTTTGATTTATTAACCACTTAACTTCAGGAAGGTTTTACCCCCTTCATTAACAGGGCATTTTTTTGCTATTCAGGACTGTGCTACTTTAACTGGTAATTGCTCGGTCATGCCACACTGTACCCAAATGAAATTTATATGATTTTCTTTCACACAAATAGATCTTTCTTTTGATGATATTTAATCACCACTGTTTTTGTTTCTATTTTTTGCTATATGAACAAAATAATAAAATAGTAAATATTTTGAAAAAAAAAATGTGTTTCCTAATTTATGTTATAAAATTTTGCAAACAAATAATCTTTCTTCATAAATTTAGGCCAAAATATAGTCTGCTACATTTCTTCGGTAGAAAAAACCCAAATCAGTGTATATTATTTATTTTGTGGTAAAGTTATCACAAACTATGTCCACAAACTATGATACAGTACTGTATATGTATTTAAAAATGGACTAGTCCTAATTTTCTCATTTCTTGAGGTTCTAAAATGCCAGGACAGTACAAATGCCCCCCAAATGACTCCTTTTTGGAAAGTAGACAGTCCAAGGTATTTATTAGGAGGCATGGTGAGATTTTTGTCACAATGTTTTGAAAAATTAAGAAATTTGATACATTTTTTTTTTTTTACAATTTTTTTAATGCTGTTACCAGTGCAATACAGAGTCCTCATATAACTGTTGTGGCATTATCAGGGATACTGACTGATGACAGTCACAAAACATGTTTTTTTTAAAATAATCTTTTATTAATTTTTTTAATAAATTGCCTTTTTTTTACAATTTGTTTTAACATACTGTCATCAGATTAGTTCAGTGACACCATAGCGACACTGTACTGCTTTAGGGGAGTAATCAGGATTTTTTTCTTTTACACTGTGATTGGTTGATTGGTTGTTACAGTGTTGGTCACAGTAGCAGCAATTGTTTGAACTGTCATGAATGGCTTTCATTCATGACTCATTGTTTACTATTGTGATGATGTGATTGGCCCAAAGCTATCACATGGTACAGGTACCATGTGACCACTGGTGACCAATCACAGATCACACACAGTGATAAACAATGATGCCATGAATAGATTCCATTCATGACTCTTGCTTAATACATGATATATTGCTTACTACATGATCACATGGTATCTGGGCCACTACCGGTAGCCCGATACCTAGCACCATAATCCACACTTGGTTAGACATTGGGTAAATGTATTACTGTTGGTCGGCAAGTGATTAAAGGTTTATTTGCACTGCGTGTGTACTTTCTTGTGTTTCCCTTTTTGCCTTTTTGCTCTTATCCATTAACTTGAAACTGCAGAACACCTTGCTTTGGTTCTTTCCAAAGAATTGGGACTATATTTATGTATTACTTTTTCATTTTATCTTCTCACCTTGTTGGTGATCTTGTTTTATCTGGTATGTAGCATGGATAGAGTTATTTTTTTATCAGCTGAATATTACATTGGTACCAGTTGCTGACAAATATCAGGAAATGTATTTTTCACTTATGTTGGGTGAATGTGCTTTATAAATAGAATTGCCTAGCTAATGTTCCTTATAAATATACCCCTTTAGATTTAAACAGAGTGTTGCCATTTGCAAAAGCTGTATTGTTATGCCAAGACACCCCTGCAAAGTGGAATCCTTAATTCAAAATCTGAAAGCCCATGATTTTATGGTTTGTTTTTCTTTTTTAACCAAGCTGTATTTTCAAGTCCTTGAACTCCTTTGTATTCTTGTACTACAGTAATAACACACTTAATATTGACTTTGCTGCAATTCATTTCTCCTAGCAATACCTCTATAAAGGTCCAGAACGCTGAAGTTTTCATGCTGTTTTTTTTAATTCCCTTTATAATGTATCATGAAAGGATGGCTAAGAAACTGTTGTCTTGCCTCTGGGGCTTTGGTGTATAAGTGTTATTATGATTGTTCTTTTTACATGACCTTTGAATTATTCAGATGAAATTTCTTTTTAAACCAAGCAGATGTTTGCCGCAATAATTACCTCTCTTTGATGAAACGCTCTCTCCCCCTTATGGACAAAAGGTAAATGACACATTCCATTTTAAAAACAGCTTTTATGTTTGTCCGGCACAAAACATATGATTTTAATAAAGAAAGGAAGAACCCGGGAGCCTAAGGTTAGGTGTGCACCTATGTAACTAAATATAGAGATTGCCTAAATAAAAAATGGTAACCTGTAACACCACCTTAAGTACAGCACAACAAGTTACTTGTCTGCCATCTAAAAGACCCCGTTACTCAGTATTACAAATGATGCTCATATCCACCCAAGGAACTAACATCATTGTCCATTATGCTAGTGAATTGTCTGGGATTCACTTATCACATGTGCCTATTAGGGATGAGTGAAACTGAAAGTTTTTGTTTTGCCAAAAACGTACTTAAATGCAATGGGGAAGCAAAATTTCCATTAAGATGGAAGCAATAGTCACATGAACAGCATGTCCTTGCTTCCCCTGGTATTCACATATCTATTATTTGTAAAAAGGAATGAGTAAACGTGCATAAGTTTGGTTTGCAGAATGTATGCCAAACCTATCGAAAAGCCTCAAAAATCGTGAACTGAAAGCAGGCCTTCAGCCCCTGAATGCAATCAGCATCATAGTTTTTCTCCTCCATTGCATTCTAAAATGCATTTTTTTCCCTCTGTTTAGCTCTTTTGTGTGTGTGTGTGTGTGTGTGTGTGTGTATGTGTGTGTGTGTGTGTATGCTCCACCCTAAACCACCATTCTCGCTGAATAGATGAGATCCTCATTGAAGTCTATCGAGAGGGTAAATTTTGGAGATAATTTCTTGCCATTTTCATGTCAAATAGGTAAGGGATTACTGTATCAAATGAGGGGCATAGGGAGCTGGACACTGCCATGTGGTACATGGGGATCCTTTTCATGCAACTTCAAGGGCAACATGGGAAAAACACCATTCCTTTCTATTACATGATGAAGAGATGCTTTTAAGCTGCATGTGGTATTGCAGAAAAGTATTATTCTCACAAATAGCATTAGCGACACCACATTCTGACATCACAAATTTTGCACGTGCAAATTTTTTTTAGCTTTTGCATTTACCTTGGTTTAAATACAGTGGCAGAACTCTAATCTGATTCCTTTCAATTTGAAAAAGGCTTTTTAGGTGGTTTTGACTGTGATATCTGTTTTTTTATACAGTGGTAATAGATCTGAATTGACAGGAGACAGTAGCAGCCACAACAGATCTAAAGCTATGGGATAGCTATTACGTTAAATTAATAAATAATGTTATACCCCTCACACAAATTGGCCAAGGGTACAACAAATTTAGACATCATGCAGATGGGTGACAGCCCTTGCTGCCACTTCACAGGAGATTGCTTTTAAGAAGGTGGTTGACAGGAGGCTGGGAGGTGATATGTTGCCTCCTCACTGCCCACTTCAACCCGAAAAAACTCGGAACCACCATGCTGCAACAAAGTGCATTGGTGGTGAGGAGGGGGGTTGGGGTGTTAGCCGGGAGGATTTGGACAAGCAGTGCTGCTGGTAAGGAGGCAGATGAACTTTGGGGTGGCTTGAAGGGGGAATTTCACCCCTTCGTAATACAGGGAGAAAATTTTACAGGGATCTATGCCACCATCCAAGTGAGAGCACAAAGTGGACCAATTTGAGTGCATGGCAAAGAAGCTCTTTCATGCATTTCCAGATGGTGGTCTCATTCCCCACACTGTACTAATAATTTAAGATGGGAAAAAGCTTGTTGTACTCTCCCACATGGTAGCTTTGGCTTGACACTTGCATGTGTGATACATTATCATATACCTGTGTGCAACAATGGCATGCCCCAAAGAACCCTTTATTTTGTCTCCCTGTTTGCCATAGCTGCCATTATATTTATTAATAATAACATACTCAAACAGGCACTGGGAGCTTTTAGGCTTGTATTTTTAGTCAGATGAAGGAAAACTTCAAACAGGCTAAACAGCTCTGGAGAGGCAACTTTCACACAGCAAGCCTTCCTTTGATGAACACCCAATAGTAGCTCAAAACTTAAAAATATAGAAAGGATCCCCAGATCAAAACCAGATGAAAGAGTCCAAGATAATCTTAATTGATGGTAAAAAAAACAAGTAATTACATCCAAAGTGTTTTAGGGGGGCTGCACCACTCTCCCTTCATCAGAAAGGAGCACCAGACCAGTGTTGAACTCTCCACATGTCAAGTTGTTGCTCTGTGTGGAGAATTCAATACTGCACTGATGGTCCTTTATGAATTTCTATTATATTTATTTAATCTGACACCTGGCTCCGCTGCACTGAAGGAACAGCTAAAGGAGTGCATAAGTTGGCTGCCTTCAAACAAGGTGGATTTGGTTTGCCACTTGCTCCTGATCCAGGCAAAGCTGCTCTCTTTGGGGCAGCATGTCACCATATACTTGCATACATCCGTGGTATGTACTAAAGCACTCCCTACCCCACCCACATTTGGCATAGGCATGTTAGAGGTAAAGGTTCTGCACACAGAGGTGGTAAGCTTTTTGTGAATCTTTAAAAAAGGGAAGACTTTGACATAAGTAGCAGCCTATCCATATACAAAAATTTAAATATTGTGTAGCACCCCTCTAGACAGCCAGGGGGAGCTAGTTACTTTTTATTTCAGTTAGAAAGGCTGAGTAACAGCCTAAGGAGATAGTCAGCAGGGTCAAATTTGGGTCAGGGCTGACAGGTTGTGCAGGTCAGTATCCTTGATGCCTTCCCCTGCTCTAGAATCTAGAAGAAGTGGGCAGGGGTGAGGAGGAGCTGGCCTGCACACTTAGAGGACCTTGGCCAATCCCCAAGTAGGAGGCTTGGTATGGGGCCAGGGCAGCCTTTAGGTGTGACTGAGCCTGCTCAACAAGAGGAAAGTTCGGGTGGAAAATGTGAGGAAGGCTGAGATACAGGGGCTTGGGAGGGGACCCAGTGGGAAGGTGCCTACATACAGACCAGGACCTGAAAAGGAGGATCACTCAGACTCCCCGGTCCTCGGAGGGAGGATCACCTGTGGAGCCAGGGAAGGAGCCAGCCCAGCAGAAGGCACAAAGGCAGTCACCAACTGAACCAGCTCACAGGCAAGGACCAAGTGAGTAATCCTACACCTTCTGGGCCAAACAAGATGAGAGGGCATTCTGGTGGGAAACCTGAGTGGCCCTACACCCGGGATTGTTACATTTAAAGTGGCAGCTTTGAATTCCCTTGCTCAGGGATTCCTCCAGACAGCTAGGTATAGAAGATGATGTATCTGGTGTCTGGGGTGGTACACCAAGAGATGCTGGAGAGCTCCCAGAAGAGAATTTCCTATTTTGCACTTGTACATAGTTGCCAGCAAGTTGTCCTCAGATTACTGTTCCTTGGCATTACCATACACCCCTTACCCCTTCCAAGTTCTAAAGCCCTTTAATAAATTAAAAAAAAACAAGTTTGATGACTTTTTGCTGTCTCCAGAATGCAAATCTGTGTAAAATGTGTGTTGCTTAGCTGTGCAGGACTATAGAGGGGCCCAAAAACGCAGCAACTCCTAAGGGGGTAGTGCTACAATGTGTTCTTTGCAAGAACCCATCAGCTTAGACACTTAGACACTGGCCTTGTGGAAGTAATTGCGCCAACAGGAAATTTTATTGGTGTTATCTGTACCTGGTTCTCTGATGTAAAACAACTTTTCAATTTGGTCTCAACTGCATCCCTGGGCACTTCTGACAATGTGGAGAACAGGTATTGATAGCATAAGAAAAAGGTGGACACAATGTTTTAAAGGAGTTGTAAGGAGTTGGACTCAAATAACCCATTGAAAAAGAACAGGAAATAATAATTAACATTGTAAAGCAAACCAATGAAGACATTTTTCTGGTTGAAATTTTATCTATCCAATAGTATTGATTTAAAAATATATTTCACAGAATATATGCATAAACATAGTGCAGTCGATGCACAGAATGTAAGCAGCTTCATTAGACCACAGTTTCAAAGGGAGAGATGAAACAGGGTTTATAAAGATCTTTAAATTTGAACATATTATTTCACAAGCAATAGCCAGAATATTTTGCAGTCAATGCACAGTATGTAAAAATGTGTATTAGGTTGCAATTTGGTGGGGAGAAATGAGCCAATAGCCTGAAATTTGGTAGGGACTCCATGAACATGTAAGCAGCTTTAGTAGGCTCCAGTTTAACAGAGGAAGTCCAGACAAGTTTTATAAGAAAAAAAAATCAAACATAGATGTTATATCACACAAACAGAAGAAAAATTGTACATACTGGATGCACACTGTGTAAGTGACTTTAATAAGTTGCAGTTTAATGGGAGAAAGCAGGCAAATTTATAATCCAAAAATCCAAACAAGTGTGTAATATTAAAGCAAAAACAGAAACTTTATTCTGAGTTTACACTATGTAAGAAGCTTTTACTAGGCCACATTTTCACAGGATGACACCAGGCAGCTTTATATTCAAGAAATCTAAATTAAAATGTATTATTTCACGGCAAAAAAACTCTGAAATGTTGTCTATACTCTATGCACACTATGTAAGCAGCTTTTACTAGTCTGCAGTTTTGCAGGTTGACACTAAGCAAGAAATCAAGATTAAAGTAATTTATTTTACAGAATAAAGGAAACATTATTTTCACTCTAAGCACACTATGTAAGCAGCTTTTACTTAACTGCAATTTCATAGGGTAACACTATGCAGGTCTATAATAAAAAAATGCAAGTGTATTATTGCACAGAAAAAAAGGCAAATATATTGAACTGACTCCATGCACACGTTTTAACATTTTTA
Source organism: Staurois parvus (assembly GCF_062004578.1). Classification (NCBI taxonomy): domain Eukaryota; kingdom Metazoa; phylum Chordata; class Amphibia; order Anura; family Ranidae; genus Staurois; species Staurois parvus. The sequence continues at coordinate 3,319,236 of NW_028318094.1, forward strand.
CTAGGCCACAGTTTTAGAGGAAGAAATAGGTCAGTTTTTAGTCAAGAAATCAAAGTCAGAGTGTACTATTTCACAGAAATAAAGCCAGAAATATTGTACTGTCTCCATGATGTATGTATGTAGGCATGTTTACTAGGTTGCTTTGTGAGAGCAAGAGTCCATCTAGTGTATTAGTTCACAGAAAAAAAATGAAATTGTACATACCCTATACATACATACCCTACACAGCTTTGGTAGGCTGCATTTTTAAAGGGAAAGACCAGGTAGGTTTTTATAATGAAATAACAGTTTGATGCTGTTTAAGCTACAATCAGTGGTCCAGCCTGGACACCTGCCACACTAACATGTTCCTGACTGCAGCAGCAGGTCTTCCCCTTTCTGTGGGTCCACAGCTTCCTGCTTTTGCTGGCCTTGCAGTCATTCAAGGAGGATGTGCTGTCTTAAAGGGCTATCGTGTTACTTGCTCAGTGTCCAAGCAACGTGTCCACATCCTAGTAGTTGGAACCCCTGTGAATTATCAGTTTCTTTCAATGTTATTTTTTTGAACTTCAGTGTTCTCAGTGTCTGTTCAGCTGTGTATACCCAGCAAATTCTCACTTGCATTCACTTTTGTGATCCTTGGGTACCCAAAGCTGCAGCCAGCCCTGTGATCCTTGTCTATTTTAACCTCATAGCCACCTGCTTCTCTTTGGCCAATTCCACTGCCTAATCTCAGCAGCTACTCCCATTTTACATTTACATACCACTACCTTAAGGGAATGGTGTTACCAGTTGTTTGACAACAAGAACTTTAAAGCCTTATGATGGCATTGTTCTGCATGAGTAGACTATGTCCATTCTATAAATGTAAATATAGAGATCTTTCTGGTGAGCTTTTAAAAAAGCTACAAAAGTTTACCAGATTCCACTATCACATAATTTACTTTCATTAGCAGTGGCCAGTGATCTGAAGCCTCTTTCCGTTTTCTTTCCTAGTCTTGCCAAAGTCTGGTGTCTGCCTTCTTGTGTGATGTTATTTCTGTGTGCTGCAGGATCTTATGATGGCCCTTTGTTGGGCCCTTTCAACAGTGATTGAGTAGCACTTCATGAGGAATCAACCTTGCCACTGCAAACCAGACCCTCGCAAACTAGAACAGAAGCAGAGCTGAAGAAAGGAGACATGAGACTGAAAGTGTTAGGTAAGCCACTTGGACTTTTAGAAAGATTTGATAAAACTAAATATATAGATCAGGTTCAGGAATAAGGTGGGATTTTTTTCCCTGGAAATAAGCTTTAAAGATACTTTGGGGGAGATTTACTAAAGCTGGTTCATTCAGAATCTTGTGCACCTGTGCATGGTAGCCAATCAGCTTCTAACCTCAGCTTGGTCATTTAAGCTTTAGCAATAAAACCTGTAAGCTAATTGGTTTTCACAAGATTTTGAGTGAACCAGCTTTAGTAAAAAAACCTCTTTGTTATGTCCATAAAATGCTCTCAGGTATAAAATCATGTATACCCATATGGTAAACAACCATAGGTGGGGGCAAAGCTCCAGTGCTTCCTAGTAGTTGTAAAGCTTTTTTGCACAATCCTGCCTCCCACATATTGCCATTAGCCTATCACTGTGGTGGCCTTCTTTTTTGGCCAGTCATATAGGGAGAGCAGAAGGTCATTAACCCTATGAAAACTCTGGAGCACACTAACAAAGAGCTTGCAGTGACAAGGAGCTACAGTGATTAGACCTGGGGCTCCAATAGACAAATGGAACTAGAGACCATGGAAAAGGTGAGTATCAGTGGATTGGGAGGATTCCATAGCAAAAGAAACAGTTACTTTGTCTACTTGGAGCAAATGGACAGGTTCTCCTTACGAAGCCTACACACATTACCAATCTCGGTTGTGCATGATGCAGCAGCTGAATCATTAATGTTCCAGCAAGCTTTGTACAAACATGCATGTGAATCCCTATGTAGATGGGAAAGGTAAAAACAATAATGACTGACTGAGAAAAATCCATCCTGGCTGATCTTTAAATGGATTGTTGGAGCGATAGAAGGGGCCTGACTTCAGGGAATGAATGTACTTTGTAATCATAGAAAAGAAATTATACTTTTTTATTTACTATGCTTTAAAAATATATTTACACCTTTAGGTGTTTTAATACTTACCTATGATATATTTTGACTCATTTAACAACACAATTGAGTACTGCACATGATACTTTTATTTTATTTGCACTAACAGCTACATTTGGGTTGCATTCACATCTGAGTGATTGTCTGCTTGAAACTTGTAGCTCTAAAACGCTCAACAAGCCAAATCCCAATTATTTCAATGGCCCCTGTTCAAATATAAGAGTTCTGTTGCCTGAAGCAAAATGCCTGTCACTCAGAATAGTACATGAGCTTTCCTTTGGCAGATTACAAGCTTTTTGGCCCCCATAGACTTCAATAGAAACATCTGAAAATAATGTGAATCAAGCATTTTATGAGCATTTTGTCATGTGTTTTCTGCTCAAACAGTAACTTTCCACCCCTAATTTCCTTCCCCTAGTGCTTTCTATTTGCTAAACTAAAACCCCAAAAGCTGTGAAATGCTTGTAATACGCTTATAATGTGCTTGTAATACACTTCTAAAAATGCAAAAAAAAACCCTCAAATAAAAACGCCAATGAATCTCTACACTCAGGAGCAGCCTTAATGAACTGCTAGGACCTTAGGAGAAGAGGATACATTCCTAAAACCTTGTCCTGAAAATGTGACTGTAAGTGCAATAAAAGAAAGTGTCAAGGACAGTATTCAAATGTATTATTGTAAGTACATTAATATGGCTAAAATCACCTTAAAGCGTGTTTAATGAAGGTGTTCAAGCAGCAAAGCCAATGCCATAACAACCAATCAGAATTAATCTCTTTTTTGCAATGTCTTGATGCACTTTAGGCTTTGGACCTTGTGCTGTTTATGAAATCACATGATCTCCCATGTCCAGAAGGGCAAGGTATTTAACTTCACTCTCTCAGTTGAACATTATGGCATGGGAGAGAGGGAATCCACAGTATAAGGTTCTGCTCCAAACTCCACCATCCTTGGTCTAGGGGGAAACAGGTGCTGGTTCTGAGAGCTTGGCCTATGCTCCGGTGCATTGCTATATTCTTTCAGAAAAGGCCACACACTGATTACATCAATCCATTAAGGCATGTTTATTCCAGAAATAATGGCTGAACAGCCTGCCTATGGCCACAACCTTTGTTGCATTTTGCCTTGATTGGGTTTAGTTATAAAGTTCTCTACAATAGATGTCTCTACAACTAAGCCCAACAAGGGCAGATACATTCAGGGAGGCTTGGCTACAGGTGGGGACATCCAGCAAACATGTCTGGAATAAACATGTTATAATGGATTAACATCAGCGGTGATTTACACGTGCAACCTTTTCTTCAAGAATATTGTGATGGGAGAGAGGGAAGGTGAATCTAAGCAATAGATGGTAAGCCTGTTACTTTGCTCTGAATGGGAAAAACTTGGGTCATTTAAGTATGATATCTCAGTATAAGTGTTTGGGATCAGTTAGACCCAGATGAACATGTATTGCACTACATGTGAACTCCAAATCTTTATTTTCACGCAAAGTTTAATAGAAATGCATAAGTTTGTATAGCAGTGTGCAGAGATAGAAACCTTGAAAACTATTTCACAACGCATGTGTTTTTCAAAAGAGCAAGCAAAATAATCTAGTGATCTGCTAAACCACTTTAGTAATTTCATGCAGAAAGTGAACTGACTTTGGCCATATATTCAGTTGCTGTGCAGAACACAAAGCCAATCCCAGCAATGGCTTTATTTATGACTCTATGCATTTCTTCCTTCTTCTCCCTCTCGATATCAGTAGGAGAGGTGGTTACAAGGATGTCCTCAGGAGTCCCTACAGCAATGGGGGATTGCAGTGTCATGCAGGAACCACTGCTGGGAAAGCTTATTTGCTCTGCAGAGTCCTGAATGCATCTAGGCTAGTAAAAACTTCTGCTGATCTCAGCATAGCATCATGAAGGAACAGCCCTGGACAACAACCAACTGCTCTGACAATGTCAGTTGCTACATGAAAATATTGAAGCGGAATAACACAGATTCATTGACATTCCCGTTGGCTGACCATGTTGGAAACTGTTGACACCTGTGTATGCTAGGTCTCAGTGCATTAAAAATGTGAGCTTTTATTGTAATGTTTGTCCAAAATGTTTAAAGTCAGGCCTGCAGAAAAGTGAAAGAAGAAGCATAGACGCAGGGCCAACATAACTGGGTTAAAAGGGGTTTGGGCAAAGGAGGAGTCACTGTGGGAATAAATGTAAACAGGTTAGGGGTACACCGGATTGGTAAAAGGAACAGAGCAGGTAGGGCTTTAGGAGCTGGAAACGTGGGAGGGTCTCGGAGATGTTCAGTTTCAAGAAAGCCTGGATGGGACAACTTCCCACCCTCCTACCTTTGGAGGTTTGGTATTTTGGTTTGTTCAGTCTCTTTTTTGTGGGACAGGGGGTATGTGTCTTTTTGTCATGGCAGCTGGTGGGACACGAGGTCCTTGGATGTGTTCTGATTAGGGGCAAAAAGGTACACTTGTAGGGACCCTTCTTGGGTACGGCTCCCATTTTTCTGGCTGTAGTTCCTGCAATACTCATTTGTCTACTAGTCATTGTTTCTGCAGCTAGAGGCCAAAGATGGTGGTGTACGTAGGTACTTGATGTACATGCCCACAAGGACCTTGGGGACCCTTAAATACTTTCTGTATGTTTATATGTTAATATGTTTAATATGCTATTTATATTTGGTTAATGAAAGGCTGCTATGGCCATTTAAAATCCAGTTGGTGTCATGCCTGGTCATTCATGGTAGTGGTTCGGGTAGTTGGATCAGGCAGCTTGGTCAAGGCATCTTTTACACCCTAGTTATGTCTATATCTCACATTTTTCACATGGAGCATATAAAATGAAATATTATTAGCATGTATTGCAGTGTTCATTTACTTACTATGCTCAGATGCAGGCACAGACCTCTTTAGCGCCTTCTTCACAGCTCCTTGGATTCATGAACACACCCAGGGAAGATACAATATTCAAGTTGGACGGTATGCTATGGTCACCAATGTCACTGGAAATGTAAGTGTGGGTAAATCCAATATTTTGATATAACACTATAACAGGAACAGAGAGGAAATCTTCCAATATACAGTCAGGTCCATAAATATTGGGACATCAACACAATTCTAACATTTTTGGCTCTATACACCACCACAATGGATTTGAAATGAAACGAACAAGATGTGCTTTAACTGCAGACTGTCAGCTTTAATTTGAGGGTATTTACATCCAAATCAGGTGAACGGTATAGGAATTACAACAGTTTGCATATGTGCCTCCCACTTGGTAAGGGACCAAAAGTAATGGGACAGAATAATAATCATAAATCAAACTTTCACTTTTTAATACTTGGTTGCAAATCCTTTGCAGTCAATTACAGCCTGAAGTGTGGAACGCATAGACATCGCCAGACGCTGGGTTTCATCCCTGGTGATGCTCTGCCAGGCCTCTACTGCAACTGTCTTCAGTTCCTGCTTGTTCTTGGGGCATTTTCCCTTCAGTTTTGTCTTCAGCAAGTGAAATGCTCAATCGGATTCAGGTCAGGTGATGGACTTGGCCATTGCAGAACATTCCACTTCTTTCCCTTAAAAAACTCTTTGGTTGCTTTTGCAGTCTGCTTTGGGTCATTGTCCATCTGCACTGTGAAGCGTCCAATGAGTTCTGAAGCATTTGGCTGAATATGAGCAGATAATATTGCCCGAAACACTTCACAATTCATCCGGCTGCTTTTGTCAGCAGTCACATCATCAATAAATACAAGAGAAGCAGTTCCATTGGCAGCCATACATGCCCACGCCATGACACTACCACCACCATGCTTCACTGATGAGGTGGTATGCTTAGGATCATGAGCAGTTCCTTTCCTTCTCCATACTCTTCTCTTCCCATCACTCTGGTACAACTTGATCTTGGTCTCATCTGTCCATAGGATGTTGTTCCAGAACTGTGAAGGCTTTTTTACATGTCGTTTGGCAAACTCTAATCTGGCCTTCCTGTTTTTGAGGCTCACCAATGGTTTACATCTTGTGGTGAACCCTCTGTATTCACTCTGGTGAAGTCTTCTCTTGATTGGTGACTTTGACACACATACACCTACCTCCTGGAGAGTGTTCTTGATCTGGCCAACTGTTGTGAAGGGTGTTTTCTTCACCAGGGAAAGAATTCTTCGGTCATCCACCACAGTTGTTTTCTGTGGTCTTCCGGGTCTTTTGGTGTTGCTGAGCTCACTGGTGCGTTCCTTCTTTTTAGGAATGTTCCAAACAGTTGTTTTGGCCACACCTAATGTTTTTGCTATCTCTCTGATGGGTTTGTTTTGTTTTTTCAGCCTAATGATGGCTTGCTTCACTGATAGTGACAGCTCTTTGGATCTCATCTTGAGAGTTGACAGCAACAGATTCCAAATGCAAATAGCACACTTGAAATGAACTCTGGACCTTTTATCTGCTCATTGTAATTGGGATAATGAGGGAATAACACACACCTGGCCATAGAACAGCTGAGAAGCCAATTGTCCCATTACTTTTGGTCCCTTACCAAGTGGGAGGCACATATGCAAACTGTTGTAATTCCTACACCGTTCACCTGATTTGGATGTAAATACCCTCAAATTAAAGCTGACAGTCTGCAGTTAAAGCACATCTTGTTTGTTTCATTTCAAATCCATTGTGGTGGTGTATAGAGCCAAAAATGTTAGAATTGTGTCGATGTCCCAATATTTATGGACCTGACTGTAGATGCTTGCTCCCATGACAATTGCCTAAAAGATGATTTCCCACACATTGGAAATATATCCTTTCACTTATACAGGACAGGAAGTGAAGAGAAATCTTGGTAGAGAATGACAAATGGCAAAAATTACATTGGTTTTAACTCGAAACAAAAAAGTTTTGGCTTCAGATATTCATTAAAAAAGGTAATCAGCTGGGTAGGGTGGGTCTTTAGGGTATGGTTCAAAGGACGGAGCTAGGATGGCCATTCCAGAGGATTCTGCAGACGTTTGATGTCTCGCTTGCCCCACCCACCCAATTTGGATTACACACTTAAAGTGTTGCTAAACCCACAACAGTAAAATCAGTCTATAAATGCAGTAAAGCATGCTTGTTATACTCACTGTGGAACCTAAGGGTTCCTCAACATAAAAATCCTCCACATGTAAAAAGGCTATATGAACCTGTCTTCTCTGATTCTCCCCTTCTTCTACTGTCCCCAATCCATCTCCTGATAGAACAGGGCCTTGGGTACATGCTGCACATGCTCAGTTTGGTGTGTATTGCTAGAGAGTTTTTTCTCTCTTTGGGAGGGTACATGTGATCAGCACAGGGCCAATCAGCACTGTCCAGACAGAGGGTCAGGGGTTATGCAGCCTCATAGGACAGTCAGAGGAGAATGAAAACTGCTCCTACATGATTTAACCAGTGCTCTGCTGGACGCTGATAGAAGTCAAAAGACTGCTATATACTGCTTTAGCAGTTTATATTTACTAAAATAATTGCATTTCCATGTTGTTTGTACTGTGGGAGACCAGATATAGTGAATGTACGGTCATGGGTTTAGTAACACTTTAAGGTGGATCATTCGTCATAGCAGCTGGATAGGTAGGGAGTGTTTGGCAATTGTAAAATCAGCAAGGTAGTAAAAGTAGCACATCAGATAGTATGGAGTCCTCTGATGTTGGTGGTGGTTAAGGTCCTCTTAGGGGCTCGATTCCCAGTGGATTGTTGGGGTTTTTCAGTAGGAGGTTCTTCAGCCAGTGTGGTGTGGCTGCAGCCTGATTTTGAACCAACAGCCCCCCTCCTGGGTAATTACCGTATAATTCTATAAAACTCGTTTATGGTTATTTAATTAATTTGCCTAATAAATTGGCTACTGTGGCCAGTTCAATCCAGTGTCACCCAGTTTAGTTTTTTCATTGGTTAAATGTTCGGTGGAGTAAAGTGGGGCAGCTATTTTGATGAATCTCTCAGTCGAATGAACTTTTTCATTCCCCAAAAAACAATGCAATACTTTCAAAATCTGTTTAATTAGCTGTATCAAACATACATTTTCTCCCAGATGTGCAAACTAAGCAGTCTAAACAGTACAGTAGAAAATATAAAAAGTTATATTTTTTTGTGAACAGTTGACAGCTCCTCACCTCCATCTTTAGCTATTTCCCTAAGCCACTGATGTATGCATAGAACAGAGACACACAAGAAAGGCAAAGGTTTCTTTTACCTATGGGCTGTGATTGACAGTCTGGCTGTACCTTCTTTATACTGTATATGAAACAAGATGGTGGCACCATGTGATTGAATAACTCGATCTCAGGGGACAGACTGGAGTTTTTGTTCCCTGATTATGCACCAGCAAAGTTATAAATAAAATAAATAATGAATTATTTTCCAGCAATTTCAGTATAAATTCGTAACATAAAGGTTCTCTAAAAAAAAAAAATCGAATTGCAAATAGAGTATTTTCCACTAGAGAGCAGCATCTTCACATCAAAGAAACAGCAGCTGCACTGTCTATTGACAGTACACAAAGTAAATTTTATTCTGTTTAGCTCACTCTCCAGAGCCAGCAAATTCATTGAAGGAAATGTCAAAATTTTATATTAAAAATGCATTGCTCAGACTCCTATGTTGTTTAAAAATGCATGTGTACAAGCGACTGTAAAAGGCAATTCATGTCGCTTTTCCTTAATAAAGGAAAATGTATGTTAGATTGCCATTTATTATAATTTCTGATTATTGGTATCTGCCAAGCAGGTTTATATCACACTGCTACATTCACTGGTAATAACATATTAATGTTCATATAACTTAGCCCCATATTCCTACATAACTTGATTAGAATGAGTTACTGCATAGTCATGTTGAAGAATCTTGTCACTTTTAAAGATTGGTAAAGGTTTTTACCAATGACATAACAAATACCGGGTATATTATATAATAAAAATGTGAAAAAAATCACAAAAATATCGCTCTCAACCTTCAACTATACCAAAATATAAGTGTCATATAAATAAAAATAAAATATACAATATATAAATTAATTAATTAATAAAATACATACATTTAAATTACATTAAGCTGCCACCAAATAAAGTGCAACTATGGGCCAAAAAACATATATATCAATATATATCAAACTTACATAAGATCCAACATAAAGTCCATTAAATAAAGTCCATATTGATAATATATAATCTTCCTTGAATGAAGATATGGAATCTTTCTTGACAAAATATTAATCCTCCATCAATGTGAATATTCCAGTGCTCAACACCCCATCAAAGTGAAAACTCACCAGATACTGGTGATAAACCAGCATGTCTTTCATATATCAATGGATGTGAGAGAAAATCAGCAGCATATCGATAATACTCATTCATCAGATGATCTCAATACTCTCCATCATGGTAAGTATAAGCCACAGAAAACACTCGCCATAGCATAATAGGGTTTCAAATGTTTATTCATACAAATTCCCCCTCTAAAATCGCACTCACATTGTGTAAGTAAATATAAAGCCTTTTGAACATAAGAGCCGTTTCCAGCCGGCAGCACTCAGTACACTGCTCCCAACACACAGTGGCGTCTCACCAGCCTGCAACAGATGACGCGGTTGCGGTCACGTGGCTTGGACACGTGATGGCGGCGTGCGTGATGACGTCACTGCTTGATCACGCCTTAACGTGTTTTGTCACATGACTTCGTCCGAGGGTGTGTAAATATACCGGTTATATATTGCAGCTGACCATCAAGTCTCACTCCCTATGCTGTATCTATGGAGAAGCAGTATTGTCACTTTAGGACAAAAAGGCAGAGATCACAGGAAATTATCAGCCTTCTACATATAGAAAGGCATCTTCACAGTAAGAGCTGTATAGGCTCCCACAGGAACTGGTTCTAGCCAGCTCAGATATCTTTTTTTATAGCTGGATGAAGTCCTAAATTCACAAAATATAACTGGCTACTAACATTTATAAGTAATAACACCATAGATTGTTGATCCAGTGAATATTAGATTTCTTTTTAAAAATTTCTTCCTTTGTATGAGCAAATTGGATCATACTTTATAAAGGTTTGTGAGCCCTCCCCTGAATCCACTGTGGATATTAGGTTCTGTATGGGGAGGTATTCAATTTATCTATTTATTAGTTTTCTTCTATTGTTTAAACTCGAGTTTATTTTCTACCAACACAAAAAATATTTGGGTTTATTTCTCTGCCCAGGAGCAACAATTGCCTGTAGAAATCAATGGTAGAATGTAGATAAATGCAAGTACTTGCATAAACACTCACATCTGCGTGGACCCAGGGTGCAGACTGTCAGACATCTGTACACATACTATCAACTCTTTTCTATGCTTATTTCCTTACTTCTGTCCCCTGGACCAGGGGCGGACTGACAACTCATGAGGCCCCCGGGAAAAAGGGGATCATAGAGCCCCTGTGTCCTTGCTCAAACTCAAAAAAGCCTATGAAAAAGGTACCAGGGGCATCTCATGGGGCCCCCTACTGACCCTGGGCCCTCGGGCAGTGCCTGAGTTTCCAAATGGTGAGTCCACCCCTGCCCAGGACCCTGTCCCCTCACAATTACTACAGCTTTCTTCCTGCTTTATCCTAAACTCTCCAACCCACATCTTCAACCTCTCCCTCTCCTCTGGCACCTTTCCCTCCACTCTCAAACATGCACTTGTTACCCCCATACTTAAAAAACCCTCACTGGACCCCACCTGTATAAACAACTTAAGACCCATCTCCCTGCTTCCGTTTGCTTTCCAGCTTCTTAAAACGCCTTGTCCACAACCGTATGAGTCGCTACCTCACCGATAACAACCTCCTTGGTCCCCTACAGTCTGGCTTCTTGGGCCCCTCCTATTCTCTCTCTGAACCTCTTCCCTAGGCCAGTTGATAAGCTTCCATGGCTTCCAGTACCACCTCTATGCTGACGACACCCAGATCTGTCTGCCTGCTCCCCAACTCACCCCTTCATCTCCTCATATATCACAAATTTGTTGAGCGACATATCAGTATGGATGACACATCACTTCCTCATACCCAATCTTTCCAAACTTGAGCTTGTAATTCCCGATCCCCCCAGCAATGACTACCATTGAGATCAACTGTACAACCATTGGTCCCGCCACACATGCCAGGGTGTTAGGTGTAATCCTAGACTTTTTCTTTGGCACCACATCCAATCACTGGCTAAATCTTGCGGCCTCAACCTCCGCAAAATTTCCAGAATACACGCCTTCCCAAATAACAACAACACAAAACAATTTATCTACTATTTCCCGTCTTGACTACTGCAACTCCCTCCTCACTGGCCTACTTTTGCATGGGCTATCCCCCCTTCAGTCTATTATGAATGCTGCTACCAGGCTTATACACCTTACTAACTGATCCTTTTCTGGCTTCCACTAGCCCACCGTATAAAACTCAGAACACTAACAACAATGTATAAAGCCACCCACAACATTGCCCCCAGCTATATCACCAACCTCATCTACAAATATCTCCTAAATCATCCTCTCTGCTCCTCTCAAGACATCTTGCTCTTCAGCTCCATTGTTACCTCCTCCCATGCTTGCCTCTAAGACTTTTCCAGAGCCTCTCCCATGCTCTGGAACTCCCTAACCCAGTATGCGTGGTCATCTCCCACCTTGTCAGTTTTTATTTGATCCTTAAAAACTCACTTATTCAGGGAAGCCTGTCCCACCTCCACCTAAAAATTTGCACTTGAGTCACCTCAGATCATTCCCTGCAGCTATTACCTTTTGTTCCATCTGCCCCTCCCTTTAGATTGTAAGCTCCATGAGCAGGGCCCACCTGTTCCGTCTGTTTTGAACTGTATTGTACTGTCCCCCTTTATATTGTAAAGCACTGCGCAAATATAAATTATTTATAATAATAATACGCCAGAACCGACCTATACCTGTGTACAGCTGCATACAGCCAGTGATTTCTACAGGCAGCTGTACGCAGCACCTGTGGTTCCTGGGAGGAGAAGTATGCCCATATGTTATGTGTTGGATTGACATTGGTGCACATGTGTCAATCCAACACATTTGTAAATGTAACAAGATTTCTGGCATGATCAAAAAGTGATTTTTTTTTTTGCACCTGCTGAAGAGATATAACTGATCACGGCATATTTAACCTCAAAATGAACTTTTAGTTTAAATCAGCTAAATACATAATTAGCATTTAAATCACTTTAAAATAAACCAGCAATTATTAACTTCCTTCTGAGAATCCTAATTGCCCGGCAAGTTTTAGCAGAGTAGATGGGAGTGGTTACAAGTATCCCCATAACACTAAGTTGTAGCTATAAGATATACAGTACAAAAAGATATACTTTATCAAATTTATGACCAGAAAAAAACAGACCATGCAAATTGTAGTGTTTTCTTATTGGTCAGTGTATTAATGCCTGTTTAGATTGATGGTCAGTGAAAAATGCCTCTTACACTGGTGGTCAGTGGAGAAGGACTCCATTACATTGATCGTCAGTGCATGCCTACTTACCTTGGTAGTCAATAAAGGGCCTCTTACATTGTTGGTCAGTGAAGGCCCTCTTACATTGTTGGTCAGTGAAAGCCCTCTTACATTGTTGGTCTGTGTAGGCCCTCTTAAATTGGTGGTCAGTGGTGGTCCCCTTACATTAGTGGTCACTGGTGGTTTGGTGGGAGGAATGCTCTTTACTTTGAAGGTCAATGAAAGATATGTTCCCCTAAATATATAGGCAGAAAGGTCATTTGTGTCAGTGGTTAGTAATATACAAAGTGCGGCGCTTCAAATAATCATATAATAAACTTAAAAGTCCAATCCACCGGAATAGAGGTATAGGGAATGAGCCCCTCGTCCCTGTACTAGTATATATAGTATAGTAGTGCTACTATAGATGTCTCAAAATGGCCAGCAGGAGAAGATAGAAATGTCCACCATCACCATCACCAAACACACTGCCTCTTACCAGATCATATTGACCCCCAGTTACAGATGGGTCAAAATGCGCTGTATGAAATCCAAAAGGCAAGCCGTGGACCTGGGCACTCTTTGATTCCAAACTTTCACATCAAAAATGAACTCAAAGGTAAAGCTACATAAGAACTATTCTCATAGAGGACAACCCCGTTCAAAATGCAAAAAGCATCTTCATAGTTTAGTATGATGAATGAACTTTATTGCCTCAAACGTAGTAACAAAAAAGTACATGAAAAGAGAATGTAAAACAGCATGTCACCAAACAAATACATGGTAAGTTTCAAACCAACAAGATAGCCGCCACGTTCCGGTGCGTGCTGTCATCACGTGCTCTGGCTTCTCCCTACGCGTTTCATAATCAATTACATCATCATGGGCGTGTCTATATGGTGACATGCTGTTTTACATTCTATTTTCATGTATGTTTTTTACTACGTTTGAGGAAAAAATGTACTGGCTCAAAATGCACATACTGTATGTGAACTAGATCCATAGGAAACCATGTTAAATGGATTATTGTGCATTTCTGCAAAATTCATTAAAACCAAGAGTTAATGACCATTACCATTCTATTGCTACTATGGATCACTATTGGGAGAACTTTTTATGTATCCCATGAGTGTTAGGTAAAATGGAACAGTTTGATACAGTATGGTGAATAACTTTGCTGCAGCTGTGGAGACCACCTTTGTTTGGTGATGCATAATTGTTGATATTCATTTTTGGTATCATTGGACATGATTTTTCAATGTTATACCTAAATGGAGGTGTCCTTCTGATGTGTAATTTATACTTGCATGAATATATTGTTTGTTCTTTTGTTCCATAGCATCAGGATGCATGTATATTTTTGATTGTAATGACTCCGTCTTATATTCTCATTGCCCTTCCTTCTGGACATTAATATTTGCATGTCTGGGGAAGTTAGATTCTGAGATGAGAAAGAGGGACACCTCTTAGCACAATGTACTTTGGCAGTTGACGGATTCCTGCCATACCCTCAGTTAATCAGACCATTAAGACTGTATAAGCCAAAATAATCGATTATACCCAGAATTGTTTCTTTTTCCACCATTACTTTTCCTTTATACTGACTTTTCAAAATAGCAAACAAGATAATTAAGAGATAGTATGAAGGATTAGTGCCGAATAACACTTTTAGTAGATTTTCATAGATATCTGTAAATTAGCCTAAAAACAGAGACAGAGGGATTTGATTCCAGAAGAAGAACATCCCCTCCAAATGTGGGCTAGTTGGGAAAGTATGTTGTTGATACAGGACTATATGAAAAATGTCCTTTGAAATCTAGTAATGGTGTCTTTCCTTTGTTTTTTTAGTTACAGTCACTATAGACTCCAGACAGGTAAGAGGTTCATAAATGAACATCTAGAAGGCTAAATGGTTAGCACTTCTGCCTGCCAGCACTAAGATTGTTGGTTCAAATCCCAGCCATGGCACCACCTCCCTGGAGTTTGCATGGTCTGCGTGGGTTTCCTCTAGGTACTCCTGTGTCCTCCCACTCTCCAAAGTCATGATGGTAGGTTAATTGTCTCCTGTCTAATTTGGCCCTAGTATGTGTATGTATGAATGTGAGTTAGGGACCTTAGATTATAGCTCCTTAAGGGTTAGAGACTGATGTGAATGTACAATATATAGGTAAAGTGCTGCATAAATTGACAGTGCTATATAAGTACCTGTAATAATAAAATAAATGATTGACCATCTATGAATGATTGGTAAATGTGACCTTCATTGCTCTATAAATATTTCCCTATGAATACATAAGATCATATATCGGTGTGCAGATTTTTGTAATTAAAGTGTGAAATGTATCAACTTGATGTAAAAAAAATTATCAGTGTTTGTTATGTATGTTTTTTTTTTTATGTAGAGTTTGTAATATAGCCAATAATATAACCAACAGTTCCTGGAATCAAAATACCCATTACTTGCTGGAAGGAGGTAATAATAGGTGGGTTGGGATGGGGGAGCCTTTTTACAAACACCTTTTTTGCCCTGAATAATCAAAGTGACAATTGTCTATTTAAAGTTCATTAAAAGTACATGTCCATCCCAGACTACCCTGTCTACAACGCTGCTGTCTGAATTCAATGCAGAACAAACAGCACAGTCTTTCTGTTAACGGAAGTGGAAAAATAACTCATCTTCTGACTCTGTAAAATGTAGATCAACAGAAGGACATCTGAAAAACAATAATTTCCAATGTGTTCTATTCACACCACAATGTTGAGTTGTGCTAACATGCCAATTTATGTCCCTGTATGTCAACGCGTTAAAACGTGATTAAAATGGATGGAAATGTACATGCATTTTAGCGCAAGTCAGTGTGAATTGGCCCTAAAGGAATATATAGAACTATAGGCAAGACTAGTTTTCATTTTGAAACTAAAAAATCCCAGTGCCAATCAAAGAAAGTATACAATTATGCAGCTGTGCACCAGTGAAAACCACCAATAATGAATAACACAAAAAACAGCGCAGAAATTAAATAAATAAAAATAATCACAAATAAATAAATGTCCGTGCAAAAAAAAAAAAAAAAAAAAAAAAAAATATATATATATATATATATATATATATAATATTTCAAACATAAGTCCTTATTTTCCCAAAAGGATTTTCAAGACAATGTTTAATAAGGTGGAAAGCTGGTCATCCTCTACAGTGATTCTTAAAGCGTGAGATCCTTATATTTACAATTTGGAAACTTGTTCCTTTGAAGCCTTTGAGGCTATTAAACAAGGCCTGTTATTTTATTGAAACGTGAGTGTCCTTATTCTATCGATTTATATGGTATTGAGTAGCAGTATTACACTATGTAGCCTTTCTTTCCTTGCACATTATTAAGGATTCCATGGAGAAGTAGAGTGGAGTCGATTGCTGTATCTAAGCAGGGTGAAGAAGGCGATTTGAGTTCCTCCTGAGGGGCTATAGGATCCCTTATATCCTATGAGGCTTATTACTCACCTCCATCTGGTCAATATTATTTTTCACGTGGTGATTAGGTGGAAGCACACTTTGGAACATTGTCTTGAAAATCCTTTTGGGAGAATAAGGACTTATGTTTGAAATATTATATATATATATATATATATATTTTTTTTTTTTTTTTTTTTTTTTCACGGACATTTATTTATTTGTGATTATTTTTATTTATTTAATTTTTGCGCTGTTTTTTGTGTTATTCATCATTTAGTTTTCATTTTGGATTGAATAAGGAATGTTTATAACTCTGTCAGTTTTTTTTTCCTTCTGTGTTTGGTGAAAATTCCCTTCACTTCCTGCCCCATACCTAGAACAGGAAGTGAGAGGAAACCGACTTCCATTGTCGGTGATAATGGTAAACAGGAGAAGAAGAGAGGGTAAATCTCCCTAATAAGAGCACAGACAACCTGCCAGGTGTTCTAATCCTTTTCCATTCTATCCAAAAAAATTTTGCCTTTAGTTGTGTTTTTACATCAAGCAGCATATGCTATCCCTTTAGGTAACCCATAGTGCTCTCTGAATCCTGTAGTATCTATTAAATGTTCATTTCTACAATTAAGAATAATGTGTGTGTATCTCTACTAAAAAAATATGGAACAACGGCTTACAAAAATATAAACTGAGAAAAATAAATAAATGAAATGGACTTAAAACCATTACAGTTTCAATTTAAACGATATGTCAAGGTAAAATGTAAAACAAATATGAGTAGTTTTCTATATTACTTGCATCTTTTCCTTGTTTTCTCACTTTGAAGACTCTGCAAAAACAGAAAAACATGTTTTTATCTCCCAGAAATGCCCTCAGCTTCTAAGTCCTGTGGTGGGCTGACAAGAAACAGCTTTTTTTATAATGAGCTGAGTGGTGTCAGCCCTACCCAATGTCTTTTGCTAAACTACTCAACCATGCCCAGTCTCAAATCTCAACAACATAATGACCACTTATTCTGGTAGTCCAAGATAAGGATTAGGAGGGCTCTTTGAGATAACACAAGAAATGCAGAAAGGAAACAGAGCAGTGCTGAATTTCTGACAAGATTGACAGGCTTTTTTTTACATATCAAACAGATATAACAAAATGCTTCCAATAGTATATTAAACAGACCAAAAGGAAGCAAATAAAAGATGTTTATTATTACACAAAAATTCATTGTGGTTGGTGTATGAATCTTGTGCCTTGGTTGTCATCCTAATATCTACTTTATTAAAATAGCTTACACAAATCATTAGTGTGTCTATGTTTGAGGACTAGGTGGTTGTGCTTGGCTGCCTTGAGAGGGTGTGTGACATCGTATGTAGTCTCTTTGGCATTACAAGACATTTTGTGCGGATAGAAGGCAATTATATTACAGTATGGCCATGAGGATGATGATGTTGCAGCCTTGATGATCACAGATATTTTTCTCCCTAACGGATATAAATCAAAATCATGAAATATCTTGCTTGCAAGTTGTGGGTTGCTTTTTTCCAAACATCCTGCAGGAGGAGCTCACTTTACATTTGTGCGTTTATACCATCTCTGGAAAAAATATAAAAGCTATTACTTGGAAAACTAGGTATTCTTATCTAATAACTGAGCCTCGGTCATTCCCAGAATACAGTCATTTTACTTACGTCTCTCTGCGCAGATTAAACACCTTGGGTCAGTTAAACACATAACAGTATGCTGAGTGATGTCATGTGACTTAATATGTTGCATTGAGATGTGATATGTATTTCAATAGCAAGGAAAGATAAACTCATGGTAAGGTACAGATAGCATAATGAGATGTTTTGGCATTTACCAAACAGACAGAAATCGTGATATGACAACACAAACAATGAAGAAGGTATTATTTTGTCTGCAAGGCAGCATAGTGGCTAAATGATTAGCTCTTTTGCCTGGCAGCTCCAGGCCCTACATTTGTGGGATGCTTACTGCATGGAGTTTGCATGTCCCTCTTTTTGAAAGGGCAATCCTGTGCAGTTTTCTTACCAAAATCCATCAACTAAATGGTAGGTCACCACAGGGCATCACATTGAGTGAAATACTTGTTGAACAGAACAAATGCCATTTACAGTATGTATGGCAAGAACATATTAAACTCATGTTACTTCTGACGCCACCACCTGTAGTGGCTTGCAGGGGTGCTGCAACCGGTCCTGAGGAACAGGCAGTTATAATTAAAGTCCTGTTTCACTGAAAAAAGGACAAAAACCTTTCAATCACATATTTCTGGGGTACCACTTCCTTGCTTCATGCCAGGCAAATAAGATTTGCAGGGGAGGGGCCTGAGCATGGTGCTCCACAGCAGCATGTGTTAGGAGCTCCCATGCACGCTCAGTGAATGGTGTACATCTGACCCCCTGCCCCCCGCTTACCGGTGTTGCCATCGGGAAGCCTTGGTGCAAGGGAGCCAGGTCTGGTTGGTGGATCAAGGTGCAGAGCGGAACAGGGAGACGTGTGGTAGCCGCCTGTCACTAGGAAAGGATGGATCCGGTGGAGAAGCTGAGTACAGAGAAGAACCATGTGATCAGTCAGGAGACCAGGCGGGCAACCTGAGAGCCTGGCAGCTGAATGCCAAAGAAAGAAGCACAGACCGTCTCTGCCCCATCCGTGATGGGCCACCGGCTTGGGCCCCTAGCAGTGCAGCAGATCCCCTGCTGGGAAGTGGAGCCTGGAGCTGTGATGGCAGCAGGAAGTGGCACGGGGGAGAGTGTGTTGCGAAGCCGGTCGCAGGACATGAGGCGGAGACCCAAGGAAGACACTGTGGGGTTTATTTACTAAAGCTGGAGAGTCCAAAATCAGACTCCCTTCTGCATAGAAACCAATCAGCTTCTAACCTCAGCTTGTTCAATGAAGCTATGGCAATGAAACCTGGAAGCTGATTGGTTTCTATGCAGAAGTGAGTCTGATTTTGCACTCTACAGCTTTAGTAAATAAACCCCTGTCTGTCCTGGGAGTTCCCATACACAAAGGATGATCCAGAGAAATCTAGGAAGGAAATAAAGAACAACCGATGAACAGCAAGTGTGAACAACATACAATAATGGGTGAGTGGCCGCGGGAGTTGAACAACTGTTAACCTGTATGCTACAGCGGAGGGTGAGGGTACCGAGGATACAATATCAGTGTTTAGGGGCCCCAGAGGTGGATGGGACAGTGTACTCAGGACTTAAGCTGAAACGGAAACCTGTATTTAGCACCATAAGCCCCCCGTACACTTTAAGAATCATGAAGAGTAGATCTGTTAAAGAGGGGGAGCGAAAACCCCTCAGTTGAATTTAAATACAAGTACAATAACAAAGTACATGCCTTTACAGGAGAAAAGCCCAGAGGAACTAACTCAAAAAAGCTACGGAGAGGAAAATTATAATGGAGGTCAGGGGAGATTGTCTTTCAAGGTATTGGACAGAAATCAGTTAAAAGAAATCTCACAACCTGAAAGTGAAAGGGGGTAAAAAAGTATGGAAGAGCAAGAAGCAAGGCTACAAATGTCCACAAAAGCAGAAATCACAGATATGTTTGCAAACTTAGAAAACTCCATAAAAAGCAAAATGGCGGCCTTACACTGCCAGTTTTGTGCAGTAATAAAAAAAAAAGGGGGATTAAATATGCCAGATTTTAGGAGATATTATAATTTGGTGCTATTATCATGAATTGTAGATTGGATATATATTACACAAGGGAGAAGTTAGGTAAAAATGGAGAGTTCACTTAGTAAGGCACCACTAGAAAAGTTTATTTTGATATCACAGGAATTTCGCACTTGGAATGAGGACACAAGCACTTTGACACGGAATGTATTTAGGATTTGAGATGAAATGCATAAGCAGCAGGATTGGAAATTTAATTCACTGTCAATTCCGTTGGCGGGAAAAATGTTTTTCCCACCCGGGAATGATAATATCTCAGGGAAATGGGTAATGGATAAAAATGCACGTTTAAAAAATATTGTGGATAGAGGGGTGCTATGTTCTTTACACAATTTGAAGAATAAGAAGGAAATATTTTCTACACTGGATGAGTGGAGGTATGGTCAAATAAGACATTTGGTTGCAAAGCTCCCACAACCACTAAGGAATGAGGATGAAATTTATCCTTTAGAGCAACTGGTGAGTACAAATAAAATACAGAAACATATTACCTCAAGGATTTATAGTATACTCATTGAAATAGAAGGACTAGTATCCCAAAGATTTTTAGAGAAGTGGGAAATGGAGCTTAGGACAAAATTGAATGAGCAACAAAAAAATAAAATGTTTAGTTTAATACATGGGTCGGAGAATATGAATATAGTTGAAATGAATTATAAATGTCTAGTAAGATGGTATATTACTCCCAATATGATGCATAAATTAAGGCCAGAGGTTTCATCCCAGTGTTGGAGGGGATGGGGAAGTAAGGGTACAATGGCACATATCTGGTGGGATTGTCCCAAAATACAGGAGTTTGGAAGGAGATATATACAAGAGATCCAGAAGATTAGTATACCGGTAGACCTGTGGGCTTGCTTATTTTCTAAATCTGATCTTTCGATGAAGCAGTATAAAAATATGACATTGTTTCATCTTTTAAATGCAGCCAAAAGCCTTATCCCTAAATATTGGCAAAAATATTGGATGGATAGGGTTGAGTATATACATAGAATGGAAGAATTATATCATATAGATGATGATAAAGTGGAAAAATGTAAGAAGGTGTGGGAGGGATGGTACGATTTCAAAAAATCTAAAATATTTCTAGAAGCTGTTGTAGGAGAAGAGAAAAAAGAAAATAAACAAAGAGTTTGGAAATGAAAGAAAAAAGAAAAAGAGGGGAAACAGTAAGATAGATCAACAAATGAAGAACAAGAAGTAAATCGAAGGACCAAGAAGACAAAGGGAGGGGGGATGGTGGGGGGGGGGGGGGGGGGGTAAATGCGGGGATGGGGATTGTTATTAAATATGGATCTTTCTACTGTATGTTGTTGGTTTAAAATGGATTTGTATAATAAAAGTTAATAAAGATATAATTAAAAAAAATAATCAGAGTCCTGTTTGAGGGGAGTAACCCCACTGTGTACACTGTGCAATGATTGGAAATCAGTTTGAAATATAAATGCAATTGAGTTGTGTATTTAAAGCTGATCTCCGTGTTTTAGAAAAGTTTAAATAGACAGTTTGGACCAAGCTTGTGAGCTGTATAAACTGTAGGAAGCCTCAACTATATACAATAAACAGCTCTATGTTCCAGCAGCGGGATGGGAACGTCCCATTTCACTCCCAAAACAAATCTGAGTTGTACTTTGTATTCTATGAATTTGTCAGGGCTGGGTTCCTGCTACTTAATGAGCAGCTCTTTTCTTTCAGTGCTCAGAAGCTGCTCAGCTGTCAGTTAATTGCCAGCCACTCTTTGTCTAGACAGTGACTCATCTGGATACCATACCTGCCTCATTAGTCCAGCCTACAGCCAATCCTTTTTGCTATTTTAGCAGCTTAACTAATTTCCTCCTTGTCCTTGTGTGGTCTATGATCTCCAGTATGTTCCTGCCTGTGTTCCTGTGTACAACTCGGTCTGGCTGACTTCCCTTCCAATTCCTGTTCCTGATTTTTGCTCCTGGCTACGCTGACTTCAGGTTTTCTTACCCTGACTCGTCTGACTACCTGCTCTGGCAGCCAAACCCTGGCTTCTGTATGGACTACATTCTTGAATTGTGTTATTTCTGCTATATCATTAAAGGTGTGATTTTAACAGCACTGTCTGTCTCTGCCTGGTTTATGGTTCTTGACAGAATGAATATATAGCTTCTGATTAGCTGAGACAACAATTAGTGACATCATCTGCCTGCCTCTCTGCCACAGCTAATCAGAGGAAGCTTTGTATTCATTCATAGAATGAAAAGCTTGGTGTTAATGGCTGAGCAGAACTTTCAGGAGCGTGTAGTGCCTGCTCCATTATATCTGCTGGTTCCAGCATCCTGGTTTTGGCTATGATGCACATTGACTCTCCATCTGTCCACCTGAAAGGTGATGGTATGGCCAGTCTTTGGGTGGAGACCAAACCTGATTTAAACCAGCCAAGCCTGCAGTCCCATGCTTGCGATAATGCTGGTTGCATATGCTTAAACTCCCTGTCTGTCTGTCCTGCTCTGCTGTTTGGAGTCCCTCGTTGATGAACTTGGATCGACTATCCTTTTAACTATGCCTGCTTTGGACTATGGATCTGACCCTGACTATTCTAACACTTGCGTTCCTTGTACCTGGATTGTCATTGAACTACTCTACCTGTCTACCAATTGCAAGTACCTGTGTGCTGTTTTCAGTTTGTGCCTGTCCTGGCATCATAGCCAGGCACTATAGTGTGTATAAGTCCTGGGGCAACCAAGTACCAATAGGCCTGCTTGCCTTATGGGAAAGGGGCCTGCTATAGGTAAAGAACACAGGAGCCAACTATAGTGCCTGACCACCTGTGTTAGGGGTAAGCATGGGAACCACTCAGTCTGACTCAATTTTGTTCCTATCCTACTGTCAGAATACAATTCATTTAGCGCACACAGCCACTGCATGTGTTAGTGAAGGAAATATTACGTCTGGACCAGCTTGGCCCAAATGAGCTATTGAAAGTCCTCTAAAACATGAAGATCAGCTTTAAAGTAGAACTATAGGTAAAACTTTTTGTTCATTTTGGATAGAGTAAGGAAAGGTTATAACCCATCAGAATTTTTTTTTGCCATCTGTGTCCCATTGCATATATTTCCCTTCACTTCCTGTCCCAAAGCCAAACAGGAAGTGAGAGGAATTTTCTGCAAATTTAGAGGAAATCCTTGGGGAACCCCAGTTCACCAGAATTAGTGTTTCTGTTGGAAGATGGATTACTTTTCTGGGGACAACCCAAATTTGGGGATTTCTTTTTACTTTCACTTTCGATGATAATGGTAGACAAGAGAAATCGACAGGGTGAATCTCCTTAACAGGAGGCACAGAAAGCAATAAAACCTGACAGGTGTTCTTATCTCTCTGCACGCTATCCAAAACTAAATAAAAAAAGTTTTGCCTTTAGTTAAAGAGCAACTTGCATTTATTTCCATAACATTCTTCAAATACAAGTTGATTCTATACATGGAGGTGACTCTTGTCCTAATTTAGAGACACTATGGATAAAGGAGGTAGAAAATTTGCTGTGAGGTTAAAAGACTATGTCAAGAAATATAATATAGAGCACATTTAGCAGATTCTGCAGTAAATATAGACAAGCGTGGCAACCAGGCCAAACATCTTTATCTCTAACAATATCCTGGGATACAATTTGCATTATATGTGCTTTTCTGTAAGTTCACTCTATGCACTACGCAAAACCCTTCTTACCTTGTTACTTTTGGAGAGATATTATGGATGTAAAAATCTGAATGCCTGCCACATAGTATATGATGTTGATTGATATAATAAGGGACCACTAAGCAGATTCCGGTCTTATGGACTGACTGCCATGTAAATTGTTATGCATTACCAGAATTTGAAAATACAATTTTTTCTCAATTTTTCGTAAGTACCATTCTAGGTACAACCACACTCCACATACCCCCCACTTTGATTTACAGACTTACATCCAAAGGGATGTATCTGTAAGCCGTGTACTGGGGTGGACTCCCCAGGATACAGTGAAGTCACGAACGAAGAAAGCAACCCCAACACCAGCTTTTGCCACACCAGAATTTTACTTAGATGTGGCATATAAACACAACCACAAATGCTGGAAACATACAATAAATTTACATACACCAAGCCCAATGGCTGAGACCCTTGTGCTGCACAGCACGGCGCCTTCTGATGGATGAAGGTAGAAAGTGAAGTAATTTACCTACTGGCGGGCACAACTAAGCTGCCTCACCTTACCTGTTATTACCCTAAAAGAGCAGGAATCAGTGTATGGGTGTATGGTATGGGCTAGCCTGCGGTGCAGCACAACAGCTTACAATCTTACACAAATCTGCAGTATTCCCCCTCCCATAACTGGTCCTGTAACACGTGCCTGAGTATTCCTTCTGAGCAAAACGCCAGTCTGGCTTGAGTTTGTGGGATTTTATCAGCTCTCCAATATGAAATGTCACTTTAAGTTGTGGAGTCCTTCCAATAATCAGTAACAACACTTGTGGCCTGACACAAACAGAGACCCTAACTAACTAACTGTAGGCCTGGCCTCAGTCTCTAGGCGCCAACACTGAAATGAGGTGCGTGCACGATCTTACTGACCCGGGTCTGCTTTGCATCTGCTGGTGACTCTGAACAGAACAAATGTCTCTCCAACAAGCATGCGGTATTGCAGTATATGCTGCTTAGTTCCTCTGCTCTCATCAGCATTCCTGGCAGCAATCTTCCTTTCTCTGAACAGGATCATGGTCTTGGACACAATCAGCTTCACTTAGCCGCAGCTTTGGTTACCGAGGGACGCTTTCACACCTGGATGTCATCAGATTCTCAGCTCACATGGCCCCTTATTCACCATGCTTCAAAACATGACTTCTCTCTCTCCTTCCTGTTCTCTCCAACTCTGTGTGCAAAACCCCACCTCTTCATGAATATAGAAATATCTATGCAGTCTGAGGCTGTGTTAGAAAAACAGTGACATCTTGTGGCTAAACCTCAGAATGTCAGTCAAAACATTAATTTACTTCCACACAAACAGTGTTCAAACAATGAGAGCTGTTTCCCCATCTCACATATTACACCAGGATGCCATGAATATTTCTCTTTAAATGATGGCCAATAGGAACAAAGCATTTCACACTTTCCTTTTATTAAATAGACATACAGTACTTGAGGCATACTAGTATGTAGTATTTCTTCAGATGTGATCTTGTGACACTTTCTTCAGTCACTTGGAACTTACACACCCTCTATTTCCTTTAAACAAGACAAGTATATTTGGGGGACTGCCATTGACCTTGATGGAGTTGATAAAGTCTGGGAGTTTGCAGTTTCTCTTTGGAGTTAAAGAGTTGCTTTATGTACATAAACTTAATGAGCATGTATAGATAATGGAATGTAATAGACTATGACCCCTTTTGGTAAATTATTTATATACAGAAAATTTATACAAATATATCTTCTAGGTTTGGTAGTGACCCCAATAGACAGTTGAGATGTGTGGTTATTCAACATGAGGCTGTACAATGCATGTGGTTTTAAAAGTGAGAGGTGTGTGGGTGGGTGCAGCGTGGTGCTGCGGCAGTAAAGACACAGAGTCTGGTTGCAGTAAAACTTGCAACTTGTATTGCAGGGAATGGCAAACTACAAACAACTCCAGCGGTTGAGAATGTTGTTCAGGTTGAGACAGTCACAGTTCAGTTAAATGAAGAGAAGCAGTGGGGAAAAAATTACACTGACAGCATATGTCTTCAGAGAGTGAAATGAGGCCTGGCTGGTCTGGTCCCAAAGAGAAGGCTTCTTTGCAGAATTGTGAGGCCCTACCCTGTCCCTTCTCATCTGGAACCTTTCCCTGTTGCTATCACTTTCCCTGATAGACAGGTGCTCTTTCCCTGCTCTAGCCACTTGGAAAAACCTGGAAGCAAGTGTTTATAAAGGCTTTGCTGACCCAAGATGGCCACCAGAGATCACCTGGATCTCAACCGGAATGCTGCCTCCAGGAACCTGGAAACCATACAGAAACCATGTTTCTCTTGACTTCCTCTCCAGGCTGTGATACTGCCCTGGTCAGGCACCACCCGCAGAGGAGAAAGCAGACTGCACCTGGCTAAAGGTGAATAACGTTACGTATAATCAGCATTGTTAGATATTTGTGAATAGTCTGCAGCTGTTGTTGTTTGTGTTGGTCTAGTAATTGCTAAGCAGTACCATAAGACTCCAACTGTGACTAATTATTTTTGAGTCTGAAAACCCACACTGGAGGTGCTGTTGTCTTACATAACTGGCAGATTAAGTGCCTTTTTCAAAAATTGTGGTAGGAAAACAAGATTGTGAGTTCCTTTAGGAGGCGTGGGACCAGGGGCGGACTGACAACTCACGGGGCCCCCGTGCAATAGGGCATCATGGGGCCCCTGTGTTTTTCCACAAAGTCAAAAAAGCCTATGAAAAAGGTACCAGGGGCATCTCATGGGGTCCTCTACTGACAGTGCCCGAGTTTCCAAATGGTTAGTCCGCCCCTTGCGTGGGACTCATATGAATGGCTTCATATATTCTTAAACATATGGCTGATTTGTAATTATGCCCAGCTTGTCTTGTAATTCACACATCTCTATTGTACAGTGTTGCCAGACAGATGATACCCCTTTTTCTAGGTTTATTTTTGCAGCTTCATGGTCTCCATTGTTCATTGAACAATGAATCAACAATGTGACAAAACAAACTTGTTATGTAGTAGGATGAAATGTGTGAATTGCTAGACTGGCTGAACAGAACAAAACAAACAAAATAGTTCAGACTGTCTGCCAGGGTTTTGCCCTAAACAGGACAAGAAAACAGCTTTGAAAATAGTATTATTTAACTGAGTGTCTTGTTCAAGATGAGATGTGTTTACATGGTGCCCGTTTCCATGGAGTGATTGTAGACACAATGAAATTCTGTGTCAGTTGAAGTATTCCATAAATTAGTGTGGCCTGGCATCTATCAAACTGTGACCAAAAGTTGTGGCACATCATTGAT
Source organism: Staurois parvus (assembly GCF_062004578.1). Classification (NCBI taxonomy): domain Eukaryota; kingdom Metazoa; phylum Chordata; class Amphibia; order Anura; family Ranidae; genus Staurois; species Staurois parvus. Next base: position 3,345,944 of record NW_028318094.1, read on the forward strand.
CTAAGACTTCCAAAGGCTTAAGCTCTGCTGTTGCCCTTGAACTATATATTTGGTCCTCTATACAATGTACTGCAAGTTTGGCAATTTACAGACCCCAAAATAAATTAGCAATTTAGCTGTATTTATAGTTTCCCATTGAAGTCAAGCACCGTTCCTACCTTGCATAATCAATATTCTTCAATTTATTTTGCGTGATTCGCCTGCTCTAGGATCTCAATATATGTGACAAAGATCAATAGATAACGAAGAATAGTATATGAAAAACAATAAATAATTTATATATACCACTTAAAGACCAATCATTTTCTGGGATGTTTTGTTTACAAGTTTAAATCCATATTTTTTGCTAGAAAATTACTTATAACCCCCAAACATTATATACACAGTATATATACAGGATATATATAGCACCAACAGTTTGCGCAGTGCTGTACAATATAAAGGAGACATGTAAAGGAGACAGTACAATTACAATACATTTCAGTACAGAAGGAATAGGAGGGCCCTGCTCATGGAGCTTACAATCTAAAGGAAGGGGGAGGTGTGTGTATATATATATATATATATATATATATATATATATTTTTTTTTTTAAGCACAGACCCTAGAGAATGAAACGGCAATCATTGCAATTTTTTATGTCACATAATATTTGCGCAGCAGTTTTTCAAATGCAATTTTTTTGGGAAAAAATACACTTTAGCGTATTTAAAAACCAAACGCAATATATACCACAATTTTTTTGTAAAACATGAAGGAGGATGTTATGCCAAGTAAATAGATACTTAACATGTCACACTTTAAAACTGGGCATGCTTGTGGAATGGCAGCAAACGACGGTACTTAAAAAATCTCCATAGGCGATGCTTTAAAAAATTTTACATAGTTACATAGTTAGTCTGGCTGAAAAAAGACAAAAGTCTATCCAGTTCAACCATTAAAAAAAAAAAAAAGTTATAATCCTATACCTACAGTTGAGCCAGAGGAAGGCAAAAAAACACAGCAATGCATGATCCAATTTGCTCCTTCAGGGGAAAAAAAATCCTTCCTGATTCCCAGAGAGGCAATCGGATATTCCCTGGATCAAATTTACCTATAAATGTTAGTATCCAGTTATATTCTGTATATCCAAGGAGGAATCCAGGCCTTTTTGAAAGCAATCCACTGAGCTGGCCAGAACCAACTCTTGAGGGAGTCTATTCCACATTTTCACAGCTCTCACTGTTAAGAAACCTTTCCGTGTTTGGGGATTAAATTTTTTTTCCTCCAGATGTAAAGTGTGCCCCCTTGTCCTCTGTGATGACCTCAGGGTGAATAACTCTACACCGAGTTTACTATATGAACCACTGATGTATTTATACATGTTGATCATATCCTCCCTTAATCTCCTCTTCTCAAGAGAGAATAAATTCTGTTCCTCTAATCTTTCCTCATAGCTGAGCTCCTCCATGCCTCTTATCAGTTTGGTTACCCTTCTCTGTAATTTCTCCAGTTCCCCAATGTTCTTTTTGTGAACTGGTGCCCAAAACTGAACTGCATATTCCAGATGAGGTATTACTAATGATTTGTACCGGGGTAAAATGATATCTCTCTCTCTGGAGTCTATACAGGTTACCTGTTTAGAGTTACAGAGGACATCTAGTGCTAGAATTGTTCCTCTCGCTCTTTTTTTATGTTTTTCGTGTATTCACCCAGCACTTCTTTTGAAGAGTGGATTGCACCAATCACTTTGATTTTGAACTGCACTGATATTTATCACAATTGAATAGAGACTGGGTATGGACATTAAGCACGTTTGGGCACAAGTTGCATATTTTTTATATTTTTTAAGCAATCAACATTTATGTAAATATATTATTTATATGGTTAAAGTGGAAATTGCATATAGCTATACACTTTTAGTTATGTGGAAATTTCAACGCATACTAGTAGAGGGCAGCGTTGTAGGTTGGTGTAATATTCTAAACACATATACAGCATTTACTGCATATATAGCCCATAATGGTACAAGGAAGACAAAATTAATATTTGGAAACATGATTAATTATCTGCCAACAAATAGATTTAAACCTCACATAAGCTTTATCATGTTGATGCAATTCCAAAAAATGTTTTTAATCTTTTTAAATATGCATATTTTCCATAAAATTATAAATGTTGATTCTACCATGAAGGGCAGTGAGCAGGAATGTTCTGTTATGAAGTGGTAACGGTCCCCCACCTGTGCTCCTGCAGTGTCACCCTTTCATATGCATCCATGGTAGAGACTACAGGTGGCTGTGCCAACAGATTGCACAGGGACAGTCCATTATTGTCACCATCTGGAATGTGGTGCTGAACAATGATAAGCAACTGCTACTAGTGCAAGTGCATGCAGACTAGAATTTGCTGAAAGAGGCTGGAGGAAATCAACAAAACTAAATTCTAAAGGGAGAAAAACAGTGTTTTGTGAAAAAAAGGGATTTGGGAAACCAAGTGTCATAATGGTAGCATTTAGATCCTCTTTAAGTTTGTCAACAACAGAGTTACAGTATGCTTTTATTCAGCTGTAACCTTCAGGAGTGAGTGTGTAAGGTATGAAGTTGCAGATAGGGTTAAATTATTAGAAGAATCATAGCTGTCTTACTTGTGTAATGTCCATCTTTGCTGGTTGCAAATGATAAGCATAGCATGGAAGGTTGGCATGATTCTGTGAATATTTCCAGTGAGTCTACTAGCCTACTAGTTTCATCCCTTGTCCTAGCACTGATGAAGAAGGAGTGTTTGCCCAAAACACTTTGTCTCCTGTTTATCTTTCTGTTGTCTTAATTTTATCAGGAATAAATGATAATGGATTCTTAAAATAACCAGTTGGCACTCTGTTGTTGTTTTCACTAGGCTAGCTGAGAACAGGTGAGCACATATAGTCCTCTTAGAAGCACAGGGGAATGATATTCAAGCATATGTAACCCATAACAATAAACTTCTCTTATTTGCTGCCTCATTTGCTATATGCCACTGAAAGCTCTTTATTATATTTTGTCATAAAGTAAAAAAACACTGTGGATCTTGAAAGAAATTAAGAGCTGTCTGGTGCTTACTTCTGTAAGGGTGTGACACATGGATTAATTCTAGTGTGTAATGTTAAACTGCAATATGCTCTTTGGTCAGTAGATGGCAGCAAAGTACAACAATCGATTTTGTAGTGACTTTTGCTAAGACAAGATAAATGCTTATTTACCCTATAAAGTTTAATGAATACTAATTTAGGGGCTGAGTAGGACCCTCAGAAGGGTCATAGTGAACTGTAAATACAGGTTTGAGGCTGCAATTAAGAAATGACTTACTGCATCACAAACTCTATGGGAAGGGGAGGAGTTCCTGTGCTGAGGAGGAAGTGAAGTCTGAGTCTGGCTGATGGATGCTGAGGACATCTGGAGAATCTGTGTGGGGCCTGGAAGAGGATTTACGGCTTACAGAGGAATCTGGCGAGGGCACCTAAAGAAGATCCACAACGAGGCCAGGAAACAAGTGACTGTATGGTCCGGTTCCGGAGTGGGTCAGGAGAAAGCACCAAGAGCCTGCCAGGGAACCGTAAGTGCGGCTTTGCCACAGCACATCGCACCACACGTGGTCAGTGACATTTTGGATATACCAGAAAGTTACAAGAGACACACTCCACTTTCCTTTGGATTACAAATAGTATTGCGCAATACTTAGGGTGCACCCCAATGTTATATCTTGCTCAGGAACATTCAGGCGCAGCCAGGCTGCTTTCTGGACATTGGGGAAAGTCCGCAAGTACGGGGTTAGTGTTAGACAGTATTATTCTTACTGTATGGTTATGCGTTGTTATCATTCTGTTTACGTATGCTCAACTACATGATCACTATAACTGTTCAGTAAACGTAATTGTTTTAAAAGAACCGCTGTCTGCGTCTGTGTGGCATCGTGTGCCCTCTGAATCTGTGGGCCCAGCCCTTGGCTTTCCTTCACTTCCTGAGTTATACTCAGTTAACCAGCATTACCATCACTGGTATGGCCTGATGTAAGGAAATATCTGTAGCTTATATACCTTTGTACACCTTGGTTTGAGTCTCAGTATATACTTTTTCTTTCCTTCTTTATTGGTTGGTCCAGACCAGTAGGGCTCTGGATTGTTGGCCATTACTGTGCCCCCATATCTGGCCCCCTAGAGGGCCCTTAGCCTTTTGGGAATGTAGAGGAGGCCTGCCTTCTATGATTGGGAGATTTACCGCTGAATGGTTCACATTAATACTATATATGTAAGTCCTACTATATTTTTGTATGACCCTTTTCATACTTACATGAAGTAATTTGGTGTATTCAACATATGTATATCTTTTTTAGATTTTACTACTAAGCCCCTGAAAAAGGAATTGTTGTAGCGAAACATGTTGGGCCATTCTTCCAGCGGCTTAATGTCTCTCACCCCCCCATAGGACCTTCCTGGTGGTTATAGTATGCATCATCACTGGTTTTGTTCCATACAATATGATGGGATGTGGGACATTGTCTGTGGGGACATTGTACAATTACTTTTTAAACTGAAAGATGTTTTTTCATGACATATTGTGAAAATAAAATACAAGTGATCTTACTAATATATGTTTGTGGTTTCTGTGTTCTAAAGTCCATCTGCACTTCCTCCCCTTGTTTTTTCCCCTTTTTGTCTGGTTTAACTAGGACATGGCACTAGTGTATTATCTATTTGGGAGTAACCCAACACCGGAGTACACTCCAATCTCCCCCCCCTTCCCTTTTTCACTTCCTGAGTTAGGCTGGCCATACATTATACAATTTTCTTGAGAATTGTTCTTTAGATTTACCAAAAACCATATAATACAAGGTCAAACCCAAACAACACTTTCAAGTGTATCCAATTAGGCAGACCCTTGCACTACAGAGTAGAAGGTAAATCTAAAGGAAATTGGGCAGCGATTGGACAGAAAATGCTAAGAAAATTGTATAGTGTATGGCCAGCCTTATTTCATTCAGCCTATTTAGTCCTCCCAGTTCTTATCTTTACATTTCAGAACTGTTGGCCTTTATGTTGTGGAGAATAGGATAGAAGGAAGGTTTGGCAAAGACAATGGGCAGGGCTAACAACACTCACTAGACAAAAATGTATTGTGTTGTGAGTTCAGAACGCAAATTAGGAGCTGAGTGCATTTCTAGCCTATCAACGAATATCTTTTTGTACTTACAGAGTCTTTAAAGACACCCAATTTTGAAGAAATGTGCATGTATTGCAGAAATGTACTGCATATCATTTTTTTTAATAATATTTCTCTGTTGTAGACTTTAAAATGACCCTTTCCTTTAAAAAAAGCTACTTGTATAAAATGGAGACATGTACAGGTGTCTACACATCCTTGCAACATCATACAGTTCCCTTCACTAGGTCTAAATGCAGAGCCTTTCTGAAGGGGTGAAGTGTTGACCATTCCAGGTTGAACTTTTCCTGCTCCCTCCCACACATTCTCATTGGTGTATCATGGGCTTTCCCACAGACCAACACAAATGTGCAGAGGGCAAAATGGGGTGGGCATGTGAAAGAGCTTGGCCCACTAAGAACAGCCTGGCATCCAAGTGTAGTAGGAAAAAGGGGAATAGCAAGATTATTTTTTATATGCCTGCACTTTTTATCTGGTAACAACTTTGTTTTTCTTAAAGTGTTACTAAACCCAGGACCCTGCACTCACTATATCTGGTCTCCCACAGTACACAGAAAATAGAAATGCAATTATTTTAGTAAATATAAACTGCTAAATACCTTTTCTCATCAGCAGTACATAGCAGTCTTGTAACTTCTATCAGTGTCCAGCTGAGCACTGGTTAAAGCTTGTAGGAGGCGTTTTCATTCTCTTCTGACTATCCTATGAGGCTGCATGACCCCTGTCCCTCTGTCTGGACAGTGCTGATTGGCCCTGTGCTGATCACATGCACTCTTCCAAGAAAAAAACCTCTCTAGCAATACAAACTGAGCATGTGCAGCTTGCATCCAAGGCTTTGTTCTATCATTAGATGGATTGGGCTCAGTAGAAGAGGAGAGTCAGAGAAGACCGGATCAAACATCCTTTTTTCACAATGCAGAGGATTAACCCCTTAGGCTTCACAGTGAGTATAACAAGCATGCTTTACTGCATATACAGACTGATTTTACTGTTGTGGGTTTAGTAACACTTTAAGGTGAGAGCCACTTTAAGGGCATTGCACAGACTGCTCATGCAAGCCATAGCTGATCTATAGGTAGAACACTACAAGAAATGTATTATGGGCAATGTTTAATGATATTGTACCATGTTATTCCATGCACGTGAGTCATTGTGCTGGAAATTATTGGCCTCCAACTCTTTAGTAATAATAATAACTGTTATTTGTCTCTTCTCTTGTTTCATCTATTCTTGGGGATTACAAATACTTCTTTGTTTGCAGATAACAAAAGCCCATTGCATTTATCTCCAACTTGACCAGATAAGATAGAGATTGAATACCTGACAAGAGAAATTTGGATTAGACAATACCTGACAAGAGAAATTTAGATTAGAAAAATATTCAACAAGAGAAATTTAGATTAGACAATACCTGACAAGAGAAATTTAGATTAGAAAAATACTGACAAGAGAAATTTAGATTAGACAATACCTGACAACAGAAATTTAGATTAGACAATACATGATAACAGAAATTTAGATTAGAAAAATACCTGACAACAGAAATTTAGATTAGACAATACCTGACAACAGAAATTTAGATTAGACAAATGTGATTAACGTGGAGTTATGTATTTGGTAGATTAAGAGCATGCTTACAACCTACCAGGGGCGGACTGACAACTCATGGGGCCCCCGGGCAATAGGGGATCATGGGGCCCCTGTGTCCTTGCAAACACTCAAACCACACCCAAAAAACCCTATTAAAAAGGTACCAGGGGCATCTCATGGGGCCCCCTACTGACCCAGGGCCCTCGGGCAGTGCCCGAGTTCCCAAATGGTCAGTCTGTCCCTGCAACCTACTGTTAAGCTATTAATAGTGAGGTGAAGATGTTTTATAACTTATCCAAGCCACTTCAATTTTAACGAGTGCCAGATACATACCCTAACATTTATATCCACAAAGGTAGCACAGACACCTTAATCCAATCAGCGATTGTCCAAGAACAGAGTAGGAAAAGTAAATGTTATGAAACCACCCTGATCTAATTACATAATTCCAGATGTAGGAAAACTGCTGAGTCTTGACTTGTAGAATTTACTCTTCTATGTTGGGCTATTTGTTTGGTGAGAGGTTGTTTTGTCTTCCCCCATTTGTAGGTCTCTTCATTCATCACTACACTACGCTGCATATACAGGTTACTTTGCCTGTGTTTTGGTGTTGGGTCTTTCGAATGTAAAAGCTTTTTGTCTCAATGTATTGCTGGCAATCTCAGAAGTCCCGCTAAATGTACCTAACTACTACGAGCTATACCATGACCTGGATTAATGCAAACCTTCACCAACATTCAACTGTTGAGGAAGGTAAAACTGTATCAGAAAAAGTATGTGAGTAGACCATAGACTCAATACCAACACAGGATTTACAGCTTCTGAACATAAATAAAATAGGTATAGACATAGGGGAGAGAGAAACTTTAAAGCGTAAACCACAAAATAAAATTGCAATATATATATTTCAGCTTACCAGTCCTTAGATTCGTTTTTTCAGGCATTTGTTTCCTTTATTTTCACTTGGTGATCCTGCCAGTAACACACTTCCATTCCTAGGATGACACCACTTACTATCTATGGAGGAGCAGCGCTGTCACCCTAGACAGATAGTTCCTTTGTAGTTCACAGAAGGCAACTGGGTAGGCAAATTACCTTTTCTGAAATTTCAGTTCAGTGCACAAAAAGGTGCAAGGAATATATGACTTTTGACAAAACCAACAAGTATTATTCTGTACTTGCATAAACTGTATTGTATTTAGCTTGAAAAGTACTGTTCAGCTGAAATTTTACATTTGTTTTTAGGTTTATAAATTCTTCAATTTTGCACTTCTGTATTAATATGAAATCATCTTGAATATTCAGTTCAATTTTGTGTACCAGATAGAAAAAAGGATGTCTTACTTAAAAGAGTGTGGCTATGGCTAACTGAATTAATTATGGACACAGGGGACCTTGGTTCAGAGGAGACTAATTGACCTCAATTCATTCACTCGTGGGAAGAGGTGATTAGGGTATAAGATCACCCTATTTAAATTATAAATGGTGATATAAAAAAAGAAGACAGCTACATTTAAATGGTACCTGTCAGAAAAGAAATATTAAAACAGACAATGATTAATTGTTCTTGAAGTGAATGTCCCATGGCTGCCATGTTGTTCCTTGCTGTACTATTTAATATGTTGCTGGTGAAAAACCAATGTACAGCCAGTGAAGTGATGGGATGCATGATACACACGCATTTATTCTGGGCAATGACTCAAAGAGTTGTGAAGGAAGGATAGGGATGCACTAGGGCTGCACCAATACACTTTTTTTTATCAGAGAGTATGAGTACTGATACTTTCGGTCAGGTACTCGCCGATACCAATACTTTGTGGTGTGATTTGCATCAATGCAAAATGTATGGACACAAATTGCACTGCATAAAACAGCATGTGATTTGAGTAGGAATGTGATTACTGTCTAAATCGCATGCGGTTTCCCCATTGCTCCTGTAGGAACCCAAGCTTGTCATAGCACACAGGAGCGGTGCAGAGAGGTTTCCAGCAATGGATAGTGGGAGAGTGGGCATGTAGGGAAGTATACCTGGTGGCAGATGCTTCATTTTCTTAGTGGTAGGAGAGGAGAGAAAGCAATGGGGATTTTAAATCCCTGATGCTTTCTCTCCTCTCCTTGCAGTTATGAAAGATTGGGCTAGAGGGCTTTTGATTGGTCAGCACCATCACATGGATGGTGCTGACCATCTAGCCTGTACTGTCATCACTGCAAAGAGAGGAGAGAAAACCGCTTACAAGTCTGGGGATTTGAAATCCCTATGACTTTCTCTCCTCTTCTTGCAGTGATGAAAGTAGTGGCTAAACAGTATCTGACTAGTCAGCAACGTCCATGTGAGTGGGGAAACCGCATGCAATTTGGACAGGAATTGCATTCCTGTTCAAATCGCATGATAATATTTGTGGTGCAATTTGTATTGGCACAAATTGCACCGCAAAGTATTGGTATTCCTGTATCGAGTACTACTACTTGTGAAAATACTCAGTGTCGGCACTGATATCGGTATAGATGCATCCCTAGTTTTCACCTTCAAAAATAAGTCAACAATGGTTTCTGCAATAAGAGGCTCCTTCAAAATTGAGCTTGCACATGAAGGGCAAAGCAACACGTTTTCTTTAAGCATGGCCCTACCAACAGTTTACACTCACCTTCCCTTCACTTCCTGCCACATCCTGAGAGAGGACTCAGGTAAGTGTTACTGAGGGGTGGAGGGTGGGACAGACAGTGTAGGGCTTTTTACCTTAGTGCAGGCAATTAAGGTAAAAAAATTAAGGTAAAAAAACCTTTAGTGTTTTCAACCTCTTTAATCTAAAACGTGTGCCATAAATATGAGGATATTAGTCTTTGGGTTAGGTAGGTGGAAGGAGCAATGGGGGACCAAGCTCACTTAGGCAGTAGACTTAGGTGCACAAGTGGCAAGAACAGGGGCGGAATGACCATTTGGAAACTCAGGCACTGCCCGAGGGCCCGGGGTCAGTAGGGAGCCCCATGAGATGCCCCTGGTACCTTTTTCATAGGCTTTTTTGAGTTTGGGCAAGGACACAGGGGCCCCATGATCCCCTATTACCCGGGGGTCCCATGAGTTGTCAGTCCGCCCCTGGGCAAGAACCACTAATTGCAAAAACTGTAAAAGCGATAACAAGATATTTTATAGTTTGACTTTAGAATGAGTCTTGGGGTAGCAAAGTAAATAGACCAGTAGCCATAATTGCACAAGTAGTATAAGCCAATTTTTCCAAAAATTGTTCCAGGGATCAACTCTAGTTCTAACCTATCTGTACTCTACTCAAAATGATACCAAAACATGCTGGCTTGATAATAACTTTAGAGAAAGTGTTGCAACTCAAAAAGATGTACTCACTGAAAGTGTTCTACACTGTCCCTTTAAGTTCAATGCTCCCTCTAGAGGACGATCGGCGAGTACATTATCAGCCAGATAGAATCTGTGTCATTTCTAATAGCACCACTACACTTAGCCTCTTCCTTTCCCACGGCCAGTGAGCACCTTAATTTTAGTATTCAAGTCAGCTTCTGGCCTCTTTCTCTCACACAAACCATTATTGTCCGAGGTCTAATTGACTTCATGTTGAATCACTGCGCTTTTCACGCTTGGCTGAGCCTGCCCCGTCTGAGTATTGGCTCAGAGCACGGGAAGCCTGGAGCATGCGGTTTAAGGTCGACCTTCGGTGAGCTGGGGGCCCCCAAGGTGTCAGTCGGTAACAGAATGAAATGTTAAGGCGCTTCATTTTATCAGCCTTTCACTACATTTTTAATTAATGACCTCCTAAACTTCCCATGATATAGATATAGATATGGGATATAAAAAGACTGGGAAATCCTAAAATCAGTTGTATGCAGTTATGGCAGTGCCTACAGTACATAAAAGATTGTGCTAAAGTACTTGTGAAATCATTTGTTTCCTGGCAATTTGCCGCCATATAGAGATGTCATAACCTTATTTCTTATTGCCGGAGGTGTTCTGCAGTCAAAGGTAGTTGTTTTACATGTAAAATGACCCAGAGAACATAGTCTGTCTGATGTTGGTGGTTATCATTTTCATCCTGATAGACATACGGCAGCACTGTTAGTCAATGGGATAATTCCAACAAAAAATGTTTTGTCCAGTTATGGATAATTATGAATATTTCTAATTAATAATTTTCAGAAGTTTAAGTCACAATCTAAGTCCATACTACCAGATCTCATATTTCTTAAAGGTAAACACAGACACAATTTTATATATATATATATATATATATTTATTTTTTTGTAGTTGTATTTTAAATTAGCAATGTATTACATGCCTAAGCACTAGCGTTCCATTGTTTTTACTTTGCAGTATTTTAAAATGGCAGTTTTTAACTGTACTATTAATGTATTTAGATGATTATGATTGTAAATCTTGGCATGCACCTTTTACAAGAAAATGTAGCATATACACTCATGGGCCACTTTATTAGGTACACCTGTTTAATTGTTTGGTAACACAAATTGTTAATCAGCCAATGTCAGCAACTCAATACATTTAGGCATTTAAACATGGTGAAGAGGACTTGCTGAAGTTTAAACCAATCATCAGAATGGGGAAGCAAGGGGATTTAAGTGACTTTGAACATGGCATGGTTGTTTGTTCCAGACGGGCTGGTCTGAGTATTTCAAAAACTGCTGATCTACTGGGATTTTCACGATCAATCATCTCTAGGGTTTCCAGAGAATGGCCCGAAAAAGAAAATATCGAGTGAGTGGCAGTTGTGTGGATGAAAATGCCTTGTTGATGTCAGAGGTCAGAGGAGAATGGGCAGACTGGTTGCTTCAACATTCAGATGGTAGGGTCAGAATTTGGCTTAACCTCCTCTGCGGTATGATTATTTCCGCTTTTTTGTGCTGAAAGCGGTACCATTTTTTTGCATGGAAATATGTATTTTTTTATTGTAGGCTGTAATTTTTAGGAATAACTCACTGAAATCTGTCCGAACAAGAGTCTATTAAATATTCCGGATATGATAAAATTTGAAACACGAAATCATAAATTATAATTTAATAAATAATCATAAAAAATAATAATATAATAATAATAAATTTAATTCAATAATATAATCAAACCAAAAACACTGAAATTTGAAATACAGAGGCAAATTCGCACATCGCTGAGCAAAGTCGCAAAATCGTTTTCAGTGTCTGATGACGAATTTCCCCACAAATCATTATCACTCAATTCTGCAAGTGGTTCTGATTTACTATCGCTGTTCTAAAACCGCTTTTGACGTAAAGGGACGCTTTTTGGACGCCATGGACTTTTCTAAGTTTCCAGGCAGAAAAAACATCCAAAATGCAGGCAGGGCACAGACAAAGCAGTAGGGACCAAATATATGTGAAATGCATTGAAACAGCAATGACAGCAAAAATGACATTTTTTTAAAAAATTCAAATTTCCTGCCGGTTCCGGCGCCCGTACGTCCTGACGTCACAGGGACCGGAACACAGAAGCCGGATGCCGGCATCCGCCGGAGGAGATGGCCGGGGACGCTGCAGGGGACACATTGCAGGAGCGAAGGACAAGGTAAGTGCTGCAGGGACACCCAGAACAGAGCCGCATGGTAAGCCCGAGTGTAACTCGGGGTTACCGCTCTTGGTATAGAAATTTTACACCGAGCTACACTCGGGATTACCGCTAAGGAGGTTAAACAACATGAAAGTTGGATTCATCCTGCCTTGTGTCAATGGTTCAGGCTGGTGGTGGTGGTGTAATGGTGTGGGGGATATTGTCTTGGCACTAGCAAGGTGTACCTAATAAAGTGGCCAGTGAGTGTAATCATATACAGTAGTCATATGAAAACAAAGATGAATACCTTTGAGCAGTGATCACACATTTATCACGATGCTAATCATATTTATTTATTTTACTTATTACAGGTACTTCTATAGCTCCATCAATTCACCTAGATGCCCCCTAGCGATATCATCAACCCAGCATTGATACAACCAATTTCAAATACTAAAGTTGTATTAAAACAAAAAGCAAGAATTTATTATATTGCAAATTGCCAGATCTTGGATGTGATGGATGCATTCGTTTTTCTTTTTTTTAGGCTTTCTATCTTTTATTTTCACTTGGTGATCTAGCTAGCAATTCTGTTGTGCTTCTATTTTATCTCTAGCAGTGTGTGTGTGGGGTGGGGGGCATTGAAAGGGTGGATTTCATAGTTTTCCTGGAATTGGGCTTTAAAGGGAGGTTGCACAGCATGGAATATTTATTTATTTTTTGCTCATGAAATGCTGCTTAAGGCCTGATAGGTCTGAGAGAATTCTGTTTGAAAGTAAATTAGCTAAGCAGACTGACGTTAGCATAGTTGCATGCTTTTCCTAGGCAGCTTTAGATGTTTAAAGGGTCATTCAATCCAACACGTTTATTTCAGTTTTTGTATGATGCTGACAGGTGCTCTGTGCTGTACAGTATATCTTGGTCTGCACACCCACTCTTACTTTATGCATTACTTCTCCCACTTTTTTGATTTTTTAAAAATGTATCTTATATTATGTTGAACACCAGCGTACAAAAACATCCACTCCATTTGGTGGATAGGAACAAAGGTGCGAACTATGGCAGGGAGATCTTTCTGCTAGAGTATCCAAAATATAATGGAAGGCAGGAGCTGATTCAACCTTGTCCCACTAACCCATTTCCAGGAAAGGAAGTACCAGCATCTAGGTATAAGCCACAAAATGCTTTAGCAATTTTCTACACTGTTTTATTAATTTTACTCAAACAAATTGACTATTAAAAAGATCTTTTTCACCCAAGGCTTACTTCTATTGGCAAAACCTGTTGGTTACAATACTAGAGCATAGATGCTATATAATACTCTATATACCCTACATTGCCATTGTGTTTTGAAGGAGTTCTTTAAATTCATTAGTCATCCAGATTAATAGATGTAACTAAGGTTACTAAAGACTAATTGCTCATTACATTCAGCAATAATAAAGCCTTTAGAAATATTCACCTATTCTTTCATTAATTTTCTTTGAATACATATTTTTTTCACAACAGTAACACAGAAGATTAGTAGTGATTGCCGAATTAGCCCATGTTTAGTTCGCCGAGCATTTAGTAAATCTGGTTAGACGTTAGAGAATCCTGAACTTTGCAGGGGTCCCATTGACTTCTTTAGGGGGCAAAATTGGGCTAATAAGCAAACTATTGGCAAAAAATGTTATAGGGAGGTGGGCACTGCCATGGGGTACCAATTTAAAGTGGTTGTAAAGGCTGAAGGTTTTTAACCTTCATGCATTCTATGCATAAAGGTAAAAAACCTTCTGTGTGCAGCATCTCCCCCCCCCCCCCCAGCCTCCTCAATACTCACCTGAGCCTCATCGCGATCCAGCGATGTAAATGGAAGCCTCTGCTGTCCCAGGTCTTTGCCTCCTCAATGGTTGAGACAGCAAGCAGGAACCATTGGCTCCCACTGCTGTCAATAACAGCCAGTCAGCCAATGAGGAGAGAGAAGGGGAGGGCCAAGCTCCATGTGTGAATGGACATACGGAGCAGTGGGTACCTCCATAACAAGCTGCTTGCTGTGGGGGCACCAGACAGACAGGAGGAGCCAGGGGAGCCTGTGGGGAATCCGAGAAGAGGAGGATCCAGGCTGCTCTGTGCAAAACCACTACACACAGCAGGTGTGTATAGACATGTTTGTTATTTTACAAAAAAAAAAATTAACCTTTAGAAGCGCTTTAACAAAGCAACATCTTTTTTTTAATAAAAGCACAGTACAGCGGAGAGAGGGTTCTTTTAATGTAACTACAAAGGCAACATGGAATAATTACCAACCCTTTAAATAACTTGCTTAAATTTACCATTTTGTGGTGTTATGAAACACTACAATTTCCACAGACAGCGTCAGTGACATTGTAATTTGGCATCACGTATTTTCAATGTGTAATTGAATGTTTAACTTTTATATTTAGCTTGGCTTAAAGGATACATTCACCTTTGGGAATATGTTATATGTTCCACCTGTTTTTAGGGTGGAACATGTAACATGTTCCAAATGCTGGAGCTGCCGCCAGCTGTGACAGAAAAGAAGTTCCACATACAAGCTATCACTTTTTAAAAGCAGCGCGGCCATACGTGGCCCGGCCCACGCGGCCGCGTCATTCATTCACAGAGTTCTGTGAATGAATGAACTACAAGTCCCAACAGCCCTAGCGGCTGTAGTTCTCAATGTACTACCACGGCGCTGTGGAGCACTGTGGTAATTCATCGAATTTACCTGTCTTGCCACTCTCCCCAACGTGCAGGACCAGTGGCTGCTGGTAAGGGTGTCTACCCACTTTTCAGCACTGTAGAGTGGTGGACTGGTCTGCTAACTGTTTGCACAACTGCAGGCATGAGTATTACTGTGTTCTATCCCACCCCCTAAACAACAGATTCTTCATAGGGGGTGGAGGTAATTTTTCAATTATTTTATAATAGCATTACAGCATCATGCCTATTTAATTTAGTGAGCATACATAGTAACTGAAAAAGGGTATTGCTGAGGCCATTACAGTGATCAAAAAAACAGAGTAAGTGAGCGCTTGAATAGATAAACAGCAGCTGTACACCAAAAAAGGCACCATATACAACCTTCAGATACGTAGATATACAAAGGAGAGGGAGGTGCAGCGCTATACAAACTAACAGACAATAATGAAATCCAGAATCGAATTCATATAATAGACAGTGACTGTGTGCTAATAAAATAAAGCCACTAGATGGTGGCTATAAAGTGAAAGAAGTGCAAAATAAATAAAAGAGTCCAATGAAGGGGTGCTCTTAAGATCTGAGATGATCCTCAGACGTCCAAAAATTGGAACCGCAAGGTGATAAGTAATGTAAAGATTGCGCACTCACCAGATACGCAATCTTTATGCGCATTTGTATATAGTATCACTGGACCTCTGGTGTCATCAGACTGGTCTGGTCAGATCTGGTCAGCATGACTTTCGCTGCCTGGCACTCGGATAGATGCGGCTGCTCTGTAGATCTGGCTGGTTTTCACCAGAGCTCAAATAAACAGAGAGGGCCACATAGTGTGATATCCTTAAAGTATTTTATTTAATATACAGGCACAGGATAGCAGTTTCACCCCTATGAGTACGAGCTTTTGCTCGAAACGCGTCAGTTAAAGCTACAGTAGGTTGGACGCCACGCCGCCGGCGCCACGAGGGGCCCCGGTGGCCATCTTTGTTTACATCTGGGTCAGTAAATCTTTTTATTCATTGGATTGTCTCTGCTATCCTGTGCCTGTATATTTTGGGTTTGATTTCACCTATTCGCCACTGGCCTGGGTCCTGGAGCGCAGGAGGAATCAAATTTGGTCCAAAGCAGCAGGACAGACTGATGGCAGAGAGTCGGATTCGGAGGCAGCCTTGTTGGATGGATCACTGGGGAGCAAGGTGAAGGATGCAAGGTCAGACGAGCCGGGTCGGTAGCAGTCGAGCAGATCAGGCATAGATGGCAGGAGGAAGCGTAGTCAGGTCACAGGTCAGCAGCAGAGGTTCAATCAGACAATAGCAGGAGGCAAAAGAGTAATCCAAGACAAGCCAAAGGTCAGAGCAGGTAGCAGACAAGCGGAGGTCAGGAACAAGCTGGTTCAGTATCAAGAGTCAGGCACAAGGATCAAAATACACATTCAGGAGCTAAAGACCAAACCACAAAGAGACAATACTGCAGCCAGTTTAAGTAACCCTTTTGGTACCAGCATTAGTGACAGGCGTGCTCCTGGATGTGCAAGTGCGACTTCCTAGATTGTAAGCTCTAATGAACAGGGCCCTCTGTTTCCTGTTGGCGCTATATAAATCTTTTATAATAATAATAACTGTGCGTGCCTATGCCCAAGTACATGCACATCTGTCTGGTCCATCATTGTTCTGCGCATGCGCATATTTGTGCGCCGCAAATCTTTGCCTGCATTATGGGCAAGTCTTTCCTCACAGAGATCCTTGGTGTGCTGGTGACTTCACACATGGAAAGTGGGCACGGCACCCAGAAAGTGGGTGTGATTTGGCCTGGGACCACCCAGAAGGAGTGCATGATATGTGAGGACCGTGGTGGGGGTGTCCCAGAGACAAAGATATCGGCAAGTATGGTCTCATGGCATTATCTAGTTCAATATCTACATAACAAATGTATGCATATGCCATTAGGTCCAGTACAATTGTTTCAACATACACAGGTGACCGAGGAGGCATTTTATTTCTCAACAACAAAATCTGAGTTTCACCTTAAGCGATGTTGTCTCCATCTGAAAGGCCCAGTCAAGCTATTCACTCTTCCTGCTGCACAGAAGGGGTTACCAATGCAGCTGTCAGACCAAATCATGAGCTAAGTGAAGCTTTTGTGCATGGGGGTGGATGCTTCATCTTGTTGCTAGGCAATGATTTACAAAGGCAGCCAAAGAGGGCCGTGCAGGTGAGCGGAACTGCGTGATATGTGCAAATATTGGCTGATTTGGGTTTGTTGTAGCAATCAGAGATTCTTTGAAGCGTGGAAGTAGAGATATCCAGTCATGTCTGCTGAGAAAGGCCTTTCAGATTGTAAACTGATGCATATGTAACATCAGAGGTAACACATAGCAGAACCCGTGGGTCTGTTATTTAGGCTAAGTGCTAAGCAAATGTTATTTTCGAACATTATGTGCAATCGGTTATTGTCTTTGGACAATAGCAGTCTATAGATAAAATTGTAGAAAAAACTTTTTTGATGTGTGTGTTGACCTGTCTTGCTTGTTTTATGATGGTAAAATCAGACATGGATGTGGATAATTATTATTATTATACAGGATTTATATAGCGCCAAGAGTTTGCTCAGTGCTTTACAATATAACGGGAGACAATACAGCAACAATACAGTTCAATACAAGAGGGTTAGGAGGGCCCTGATCCTTGGAGCTTACAATCGAAGAGGGAGGGGCTAGTGGTACAAAAGGTAACAACCGTGGGGGATGGACTGGAAGGAGGAAGAGAAGATTCCATTATTAGCTGAGGGCAGGATAGGCTTCCCTGAAGAGAGAGGTTTTCAGAGACCATCTAAAAGTGAGCAGAGTAAGCAATAGTCTGATAAATTGGGGTAGAGAGTTCCATAGGATGGGGGAGGCGCTTTAGAAGTCCTGGGGGCTGGTGGCTGGTGGTACAAAAGGTAATAACTGTGGGGGATGGACTGGAAGGTGGAAGAGAAGATTCCATTATTAGCTGAAGGCAGGATAGGCTTCCCTGAAGAGAGAGGTTTTCAGAGATCATCTAAAAGTGAGCAGAGTAAGCAATAGTCTGATAAACTGGGGTAGAGAGTTCCAGAGGATGGGGGAGGCGCTGTAGAAGTCCTGGATAATGTGAAAGGGGCACATTTATCCAGGTCTGTCATCTATTTTCCAATGTGGATTTTAAATTCTTGGTAATTTGTACTTATCCATTAATGCTGAAGCCTGGGCATATATAAAAGACACAAATTAATGCAGCTCTGTATTCATTAAATCTAAGTAGTTTAAGTACCTGGATTGGACATATTATAAATAAATAAAGAAAAAAGCGCCTCTAAGTGCGGTATGAAGGACATTTATTCCTGAACAATGAAAAGACACTCACATGATAAAAGTGTAAAACAAGCTCATCAGTGTAGTAAGGTATAGGGATGACGTCCCAGTCCTTGCTGAACAAGCCACGGCTCGCGCTAGGGGAGACTGAGGATGGTGAAAGCTGGCCAGCATGTGCGTCTCTTGGAAAAGGGGCGATGGAACGCACCCTGGAGCACAGCGTCGCGTCAGCGTGATGACTTAGGCAGGACCAGCATGCAATTCGGAGCATGCGTGAGGCCACTAGAGGGCAAGAGCACCCCCTTTTCAAGCACATCACCCCTCTTCCGCAGCTTAGTCAGCTAGGATTGGGACATCATCCCTATACTTTACTACACTGATGAGCTTGTTTTACACTTTTATCATGTGAGTGTCTTTTCATAGTTCAGGAATACATTCCCTTCGTACTGCACGTAGAAGCGCTTTTTTCTTTATTTGTGTCTTTACCCAGAGCCTGCTACAGCTTCAAGAGCTTGCCCTAGTGCTATGTGGACTTGCAATCATTGAACTTTTATTATGGTTTCTGTCATTATGGTTTTGGGATTTTGTTTGCGCTGATTTCTCTGTTTTTTTGTTTTTGGACTTATCATCCTCTTGCAGGCTCCGCACAGCAGCACTCATACTGTGAGAGGGAGAGATAGTACTGGGGAGCCAATCAGGTGTGCTGCATGCTAACAAGGATTAAACTGAAAGGAGGAGAGAGCAGTGTGAGGAGAGGGATTACATCATCAATCTTCTGCTGCTACCTCACTACCCAGTCATAAAGCTATGTATGGGGATATGAAAGCATTGTTTTCCTTAGGCTTCATCCATACAACCAATTTGAGGTGTATGCCACCAAGAATCAGAGTTTCTCTGCAGCAGCTTTTCACACACGTTTGTGATCAGCTTCAGCCAGTACAAATCAATAACCGGTTGATAAGCGGCATGGCCATTTTCACTTTAACCGCAAATCTGATTAGGAACAGATGAGCTACCCTGGATGCAAATGTTTTGCTTTAAAGAGATGGCAAACACCTGAATACCCGCTACAGAGAAACGCTGATTCTTGGTGGCATATGGCCAAAATCGGCCATGTGAATGAATGCTTATATTACAATGGTGGTAAAATAGGGCAGTTGATCTGTGTTTTTATTGTCCCCCAATTGCCTGAAATAACTCAATATGGCGACTGGAGAGGGTGGTACATAAGCCGTGCCAGCTAAGCAAAACACCAGTCGCGCTTGGCAGGTGAATGGAATGAATGGGATTGTGTCTGCCTTAGACATGGTTGTGATGTAGACAGGCTTTCAATGGCTGAAACAGTAATGTCCCCTCTGAGCCATCTCTCAACTTGTGGCCAGGAGTAGTGATGGGCTGGATGTTTTAGTTGAATGTAAGTTTGACTCGAACATCGGATGTTCGTGTGTTTAGCAAACAAAGGAACGGTAAGGGCGTGCGGTGGGCTATTCGCCTCCCGCACCCCACAATGCACTTCACGTTTAGAGTGCATTGTGATTGGCCAAAGCAATGCGTCGGACCACAGGTCAGGTGCAATGCTTTGGCCAATGACAGCACAATTGGAAAGAGCTAGCGGTGATGATGGATTACAATGATTGAACCTTTTTTTTTAATAAAGGACTTGTCAAAAACCTTTGCTTAGTTTTTTGTTCAACAAAAGATTTTTTCAAAAGACTGGTCTCTTTATTTTTAGCTACATTTAACCCTTTAGTGAATGGGTAGGGGTACCCCTTACTCATTCACACGGGGGGGCAGCATCAGGGTGCTCCCTTATTTAGAGGGGTATCGCTAAAGAGCTCCCCTCCCAAGGGCACATGACCTGGTAAGCTGCAGGGGGAAAGGGAACTCATTCGCCCCCCCCCCTTTCCTCTCCTGTCATGCCCGTGTTCAGATCAAGGGTCTGGTAGGAATTTAGGAGGGACCCCACACTTTTTCCTCCCATTTTCTGGGGATGGGGATCCCCTTAAAAGTCCTACCAGGCCTAAAGGGCCTGGTATGGTTTTTAGGGGGACCCCTACTTTTAAAAAAACCTTTTTAAAAGGTTACTGTGGGGTCCCTTCTAACCTGCCTACCAGACCTAAAGGGTCTGGTATGGATTAGGGGGGATCCCACATGGTTTCTTTTTTTAATAAAATATAACATTTTTGTTTTTAAATGTCAGTGCTGCTGCAGGCTCTATGCATTGTACAGATGTGCAACTTCGCAGGCAGTTTAAGGGAACCTCCCAGGCATTATTATTAAAGGAATTTTTCATTTTGCTTTTTACTTTAAGCAATGAAAAATGACTGCCCCTATAAAAACTGTACTTTTTGAAAAAAAAAACATTTTTCACTGATTCATTTCCCTCAGGGCAGTACCCAAGTCCCCATACCCTTTTATGGCCAATAGCTTGCATATAAGCCTTCAAAATGGGCACTTTTGAATTTACAAGTTTGAGTCCCATAGAATTGAATTGAGCTTGAAGTTCGGAGTCGAACTTTCGTTAGATTTGAATGTTCGACCGTGAACTGAACAGGTTGGTGTTCGGCCCATCAGTAGCAAGGAGCCTAAAGAGTTACAAATATTTAGCTGTTGTGTGCCACCTCCTGTATGAGTCATTTCCTGTTTCATGGGCTGATAAATACAGGTGACAAACAGGTCTCAAGGTTTTTTGATGTCAGGGGCTGGTGACCAGGCAATGAGAGATGTTATTGGGTCAGAATTACCTTTAGGGGGTAGTCGGGTGAAAGTAGCCCTTCCTTCATGTTTCCCACATAACTTGTTTGGCTCCAAGTCTGGGTCACATAAGAAGACTACCCCGGGGTGGATTCTTCTGGACTATGCTAGGCACCTGAGACAGGGTGCCTACACATGGGGTTCCTTTGCTTTGGACAAGGCTAAGGCCACTGTGGAGGAATACTCAAACTTAAAGTGGGTCTCTGATTTAGAGATGACCGATACACAGTGTACACTTGCACAACTGTACTTCAGTTACTCCCGGGTCCCCGTGTAAATGTACATCTTCCCACAAGAGCTTGCAATTAAGCGGGCCATGTCAAACACTGACCACAGCCACCTGTTCAGCGTTTCTCACTACGAGTCTCAGTAGCAGCATGGAACCCCACCATGCGTGTAGCATGGGCTTCAACATGTACTTGGCTTTAGCTCTTGAACTTCTGTACCTCTGTATAGTGTGGGGGACCTGTGCAGTGCAGTTCCTCTCTGGTTGCTGTGAGAGATGGAATGCAGCATAGGGAGTGCCAACAACATCTTCCTCATGGCTAGAAGCATTTCCACCTTTAACAGATCGTTTGCGACAGGCTGCTTCCTGATTGTACCTTTGTTGCTCATGGCAATCACATGTATAACTTGTACTAGAATTACTCATAATAAGCTGACTCTTCATACCCCATGTGCTAGTGACCCAAGCTGTAGAATAAGTGCAAAGTTGTGCCAGTTGCTTGTATTACACCCTTTTGAATTACTTCAGAACAGGCAAAAAAAAAAAGTTTCAATGCTTTACTGAATAAAGTGTAGACAGTACAGAGTCCAACATAATACAGTCTATTTTCATAAGTCCCTAGTCCTAACAACAGGCTTAAGTGCTGCCCCGGTGTACCTGCAAAGGTGTAGTCCAACAATTACAGTCCTTTGAAGGCACTCTCATGCAGAAGCAAGTCCTTCAGAGGCATGCTTCAGTGCTGGTGTCTCCAGGGCGAAATCCAGGTTCAGATGACTTTACATCCAGGCATTGATGAGGGACATCCTTCCGCTCCTGGTGGGTATTGTTTTCTGTCTCATTCCCTTACAGGCCTTGAAAATAATGCAGACCCTAGTCCTCTTGACCCTCTCTCCTTGTGACCTTCCGTATTTGGCTCTCCACCAGGAACAATCCTCAAACCCTCCCCAACTAGTGCTCTGGGGATTCTAAAGGACCACTGTCCTTTATTTATATATCACAGGCCCACATACCCCTTAGTGGGACCCTTACATGGGACTATGGACGTGAACTATTCCTTATGCCACCTGTTGAGTGCTGTCTTATCAGGGAAGGTACATACACCACAGCATTTAGTCAGGAAGTCTTAACAGTGTTTTGATACTTTTATTTCTGCAGATAGTAAATCACTATGTCTGGAAATGTAATAAAAGACTTGTGGAACTGTCACCTTTTTTTTTAAAGAGTAATGTGAGCTCCGGTGAATGGAGAGTAAGTACTTCAGGTAAACCATTCAGTCAACTAAGTGAATGAAGGAATGGAAAGGAGAAACAGCCAACTTGGGAGTGGTGGAGATCCCATAGGTGGGGTGGTCCAGCATTTAACATGTGCCCCTCTGAGAGATTAGACCTTTTTTCTAGGGTCCTACTGCAGAACTGAACCAGCTCTAGGGACCAAACTTGGAACCATTAAGTGTAAGGCTTTGCAATGTGTGCAATGATTCACCTCCTAGCCTAGGGGCTGAAAATGGTGAAGTATTATGTGGTGAAGGAGCTGGCGGGGAGAGACAATGACCTACTCTATCACTCCCAAAATGTCTCTGTAATCAGTGCCAGCACAGGTGTCACTGGCAGGGGAAGTAAAGAAGATGTTTTCTTTCCATTTGTAGTGCCCTACCACAGTGATATGTCCTGCAGACATGAGGGGGAGCTAACCCACATGCTAACAAACTGCCCTCTAAAAAGCAATCCACCACATGTAAACAAGGCTAACTTGCCATTCTTCTGTCTGGGTAAATCTTGGGGCTGTGTAAATCTCAGAATACAAATATTTTGGTAGGTAAAACATATTTCATATGTGTACAGAATTTCATGTGTATTTAGCTGCTCACCAGGAGATCAGATTTCATGTTTTTCTTATGCCATCAAAATTGATGTTCTTTCCGTTGATGGCTCTGTTTTTCTAAAGGCTTTGCAAAGTTTTCATATTTGGCATTTTCTATGAGTTCTCAGCCTTGAATAATTCAAATGCCAAGTATGCTAAGTATCAGTAATAGATTAATACAGTCCCGCATGGAAAGCTACCTGTATTGAAACTGTTTTGTTTTTTTGAGTCACCAATGCCACCGGTGCAGATCAGGACTTCTAATTTTGTTCTGACTCATCCTGGGTCCCTGACCCTGAAAGTATTATAGCCAGAGAATCAGCATAACAACCAGCAACTACCATTTTCATAAGGTGGTAATCAGTGGTAGTCCATGTGTTTTTCCTCTCATGACAGGTTTTCTTTAAAGCAGATTCGTTATGAACATAACAGGCTCCCACACCCCAAATACAAATTGCCTAAAAAAGGCTGGGAAAAATTAATCTTTTAAAAAAATCAAAACAAATACTTATCTCAGCACCAGTTTTCATCAACTTTCTTGCTATCGAAGGAACCAACGCTGCCTCTGAAGAAAACTGGTGCTCAAAATATCTTACAGATGTTTAGAGTTTTTTTATAGCCCTCTCGTCCCACCAGAAATAGGTACCCATATACTTCAGGGAAGGTGATTTACTTTACTTTATCAGACTCAAATCTGGACACTCCTGCTACCAGCTTGTCTTGTCAAACAGTTTTGAGACATTCCTCGCCCTGCCTAAACACCCTGTACCAGGGGCGGACTCACAACTCATGGGGCCCCTGGGCAATAGGGGATCATGGGGCCCCTGTGTCCTTGCCCAAACTCAAAAAAGCCTATGAAAAAGGTACCAGGGCATCTCATGGGGCCCCCTACTGACCCCAAGCCCTCAGGCAGTGCCCGAGTTTCCAAATGGTCAGTCCGCCCCTGGGCTTAGCTGTGAGGCAGAGCTATGTAAATTTTAGAACCTAATAGAGAGAAATACAAATCCTGCAGTAGGTAGAACAGCCCCCACTCATGTATGTGTCTGTGCATTAAGCTGTTTGCCTGGAGTCCAGCTTTAAAGGGCAATTCCACGTTTGCAATCAAACTCCCACTGTAGCATACAGTATCTAAAAATATTTACTTTTTGAATTTTTGTTTGAAGCAAGTTTCTGAGCAGATGATGTGCTACTCTGAACAATTTCATAGTGATTCTGAACCCACACACACTCGGGGAACACTGAGTTTTCCTTAATTAGCATGAAATGCAGAACTGAGGTTTCTACATTTTTAACACTTTTTAGGACAGGTGGTGTTCATATTTAGTTTACAACTGATAATGAGATCTGATAACACAGTACAGACAGTTTATTATGGTACACATAACTCCCCAGCCTCATAAATGTTACAGAGAAAGGAAACCTAAGAATCATTTTCAGTCCTGGAGTTTCCAGAAAAGAACATTTAAAAAAGTAAGCAGCAATTTTTAGTCATATACTTTTTATTATATTTTTGTTATGCTATGTGAATGGCAACATACAAGTATAAATTAGGCATTATGACAATTTTAGCTGAATATGAAGACAAAGCCTGTTGTTTTTGTTTGCTAACAAAAAAAGCAGACTTAAAGTATTACTAAACCCAGGACCCTGCATTCACTTTATCTGGTCTCCCACAGTACAGAGAATATAGAAATGCAATTATTTTAGTAAACATAAACTGCTAAATACCTTTTATCACCAGCAGTTAGAGCAGTCTTGTGACATCTATCAGTGTCCAGCAGAGCACTGGTTAAAGCTTGTAGGAGGATTTTTCATTTTGCTCTAGAAGGATGCAGAACCCCTGACCTGTCTGAACAGTGCTGATCACATGCACTCTTCCAAGGAAAAAAAAGTCTCTAACAATACACACCAAACTGAGCATGTGCAGAGAGACTCCACACGATATGTCCTATCAGGAGATAAGAGTGAGACACTGGAAGAAGGGGAGGATCAGAAATGAGAGGATGAAACAGCGTTTTTACACAAAGCAGAGGAATAACCCCTTAGGTTCTATAGTGAGTATAACAAGCATGCTTTACTGCATATACAGACTGATTTTACTGTTGGGGGTTTAGTAAGACTTTTCAGAGATATCTGGCAAGAGCCTGACCGGTGCTACAGGTAATTTTCAGACACTTCTAGATATTCTCTGACTTCAGGTCTACTTTAAAATAAAAATGTATTACTCACTGCCTGCACCACAGGGCATCATTCTGATGCTGAGAAATTGACAACTGAAGTCATCCTCAGAAATGGACACTTCTGTGCAGTACCAGGATGGGTTCATCCAACGCCCAGGGTTAGAATGCAGAACTGCACCCCCTCCCGTCTACTAACAAATGACATAGAATGAGCAGATCACCCTGTGTCCACTCTCTGCCCCCTTGATCTGGTTTTCCCATGGCTCCTATGGAGTTTGCACTGTGCGTGTGTAGCCAGTCCTTTGCTTTCTATTAGCTGGGAGATGGTTTCACATATGCAGTGTGCTTTTCATGCTGGCTGTGGGTGGTTGTGGTTGAGTTATCACCAGAACAGGAATCCTATGAGGATATTGGTCCCCTGATAACTGTCCAATAGGGGATTTCCTTCACATTGGAAACATATCTTCTCACCTCCGCTTGAGTCTACAGGAGAGAAAGTGAATGCTTCCTCCCAACCAGGGGCGGACTGACCATTTGGAAACTCGGGCACTGCCCGAGGGCCCAGGGTCAGTAGGGGGCCCCATGAGATGCCCCTGGTACCTTTTTCATAGGCTTTTTTGAGTTTGGGCAAGGACACAGGCCCCATGATCCCCTATTGCCTGGGGGCCCCATGAGTTGTCAGTCCACCCCTGCTCCCAACTCACCCCCGCCTTCATTGTACTTCATACAATTAAGCACAAATCATAATTGAAATACTTTTTCCCTGGTTTTATTATTTTCATGATCATAATGGCCTGGACCCCCTGTGTAATGTGCAGGGCCGACAACAGGGCAGAATTCCCTAGAGCTGTGAAATCACTCACTGGCATCTGCTTTAGACATTGTTGGAGGGGGTGAGGTTCTCCATTCCCTAGGTACACATCACACAAAGAATATCATACAAAATCCCTGTGGGACATTTAAGGCAGATAAGACAATCGTGTATATTTCAATAAAAGGCTAATATGCCAAATTTATTACAAAAGATCCACAGAGTCAGTGGTGTCCTGAGGCAGGTGCGGGGGTGCAGCTCACACCGGGTGACACCAATCCATTATGCTCAATCCGCAGATCCGAACCATCCTGCGGAGATCGTCGGCATGCAACCTATACGGGGTGACACCGGACCCGCTCCACGAAAAGGTAAGTTGTAAAGAAAGCCGACGATCCCCACAGGATGGATGGGATCTGCGGATTGGGGAGCATAATGGATCGGATTCCAATCCATTATGCTCAATCCGCAGATCCAAACCATCCTGCGGAGATCGTCGGCATGCAACCTATACGGGGTGACATCGGACCCACTCCACGAAAAGGTAAGTTGTAAAGAAAGCCGGCGATCCCCGCAGGATGGTTCGGATCTGAGGATTGAGCATAATGGATCGGAATCCGATCCATTATGCTCCCCAATCCGCAGATCCCATCCATCCTGTGGGGATCGTCGGCTTTCTTTACAACTTACCTTTTCGTTTAGCGGGTCCGGTGTCACCCCGTATAGGTTGCATGCCGACGATCTCCGCAGGATGGTTCGGATCTGCGGATTGAGCATAATGGATCGGAGTCCGATCCATTATGCTCAATCTTCAGAATTGATCCATTCTGCGGGGATTGTCGGAGGGGTTGTCACCAAGTGTTACTGCACCGGGTGACACCAACCCTAGTGACGCCTCTGTACAGAGTATACAACTACATTACACGCACAAAAATACTATATCAGGGTTATTACATAGTATATCATAGTAGTAGTATGACTATCATGGCTTGCATTTTGGTGGAAACATCAGGACAAAACCAACGCGTTTCGGAAAAACTCCCCTAGCATTCAAACCATGATAAGCATACTACTATTTTTTATATACTATGGATACATGGGGTATACTTTTTAGCCAGGTTTTTCTGTAATAACACTGACATAGTAATTGTTGTGCATGCAATGTATTTGTATACTCTGTGGATATTTTGTAATAAATTTAGAATATTAGCCTCTTATTGAAACATATATGATTGTCTTATCTGCCTTAAATTTCCCATGCGGAACTTGTATGATATTTTTCACTTAGGTTAGGGATGTTGGCAGTAAGAAATATCATCCAAGCATTTCTTCACATCACAGAAAGGGGCCAAGGCTTTGCACTCACAAGAATGCATTGAAAATTGAACAAAAAAAAAGGTTTTTACATTGTGATGTGAGCTTAATTGTATGTAGTGGCATGAGGGGTTTGTGGGGGAGGCAGCGTATAAAAGGAGTTACAGAGCCATAGAGGTTTATTTACTAAAGCTGGAGAGTACAAAATCAGGCAAACTACTGCATAGAAACTAATCAATGCAGAAGTGAGCCTGATTTTGCACTTTCCAGCTTTAGTAAATAAACCCCTAGGTGTGTCCTTTCACTTCAGGAGACAAAGATAGCAAAAAAAAAAAAAAATCTTCTCTACACTATATAAATTAAAAAAGAATATTGCCTTTGGATATACTTCAAAGCAAAACTAAAGATTGGTAAAAGGGGGTCCAAATGAACCATGTTGGAGGAAAGATGGCTGGACCCTAACCCTAAGACGTAAACAGTCAGCCTTTCCTATCAGTCATGCACCAAAAAAATGTATGCTTTGGAAACAACTGTTTCGAGGGCCTATTTGCACTGTCTTGCAGTGGTACCTGGATGGTAAGGCAGGATGCACAGAATGAGAAAATTCTTTTGCAAGTAAAATATATCACATGCAGGACATGTAGCACTTTACCTTTCTTTTTAGCTCTTTGTCTGAAATTCAGTTTTATAAATATTGCAAAGCCATGGGAGTCTCATATTTCCCCCTACAGAATTCCACATTTATTAAAGTATGTATTTAAATCAATATTTTAAATATGACCAGGCCATTTTTTGCTATTCGGCACTGCACTATTTCAACTGGTAATTGCGCGGCCATGCAATTTTGTACTCCAACAAAATGTATGTGGGCAGCCAAGTGGCTAAATGGTTAGCATTTCCACCTGGCAGTACAAGGGTTGTCGGTTTGAATCCCAGCCACGGCACCACCTGCCTGGAGTTTGCATGTTCTCCCTGTACCTGTGTGGGTTTCCTCCGGGTACTCCGGTTTCCTTGCACACTCCAAAGACATGCCTGCCTCTTCACGTCAGGCTCTCTACCTGTCATTATCTCTGGTGATTCCTCTACCTCAGGTGGGTGTACTCAGGGGCCGCGACCTGGTCACTGTTCGCTCCAAGCCCATCCCCACCATCAGGGGCTCTGGTGAACAAGCGGACTGGGGCTTAGACTCCGTGCCCTGGGGAATCCTGTCCTGTGGACTGCTAGAGTACACCAGGTGGTCCATAACACTGCCTATCACATTTCTTGAGGTGCTAAAATGCCAGGGCAATATAAAGACCCCTGAAATAACCCTTTTTGGAAAGAAGATACCCCGAGGAAATTTCTGAGAGGCATATTGAGTCCATGGAAGATTTTATTTTTTGCCACAAATGTTTGGAAAATACCTTTTTTTTCTACAAAGTTGTCAAATTATATATTTCTTACACATGCCATGGTTATATGTGGAATAATGCCCCAAAACACATTCTGCTACTTCTTCCGAGTATGGGGATACCACATATGAGAGACTTTTTAGCAGCCTAGCTACATACAGGCCCCCAAAATCCAATGACCACTTTCAGGCTTTCAAAAGTCATATTTCCTCATATTACTTCCTCACTACCTATCACAGTTTCGGAGGCCCTAAAATGCCAGTATAGTGCAAACACCCCCCCCCCAAATGACCCCTTTGAAAGTACATACCCCAAGGAATTTGATAAGAGGCATTGTGAGTATTTTGCAGATACAATTTTTGTCACAGGGTTTTGAAATAGAATAAAAAAAAGAGAAAATATATTTCCGTTTTTCAAAAATGTGTGGCAACAAATGAGATCTGCAAAATACCCACCATGCCCCTTAGCAAATACCTTGGGGTGTCTACTTTTCAAAAAGGGGTCATATATTTTGCTTTTTAAAATTGTTTTTACATTGTCCCTTTCGTTTTTTTTCCCGATCACTTTTATTGTTATCACAGGGAATGTAAATATCCCTTGTGATAGAAATAGACAGTGACAGGTACTCTTCTCTGAAAAATCTAGAGTCTATTAGACTCTAGCTCTCTTCTCTGCCCTTAAAGCATCTGATCACACCAAGATCAATGTGATTAGGTGCTTTCCCAATTTTAAAATGGCGCTGTTTATATCCGGTGAAACGGAAATTATGAAATGCTCGTAGCTTTCGGTCTCTTAGACCATAGGGATGATTGGAGGCATTCCAGTCTCCAATTAGCTCTAATGTCAGCCAGCAGAACTTCCGGCTGCATTGTTGGGTTCCCGGCGGGACAGGAGAGCCCAAGAAAACCTTGGAAGGAGGCCGGGGTGGGTGCGGCTAATTGGCTAATCTTGCTAACACTGCATTTTTGGGGACACTATACAAAGGAGGCGCTAGTAGAGTTACAAACACTATACTAGTAATGGCAGTGATCAGCGATCTATAGCATGAGTGTGACAGTGTGCGGACAATCTAATGCTAGCTGACCCGGGTTGGGAGGGGCGATAACTGACCCTGATGCTATCTGATGT
This sequence comes from Staurois parvus, assembly GCF_062004578.1. Taxonomy (NCBI): domain Eukaryota; kingdom Metazoa; phylum Chordata; class Amphibia; order Anura; family Ranidae; genus Staurois; species Staurois parvus. The sequence goes on from NW_028318094.1 coordinate 3,375,945, forward strand.
CACTAGTGGCAGTAACACAGTGCATCAGCAGTAGATTAGTGAAAAATTCTACCGTACTAATGGCATTGGCTGGGTGATGGGGTGATCAAAGGTTTAATAGGGCCGATTAAAGAGTTAAATGTGCTAATCTAATGTGTGCGTGTAGAATGTAGTGCCGTTTTTGTTCTTCTCTCCTCCCTGGACAGTATAGGGGGCAGCGAGGGGGGCGCACACTTGCGCATGCAAACCTGAAAGTAGAAAGTGACGTAAGATTACTTTGCTTTGTCCACAGCAGCTGCTCGCCTGCACATTGTCAGAGGGCGGGCGGCAAGTAGTTTAAAGAAAAAAATGTTTTCTCAATAATTGTTTAAACATTTAAAAAAAAAAAACTTTCATCAGAGTTCTGCAATGTTACCGTAGTAACATTGTACTATTCTGGGGGGGGGGGGGTGATCAGGGATTTTTTTTTTCTTTTTACACTCTGGATTGCATGAGCAATGAAGATTATTGCTCTGAAATGCAAAGCTTGCTTTGAACTGTTATGAATGTGTTAAGTTCATAACAGTTCAAAATACAGTGATCTGTGATTAGCTCCAGCTGGTCACATGGTACAGGGTGCTGTGATTGGCCCCATGTGCCATGTGAGAGCTGTGGAGCAATCACAGCTCTTCAGGAACAGAAGCAAAGCTTTTATGAATCAAAATGATTCATAAAAGCTTTGTTGTCACTGTGATCATGTGATCGCACATGATCACTGGGTCCCGATTACCGGGATTCTCATTCTGCTGTGTGCAGTGGACACAGCGGATGTGGGGGTAAGGGTTGAGCACCCTAATGGGCACACAGCACCCCCCCTGTGTTGGCAAAGCACCAGCGACGTACTCGTACACTGCTGGTCCTGTAGCTGCTGCCCGTCCTCAGTACAGTTTCGGGTGGGAGGCCCAAAAGTGGTTAAATATATTTTAGCATGTACACATTTACAAGTAAACACAAAATATTTTATGCATGTTAAACATCTCTAATAATTTTAGACAGAGTTTAATAGAGTTAACTATTATATTAAATAGAATCAGCATGTTTAATGAGGCAAATCACATTGTTATTACCATGCCATAAAAATATCATTATTCCTTTAGCATACTTGGCTGCACTAGTGGTAGCTCACACTTATCTTTATTTAATATAGTTCACAGGTTATTGCTTATACTGGTTTTCTCCTCAGATTGTCCAGAAATATGAATCTATTTTAATAAATTCAAACAGCCAGTTGGAAAATATGAGCATTTATGCTTAAATAGTGCTACAGGGAAAATTTTTTTTTTTTTTTTTTTTTAAAGATAGGGTTTACACTTGTTGTCCTTGAAGCTTGCAATCTACGTTCAATGGCAACTAATTCCTTCTGTATTGTAATTGTACTGTCGCCCTTGTATTGTAAAGCACTGCACAAACTCTTGGCGCTGTATAATAATAATAATAATAACTTGCAGAATAATGCACCACACTAGTATGTATATACGTTCACGAGGTTTAGTTGTTCTCTGACCTAGCGGTATAGGGAAAATCAGACATGGATTAAAGTTTACCTAAACCCAAACCCTTATCTTTTTTGTGTAAACTACTAGTCCTGTCAATCCACCAGATAATGGATTTATTGCACACAATCCCCAAATACTCAGCAATAGGTTTCCTATCCCTGGTACGCCAACAAAAGGGTGCCAGCTCCAAACAGTCCATGACTAGCTGAGGATTATGATGCAAAAAATAGAAGTGGAGATGCTCAACTCCAGAATCCAAAGTAGGTTTTAAAAAGGTTTCCCGATACAAGATTAATCCGCCAGCTCCCCTCTTCCATGACTCTCTATGACTAAGCTCCAGATGGAGTGAAATGTGTAAGAGGGTAGCAGGTGGATTTATTTTATCCTATTTCACACTCTGAAGTTGAGCAGTTCCAATTCTATTCTTTGTATCATCCGATAATGGAGATAAACAACGGCAAACATGTTTGAGGTAGAGAATAAAAAACAAAGCGCACCAACCTGGCGCATTACCTCAGTAGGCAATTATTAAATTTTTGATAAGAAATATACTCACAAGAGTAGCAATATAAAAGGCATGTAACATCAAAAAGTGAAACACTGGGTTAGGAGACATGTGCAAATCCCATCAGGAAGGGAGATACTCTCTTGGTCAAGCTGACGCATTTCGAAGGTGGTCCCTTCTTCCTCAGAGCTAACCAGACTGAGATAGCCTACCTCTAATTATAGTGCAGCTCCATCTGTGGGCCTACCCTTATGGGTGGGACAGACACCTTTAATGGGGGGTCGGGCCAGCGTGTCACAACCAATAGCATAAATAACATAAATAAAATTGCAAATAAAACCAATCTAAAAAGATGATACAGTAATGTTCATAAAATAATGCATTGAAAATATATTGTATTATAGAGACAATCATCATTAATTAGAAGCTAGGTGAGGAATATAGCAGAACACAATCGCTCAGTCGCTCAGTCGCTTAGTCTGTATTATTCAGAAAACATTCAAGTCAAGATACAAAACAGACAAAAAAGTGAAAAAGTGTCCAAATTAGAGTTTTACCTTTAGATTAGGAATAGAGCACCAAAGTTGCTTGCAAAGTGATTTGTATTGGAATCATGTAGAAAAGAATCTTTTCGATACTTCAACGATGATTAACACTACAATTGACTGTTTCACAATTAGCCACTAATTCTGCTGTTTTTGAGAGACATTCTGGTACAGTGTGTTGATGTGCATGTCAGATTTGCAAAATGGCAGTGGAGAGAGGACTTTGCACTGCAGAGTTGCTGCAAATGGCGGTGGAACGCACGCTGGCACTTAGAACACGAGTGTGCATGCGCCGTGCATTCCAGTGGCCTTTTGGTGAAGGGCATATTGCAGGAAGGACGGCCGGACCCTGCGCCTGCGCACTTGCTACGGACGCCATTCAATAGCCTGTAGTGTGATCCAGAAGAAGAAGAGGAGAAACATGCTACTCGCCACAGCCCTTATCTCTCTTCGGTAAAACCGAATAGATGTGGGGTCAGGAGCTCTCAAAGAGTGCACAAAACCTTAGCAACCCAAAGGGACATGTTGAATAAATATATATTAAAAAAAGTGTATATATGTAAATAGGTGTAATTGCAAATCCAAAAAACCCCAAAACACTAATATAGTTATAAATATATATATATATATATATATATATATATATATATATATACACAATTATATAACAGCAAAGACAGTCCAATGGAGGATTAAAGACCAGAGAGGAAAAGAAAAGAGAGGAGAGAGAGAGAGACCAGGAATTGGAGGCTGAGTAAGGGGCACAGCCAGCAAATGAAAGACCACCGTAATTGATTAATAGATGACAATTTATAATAATTAATTAATAGATAAATAAAATGTAATTTGTGATCATGAATATTTGTAAATACTTGATATTTGTTATTTTATGTGTACCAAGTGCTGCCAGGTCATTCATTTAACTATCCTCTCACTATTTGTGTGACACACCATTGGAATTGCACCACCACTATCAAATCTTAATCATTATTTTTGTTCTCTACTACAGTGTTTATCGAGCTTCCCCAGCTTCGTGTTGGAGCCGCACAACCTTTGATCAGTGTTGGATGATTATACTTTCATCATATTGTCATATTGTTCAACTGGCCTTTTGATCTGGTTCTCTGAGTGCAGGAGGTGTTGGATTTGAAACATGTTTGAGGTCCAGCCTCTGCGACAACCATTATGACTGATAAGCTGAGCAGACTGGAGCTGTAGAAGGTTGTTTGGCCCTATAAGTCACTCCGTTTTTCCCTGTCCGGATGAAAGGGTGTTTACAGCGCTAATTTTTGAGTGCTTTCACTGATCATCACTAGTTAAGGGTGTAAGCCAAAGCTCCAGGCCACAACTGCCTCACAGCCCACATGGGCAGCAACATCTGCCTCTTTGTGTATGAATGGTGGTCAAAATTATTTAACTAAATGCAAAGTAAAACTTCCAAAAAAATTTGCCAATGTAAATAAGGCACTTCAAGTTTCAATCCAAGTAACCTATATCTTCTGGTACAGCTATGAAATCCAATTGCCTTTTCAGGTTAATGCTGGTATTTCATAGCCTATAGCCAGAGAAGCTCATGTGGCAGAAACAGCATTGTTATACTTAGCCCTCTGCTACGTTCTTGTTGTCAAAATTATACCAAAACCAGGGGCGGACTGACCATTCGAGCACACGGGTACTGCCCGAGGGCCCGGGGTCAGTAGGGGGCCCCATTAAATGCTCCTGGTACCTTTTTCATAGGCTTTTTTTGAGTTTGGGCAAGGACACAGGGGCCTCATGAGATGCCCCTGGTACATTTTTCATAGGCTTTTTTGAGTTTGGGCAAGGACACAGGGGCTCCATGATCCCCTATTGCCCGGGGGCCCCATGAGTTGTCAGTCCGCCCCTGACCACAACTCTCCTCCTTCTCAGGCTTCACAGGGACAGGGGTTGAATTTAATTTGGGAAAATTGCCTGGTTGTGTTCATTTGTTGTGTCTGATCAGTCTACTAACCCACGCCCAATATTTACCATAATTTAGCCATACTCACTTTTTGCCATGATACACTATGAGTGCCGCAGGTTGCCATCTCCCTGGTAGGGGCCCCAGTGCATTACTTTGCCCATGGGCTCATGATGCTATTAAGATGGATCTGGTGTCTGAATAAGGAGTGTCATGTCAGTATCTATAGATATTCTTGAAAAGAACGCTGTAGATTTTTTTGAGAGATTAAAAAGATTTAAAATTATGTTACCGTGTTAAATTTTATATGAGATTTCAGTGATTGGGTTTACATTCACATACTTTACTTCTCAAACTGAGCTTTTTTTATTTTTGCTAAATAGATAATATGTGTCTTTGCATTAAAGCCTGTAAAGTTTTATAAACCATTTTGCAATTTTCATGTCTAGTAACACAACTAAGCACCCAACCTAAAATTCTTCTCTGCATTTGCATATTTGCCCCTCCAACTGCTGTACATTCATACTGTAGATAAAGTTAGTTCACAAGGTTATTGGCAGCATATATCAAGGGATAGAGTCAAAATAGGCACAATAGTGTGTGTCAGGGCTCCAGGTATGACCAGAGGTGTGTGGGCTAACACAGGGAAACGCAGGCTCAAGTATGGTGTAAACAATATAATTTATTAGAGGCTATACAAAAATATAAATGCACAATATAAAAACAAACAAACCTCCAACTGATAACGGAAGGTACAAGCACACAGACAAGAGTAGTCAGGGCTGGTGAGGTAAAGTGGTCAGGCAGGCCAGGTCAGGAACCATCGGGCAGACAAGGTACAAAGGAGCAGGCAGAGGGGTGGTCAGGAATAGCTGAGGTTTGTGCAGGCAGAGTTCTATCAATGTCAGGAGTCAGGCAGAGGGATCAGGATGGCAGGCAGATGACAGGATCAGGTTCAGGCACAGGGGTTCATGGGAACAATACACCAAGGCACTGATTGCAGGCCTGGTCCTGCTTAAATACACCTCCTGCAATCAGCCTCAGGTGATGGCTTGACTGCAGGAGTGATATTCTGGCTGCTGAGAGCACCTGCTGGCCAGCACTGGTACTGCAGCCCACAAGGCAGGTAAGTCCCACCACCAGTGGAGAGTCCATTCCTGACAGTCCTGACAGTGTGTCTGGGTTTCCCTGCTTTTACAGGAAACCTGTCCCAATAGAAATAGAAAGGCTAGCCATTGTTTACCTTTACTGAAAATGCTAATTGTTTAGTTATCTTTGGCCATGGAGCACATATCTAGTAAAGTCAGTGGAAAGTCTTTTGACTTTCACACAGTGGCTTAGCACTTCTGCCTAGCAGCACTAGGGTAATCGGGTTGGAATTCCAACCACGGTTTTACCTGCCTGGAGTTTGCATGTTCTCCCTGTGCCTTCCACACTCCAAAAATATGCTGATAGGTCAATTGGCTCCTATCTAAATTGTCCCTAGTATGTGTATGTATGAATTTGAGTTAGGGACTTTAGATTGTATGCTACTGGAGGGCAGAGACTGATATGAATGTGTCATAAATATGTAAAGCACTGTGTAAATTGACAGTGCTATATAAGTACCTGTAATAATAATAATTTAAAAACTATAAAGAATAATCTGCATACTTGGGCTTGGTCATTGATGCAGATAGTTTTGAAGACTTTGGATCAATAATACTGGCCATACTCCACCCCCGTACCTGTACATCAGCCCACATTGGAGGCTCCTGCAGAGCACGCACCCGGGAGCCTGGTGATCCATGCATCACCCAGACACAGTGGATCACATTACCACTGTGTCCGGGTGATCGCATTGTATTGTACCATGTGATTGCTGTGTCCAATCATAACAATTACATAGCAAACAATACTAAGTGAAAGTAAGCATCAGTTCTCTTCACTCTCAGTGTGAGAGCAGAGATAAGCAATACTGCAACCTGTAAGTGTACAGCAGCCTATCAGGCTGCTTGTACACTCATAGACTGCAGTGCCAGCCATCCCAGTGTCCCTGATCACTGCCCCAGTGTAGTCCTAATAAAACAGGCAGCCAGCACCTGTCCCAGTACTCATACAAACACCACCATACACAATACCAGTGCCCTGATCACCACCATACCAGCATCCTGATCATTGCCATACTCCATACAATGCCATGATCACTGTCATACCAGCGTCCTGATCACCACCATATGCCATACCAGCACCCTGATCACCGCCATACCCCATACCAGCATCCTGATCACCCCATATGCCATACAAGCATTCTGATCACTGCCATAGCCCATACCAGCATCTTGATCATTGCCATACCCCATACCATTGTCCTGATCACTGTCATACCCCATACCAGCATTCTGATCACCTCATATATCATACCAGTGTCTAGATCAACTCCATACACTGTAACAAACGTCCTGATCACTGCCATACATCATACCAGCATCCAGCATTTTAGGGTCTCAACTGATCAATTTTCAGATAAATATCTCGTAGTCTGTAGACTCTATCAGAATACATTTTGGCCTAAATTTATGAAGAAAGATTATTTCTTTGCAAAATCTTATAACAAAAACTAAAACTAATTTTTTTTTTTCAAATATGTCAGTATTTTGATATTTATATAGCAAAAAATACAAAAACCCAGTGGTGATCAAATACCACCAAAAGAAATTTCTATTTGTGTGAAAAAAAATGATAGAAATTTCATTTGGGTACAGTGTTGTATGACTGTGCAATTGTCATTCAAAGTGCAACAGTACTGAAAGCTGAAAATTGGTCTGGACTGCACCGGAGGTGAAAGTTTTTGGACTTGAAGTGGTTATTAAATAGGTGTCTAAGTTTTAAGATGACCCTAGTCTTTTATTATTTGAAAGTCTGATATTACGTGTTTACATTGTCCCCAAGTCTGGTGTCCTTCGGATAGGCTTAAAGTGTATCTGTGGTCAAAATGTAAAATATACTTCAGTTATTTCTAGCATACTCCTATTAATTTGAACATTCTTGAAATGTGTAAACTTACTTTGTAAAGATCCTCACACATGTACTTCTTTTAATTCAGTGGCATCTATGCACTATGCCCTGTGAGTAGGTATTGCTGTGTCACACATTTCACAGAGCCTGCCTTCTGATCTATAGAGGAACTGAGTGTTGGAGTTTCAAGAGGTGGAGTCAGTACAGGAATCACAGCTTGCAGACAGCAAGGTACCATAGGACATATCGTCCTTATAATTTGAAAGTAAAACAGCAGAGGAGAAGCTGCAAAGCATGCAGGGAATCCAGGAAGTTGTGGAAAGAGATGGCCAGCAGACAGGCAGAATTCACAACATAAGCACAAATTGTCCAAGTAGGCTTATTTTGGATTTGTCAAATGTAATTATTGTTTGTATTGCTGTTTCAATGCTGATGTTATAAAATGAAAGTGTATGCTGTGATCATAGATTTCCTTTCAATGCAGTATTTACTACCCTGCATGCTTTGTTTGTTTCCTGAGGCCGATATGATCTACAATGGGCATGAAGCCTAAATTTATACAGGCTACTTTATATTCCTTTAACCGCTTAAGGACTGCCCTATAGCAGATATACTGTTACAGGGTGACACCTGTGCTCAGAATCACGTATGTATACGCGGTCGTGGATGTCAATAACCGGGTCCCGGCCGGTAATTACTCGCCGGCGCCCGGTGATTACTAAGCATCTCCAACGGGGAGGAAGATTGTTTTGTTTATAAACAATCTTCCTCTCTGTCAGCTCAAGCACACTGCTCGGGATGGCTGTGCACAATACAGCCATCCTGATCAGTGTGCTTACAGTGAAGAACACACCCCCTGCCTCCTAGTAAAACACTCCCAGCACACAGTTAACCCTTTGATCTCCCCTCACATTAACCCCTTTCCGCCCAGTGCCATTAGTACAGTATCAGTGCTTTTTTTTCTAGCACTGATCACTGTATTGGTGTCACTGGGATGTCAGTGACCCCAAGTTAGTTCCCCCCCAGTGTCAGATCCCTCAGTCCCGCTAAAAGTCGCTGATCGCGGCCATTACTAGTAGAAAAAAAAATCACATTATCTATACCGTCATTGGTAAATGCTAAACTTTCACCAAATAATTTACACGTATTGAGATTTCTTTTTTTGAGTAAAGACATGTCGTAGAATACATTTTGGCCTAAATGTATAACGAAATTTGATTTTTAAATTTTTTACTGGACATGTTTAATAGTAAAAAGTCCAAAATATTGTTTTCTCAAAATTGTTGGTCTTTTTTTGCTTATAGACAAAAAAATTTAAATCGCACAGGCGATCAAATACCACCAAAAGAAATCTCAATTCATGGGAAAAAAGGACGCAAATTTCATTTGGGTGCAGCGTTGCGTGACCGCGCAATTGTCAGTTAAAGTAACGCAGCACCGTAATGCAAAATATGGCCTGGTCAGGAAGGGGGGTAAATCCTCTGGACGGCAAGTGGTTAAAGTGATTGTAAACACTTATGTATACCTAGAGAAGTGACTGGCCTCAGGTGATACACAGAGATTAAACAATTCCTCCTAGATATGTTGTACGTTGTTTATCTGTAGTGTTCTCCTCTCTAAAGCTGTTCGACGTCCAAAATTTATACAGTTTGTCTGAGGATTCAGAAAAAGGGGGTGTAGAGCTGAAATTACACACTGTAGAACTCACTGTGGAGAGCTCTGAGAGCTGTTTGGAGGAAAGAGACACACCTCCCTTCACACAGCTCACAGAAACAGAGCTGAGGCTGTCAGTCTGCTGAGGGACCTTCCCCATGTCATCATTTTTCTCTTGGCATCAGGAAAACATTTCAGAAGCGGTGAAGTGAGGAACAAAACAATAGACAGAAATGACACTTAGTGCTCTTAATTGAGACAAGTACACACTATCAGGGGCAGACTGACCATTTGGAAACTCGGGTCAGTAGGGGGCCGCATGAGATGCCCCTGGTACCTTTTTCATAGGCTTTTTTGAGTTTGGGCAAGGACACAGAGGCCCCATGATCCCCTATTGCCCGGGGGCCCCATGAGTTGTTAGTCCGCCCCTGCACACTATAGAGGGGTACTCTTTCTACATATTTCACGTCTGTGGTTTACAACCATTTTAAAGATCTGAAAATGTTGGGCCAGAAGAAATAATTAAAAAATAAAACAAAATTAAAAAGCATGAAAAACAGGAAGGAAGACAATAAACTAAATGTGAGGAAATTAAAAAATACTAAAAAAAAAACCCAGCATATATATGACAAAAATTTGAGCATAAGTTTTGACTTGTCATAGTCTGATGCATTGGTGGAAGACACTGGAAGAGTACAATGTGACTGACTCCTGTGATACCATAGCCCTCCCCGACCAGTCTTACAATATTTTCCCTGGTAGATGTGTTCGTTCTGAATTAGATTTTCAAAAGCCACAGTGTGCTAAACATCTTGCCAACACTGGCTGATTACTTCTCAGACTCCTTCGCCTAGCGAAGTCAGGGAGAGATTTGAACAGCAGGAGAGTTCAATATTCCTCTCGCTCAGGCTTGCTGCCAGGATAGAAACTGCGAGAATCCAAAAGGCAGAGACCGTCTCTAGTCTACTCACTAACAACTATCCTTTAACAAGTGTTGGGAAGAATTAAAGCCCCCAAGCCCGGGCAATTGCCAGGCTGAAACAAATAAGTAAATAACAGGAAATGTTTATAATAATAATATAATAATAATATGGGTGGGAAAGAGAAACAGAAGTGACATGGTGGGAAAAAAACTATTCAGCTGGTCACACACTATATTCATTTCAGATACAGTAGTTCCTGAGAAACTGGACGAATATCGCTTAGTGGGTGCCTCTGTAAGCCACCTCCTGCCCAGCATCCTTTAGGCTCCATGCACACTAGCGTTTTCTTTAAGCTCCAAAAATGCTAGAAAAAAGTTGGATAAAAACACTAGTAGTAGCCTTTTTTTGGTAGCATTTTAGTAGTGTTTGGAAGCATTTAGGAACGTTTAGGAGTGTTAGCATTTTATTAGCATTTTTACAGTACATGTAGAAAAAAAAAAGAATAAGCTAGAGCTGAAGCTGTGAGCAGGGGCGGACTGAGAACTCATGGGGCCCCCGGGCAATAGGGGATCATAGGGCCCCTGTGTCCTTGCCCAAACTCAAAAAAGCCTATGAAAAAGGTACCAGGGGCATCTCATGGGGCCCCCTACTGACCCTGGGCCCTCGGACAGTGCCCGAGTTTCCAAATGGTCAGTCCACCCCTGACTGTGAGTAGTGTTTTAGTAGCATTTAGAGGCATTTAGTATTTTTTTCTGCTGGAAAAACGTTCCAAAAACTGTACAGAAACAATTTTTTTTTTGCTTCAAGAAGCTGAAGCTCAGAAAATGCTGAGAGCCTAAAGTAGTGTGTATGGACACATAGGGGTTGATTTACTAGAGGCAAATAAACTGCACTTTCCAAGGTGCAGTTGCACTCTGCTAGAGCAGTTGCTCGGGAGCTCAGTAAATGAGCAGAAGCTCTGCTAATTTCCATCGTCCAATCAAAGCATGCAAATATGCAGTTTTTTTTTATTTTCCTTGCATGTGATTGGATATTTTTTGCAAAATGAAACTTTAGCTCATTTACTTAGCTCAAAAGCAACCGCACTTGCAGAATGCAACTGCACTTTATAAAGTGCACAGTCTATTTGGCTCTAGTAAATCAACCCAATTGGATAACACTATTTAGCTTCTAGGAGCAGAAAAAATGCTAATTACTGCTTCTAGGAGCTTAAAAAAACACTAGTGTGCATGGAACCTTAATTAAACAATTAAAGGAGCCAAGCAGAAAATTTTCAACTGAAAGGGGTTGCATCAAATCAGATGCAGCCGCTGTTTGGGGACTTTGACAAATGGTGGAACCACTGTCAAAATACAGTAGCCACATCAAGAGATTTGTCCATCTACACTGTATAGCGTGGATGGAGGAATCTGCTAGGTTTTTTTTTTTTTCATTCTGCAGGCTAAGCAAAAAAAAAAAAGCTCTTAGTGTATTGCCAGCTTAAAGTGGAACTAAACTCCCAGAAATACTCACCTCCTCATTAGAGCGATGCAGCGGTTAAATCCCTCACTAGCTGCTGTCATCTTCTCCCTGGCTACTTATGGATGCCAAGTTTTCGACTTCTTGATTGGCCAGTTTGGGGTCAGCCATTCTGGTGCAGCCAGATGTGATGGTCACTGCAAAATGCTCCCTACAATGGGGGTTAGTGCAAAAGGGGCCCCTTTATACATTGTGGTGAGTGCATAAATATTCTCCCTATATGCTGGTGGCCGGTGCTAAAATACCACCATTGTACAGTGGTAGTCAATGTAGACATGTTGACTTTTTACAGCTGTGCTCAAAAGCTTGCATACCCTGGCAGAAATTGTAAAATGTTAGCATTGTTTTTGAAAATATGACTGATCATGCCAAAAAATTGTCTTTTATTTCAGGATAATGATCATATGCAGCCATTTATTATCACATAGCTGTTTGGCTCCTTTTTAAAGGATAAGTTCTCTTTTTTGTGACATGTTACACCCATATTCTGGTAGTTCTCACTGTACTACCAAAGCACTGTTGATCACTCTAGGTAGTTCATTGAGCTTCCTGTTAGAGTGTAGCTGCCTGCCCGTGTTGGAGGTACTTCAATACGGACAGACAATTACACAGACAGTCTGCAGGGCCGTGGCAATACACCCACATCCTGCTGATCGTGGGTGCAATGCTTCACAGGTCCCTAACAAAAAAAAAATAATAAATGCATATTTGTATTTTCTACCTGCAAACAAATGTGCATTTATTATTATTTTTTTTTTTGTGTAAAAGTGAACTTATCCTTTAAATCATAAAGATAACAGAAATCACCCAAATGGTTCTGATTCAAAAGTTTACATATCCTGCAATGCCTGGCCTTGGTACAGACACACAAGGTGACACATACAGGTTTATATGGCAATTAAAGGTTCATTTCCATATCTGTGGTTTTTTTAAATTGCATTTAATGTCTGTGTATAAACAGTCAATGAGTTTGTTAGCTTGTGGATGCACTGAGCAGACTAGATACTAGAACTGTCAAAAGACCTGCATAACAAGGTAATGGAATGTTATAAAGATGAAAAAGGATATACTTTAAAAAGATATCCACAGCAGAATATGTCATTCAATATTGTTCAATCACTTAAGAAGTGGAAAATTCTGGGATCTCTTGATACCAATCCAAGGTCAGGTAGAGCAAGAAAGATTGCAGCCACAACTGACAGAAGAATTGTTCAGGATACAAAGAAAAACCCACAGGTAGCCTCAAGAGAAATACAGGCTGCTCTGGAAAAATACTGTGTGGTTGTCTTTAAGGAGAACGATGAGACCAGACTTGAACAAAAATTAGCTGCATGGTCGAGTTGCCGGAAAGAAGACTTTACTGCACCAAAACCACAAAAAAAAGCTTGGTTACAATATGCCCGACAACACCTTGACACGCCTCACCAAGCTTTCTGGTGGCATTGGCGCAGTGCAATATCCTTGCACAGAGAAGGTTAGTATAACATCTTTTTTATTTTAATTTTACAAAATTGACTTTACAGCCATCTTAATTCCTTTCATTTCCAGGCCCAAGCTGTATTTACATTTTAAATTGTGCACATTTGTCTAAACTACTGACTACTGAATTAAGAAAACATCTGTAAAACTGTCTCACACTGGTTCACTTTTGCTATGCTTTTCCAGGGCGACAAAAGTGCATGGAACTATTCCTTACTAAATCCTATGTAACTGTTTACACTGCAGGTATGCTGAGCTATGAAAAGTTCTGCATGCTGCATCTTTGATGCAGTTTTTCAAAAGTGCACCAAAAAGGCACCTTTCATTGTAAGTCAATGGGAACACATCAAAAGCACATTGGTGTGAAAGGACCCTTAAGCTGCAGGAGAGTGCATCTGTGTGAAAGGTGTGGAAATGCAGTGCCTTTAAATAATCTTTTATTAAGGCCCTATTAGGCAGATCACCCCTCGCATTTTCCTCCCTCTCAATCTCCACCTGATCACAGATCCTGTTTAATAGCAGGAATGGGAAAAATGTTGTTTGCAGGCACTTGGCCTCTTCACTTCAACTCCGTTCTAAACAATCTCGCCCTGCCCTGGAGCTGCCCATCGGCACTATGACTTACTCATCTCTGTACTAAACGTCTCTTGTAAAACCAGAGTATTGTTTAGGAAAGGGGGGTGTTAAGCATGTTTAAGCCTTTAGCAAGTTTGGACTAAGTAGTGTCTGGATACAATGGAAGAGTAGGTAGTGTTTCGATCATTGCGGGAGAAATAGTCTTTTTACACAGACCAGGGGCGGACTGACAACTCATGAGGCTACCGGACAATAGGGGATCATGGGGCCCCTGTGTCCTTGCCCAAACTCAAAAAAGCCTATGAAAAAGGTACCAGGGGCATCTCATGGGGCCCCCTACTGACCCTGGGCCCTCGGGCAGTGCCCGAGTTTCCAAATGGTCAGTCCGCCCCTGACTCAGACCAGTAATGCAACTGCACATACCCTACCCAGGGCCAAGGAGGGTATTCATTGCAGTTTCCACCATCTTCCAAAAAGTTGTGTATGTGCTGGGAGACTCAGTAAAGAAAAATAAGCATCCTGGGCACTTGTACAAGGTATTCACAGACATGAACAATATTGTTATTGCCTCTCCTTGCGCTTAGGTGACTTTGTAGAGCATGCCAGAATACCAAATTTGTACTGTCTGGTCCTGGGCAAGCCTGGGCAGTAAGAAAAAAACACGTCTGTATTTGAGTTCTGTAGACAAAATAATGAATTTCATGGGTAGAGAGTGTAATGCTCATTTTTTAGGTACATAGTACTTAGTATATCTCTTTCCTGCTAAGACAGAGCAGTGTCTGTAGGGACATATATCACACGTAGGACCTTATTGGATCATAAATGACAAGGTGAGGGAGTCGAGGTGTTTAATTCAGCTCCCATTAAATGCTCTGTCTATCAGCTCTCCAGCAGATATACTGGGAAGAATTGATTTTACAATATTATGCACTTAAGACATGTTCTTAATGTGCCATTAAATTACCATCTGTAACTGGCTATATTCCCTAACGCACTCATTGTGAAGGAGACTTCTGGGACAGATGAAATGTGGCCTTCTTTTCTTCAGAAATCAGCAAGAAAGACGCTTAATCATAAAGTATATGCTCAAGCTCACTATTCAAAAGCCAACATGTTCTTTCCAGGTTGAACAGGAAGAAAAAACTGTCATTATCAATCCATTTGGTTCCATTCACAAGTGTTCACAACTTACCCTAGATTATTTTACCATGAGGTCGATATTTTGAGTCAGAAGAGTGATATTGCCTTAGTCTCTATTTAATGTTTCACTGCAATTTTTTAAAAAGGTCTCTTTACATATTGTTAATACTTTGAAAGTGCCAGAAATGGTGCAAGGTGGGTTTCTGCAAAGTGTGTACTGGCAATGCTTGGCATATTTCACTTTGTAATAGCAAACAGACCTTCGTTACAGGTGCACTGCAGTCTAAATTGAAAATACAGTTATTAAAGGGGGTCTGATTCACCAAGCTTCAGATCAATGCTCCCTACTCACTGATTCTCTTACCTTCCCCTTGTCCATCCCAATCCCACTCCAATCCACTGTATTTGGGGTTAATGACCTTCCACCTAGGGCACTATTTAGAACCCACTGAACACTGCACCCTAGGAGAAACGGTAAACTGTACATACCCAGAGGCACTAGTAAGTTCCAAGGGCTCCAACAGGCTAACAGAACAGAAGGAGAGAACAGAAAACCTGAATATCACTTTGACGGTATGAGGTCTTATAAGAGAACTTGTTACTTTCCCTTGAATAGCAAAAAACAAATAACTTGCCTAGAGATTCTTCTTTCTTATCCTGGAATTTTTGTAGCCCTCCAGGTTATCCAAGTCCAGATGTTCTTTTTGTTGCTTTAACTCTGAGAACACGAACAATGGTTGTGTTTGGATAAAGAGTGGAGTATCCCCAGTCCTGCCCACTGCATTGCTTTTTTCAGTTACTGGAAGTAATATTTTTATGCCAATTATTATCATCTTCTGATATCCTGCAGTGTCAACCTAGCTCCCCTCTGCTACCTTGTGGCTTCCATGCATCCTTGAAATGCTCTTGCTACTTTCTGACTCACAACATTTTTCTGACTCTCTTTTGTCAAACTCAAATAATTTGTCCAACTCCCCTTCCACCTTCCCATAATTTAATTATTTTCCATCATTTTTTATTGAATTTTCGAACAGTTTTGCTGTTATTCATTTCAAATAAACAGACATGGTATGAAATTTCCATTGTATAGCAAAGCCAGTAGTACCTGAAACACGTCTACTGAGACACATAACCAGTATAACAGTATCTCCCAGCAATAAAGGGTAAGGGCTGGGAAATCCTGGATAGCAAAGTAGCAATAATGGCTATAGAGCGATAATAGAGTTATTATTATGTGGGAGACACCATTGATTATTATACTTTTTTGTTCACAGTTCCCTATCATCACTGGTTTGGGCTGAGCCCTAATTGGATGTGTACACTGCATGGATTTGTTGGGGCTTTTTGAAGATGGACTATAATTTAAATGCATGGATGCAGTAATGCAGTATGCAGGTGTGCATTTTTCTGTAGAGTTTTGGCCAGATTATATACTTAGCCTGATGGTCTTGGTATTGCTAAGACATATGTGTTTATATTTTTATATCTACATAGATTGCCCATGTTGCATCCCTGGTAGACCCATGAAAATGTTTCCGGTTCCATTTAGTGGAATACATCTGAGATTAGCCTTTAGTAAGTCCTTGCGTAGTAATGAGACTTAGTTATGCTAATGTGGGTACAGAAATACACCCCTCTTTTGTCTCCCGCCCTTTTTGTGTACCTAGAATGGATGGCTGGCTTATTGTGGATGGTCTGTTTTGTCCTCCCTATCCTAATTTTGCAACTGGAGTGTGCTCCACCTCCGTTTGCCTGGTCAATCCGTCCTAGTAGCAGTACTGCATAGTGGTATGTGGAGACTCATGAATAATACATTATGTAGAATAAATAAATGTATGTCTCATGTTATATAATGAGCTGTTTTTTATTTAGCTAGGTTCAGTTCTTTCTCTCATTGAATCCCAAGATAAGGTCCTGAAGAAGCTCTATATGAGAAACAGAATGACCTTGTGGATATTAAAAAGATCAGTCATGTAATTTGTGGATTTGATGTATCAGTATATTGGACATATTTGAGAGATTTGTTCTGAACCATGCTTAAAGTGATTTATTTGTTTATTCAATGAAATATGATTTTTAAATTAAATAAAATGGAACAGAAGTTTTTAGGAATTGTAAGCGACATCTCATTTGTACCAGTAAAGTCTGTACTTTTTTCTCTTTTCCTAGCAATAGTGGCAGGCAACTAGGTAGCACAAGAAGAATTAAGAAGAACATAGGCAAGAGAAAAAGAAAAGTGGAAAAAGGGTTTTTTTGGGGGAAGGGAGAAGAAATAGTGCAAAGAATATTTCAGGGAAAGTGGACCTTACTGGGTTTGGGCCAGGACCATTCAGGCCATTAGATCAAGCGGAAAGAGCAGTCAAAATCCTCTGGTGAGTAGTGTGTAACCAAAGGATTCCAAATTTGATTTAATTTAGGCAGCTGGTTGTTTACTCACTTAAGGACTGGCCTCCCACAATGCACTGCAGACGGGCAGCCTGTATAGGCTCACTAACATACCTTTATGTCACGTGTGCACGTGCCCCACCAGCTGGCGCCCTCTGTGATTGTACACAGAGGGAATTTGTTAGCAGGTCTCAGCCCCTGCAAAGCAAGAAGAAGGAGGAACAAAGACTTTTAGGAAAAAGCAGTACATAATACACACATTAACGCTTGTTAGGCACACATTTAAAACCTTGATTACCTGAGATGTTAACCCTTTCCAAGACGGTGTTGTTAGTACCGTTACAGTGTATAGTATTATCACTGACCACTTTCTTCATGTCAGTTCCTACCCAGTGTCAGTTAGTTTCAGATTGCCTGCCACACTATCACAGTCTCACTATAAGTTGCTGATCACCGCTATTAGTAGTATAAAAAATCAATAAATAAATAAAAATTGCAGTGTGTATATATACCACAGTTTGTAGACGCTATATCTCTCACGCAAACCAATCAATGTACAATTTTGTTTACCAAAGATGTGCAGCAGAATACATTTTGGCCTAAATTTAATGAAGAAATTGTATTTTTTTTTTTGTTATTGGATATGTTTTATAGCAGAAAATAATTTTTTTTTCAAAATTGTTGGTCATTTTTCATTTATTTAATAAAATAAAATAAAAAAACCCAGTGGTGATTAAATACCATCAAAAGAAAGCTCTATTTGTGTGAAAAAAATTATTAAAATTTCCTTTAAATACAGTGTTGCATGACTTTGCAATTATGAGTCAAAGTAGCACAGTGCTAAATAGCAAAAAATGGCCTGGTCATGAAGGGGGTAAAATCTTCTGGACCTGAAGTGGTTAAAGTTAAGCTGAAGTGGTTAAGATTGATACAAGATATAACACGGGTAGTTCGGTTTTTGTAGGACCTGGCGATCCTCTGCTCCACAATGGTAAAAACATGACTAAGTGTACAGAATTCTATTTTTTGCAGCCGGATAATTTTTTTTTTGTTGGTCACAAGGGCTTACACTGGAATCTTCTGGATGTGTCTTTTTAAGTGTGGGTTAAAAAGATGTGACCAGGATCGCTTAATTTTTGGGCAATCATAACAGATTTATAATAAATAACTCCCTACCAAATAGATCTGCTAACCAAAAAAACCTCTTTCAATTAGCAAATTATGAGGACAGCAGCAAACACTGTCTTGTGTTCCCACAAAGTCCCTGATGAAGTCCCGTGTTCCATGATGTAACGTGTAGGATGGAACCTGTGGGCCCAAGGACAGGAAGTAGTGGTATCTACATGTATTACATTGATATGCTGGCGTTTATTTGTTATTATATGAGTTCAGTTTTTATTATTAAAGTGTATTGGTGTTTATTACTACACTATTGGAGGCTGCTTTCACCCCTTTTTGTTTTAACATGTCACTGGAGTATGACAATATGGCAATTTGTATATAAAAAAGTCTTAAAGGGACTGTAGCCCTACCCCCTCAAAGGCCGCCAAGTAATTTTCATGTTCCCTGACTTTCTTGACCACGCTCTGGAAGCCCAACCCCTGCTTACACCACCCTAAACCTCTAGCCAGATGAATCCTCTGGCTCCAACCATAACAATAGACTCACACACAGTTTAGAGTGAACTGATATTTTGGTTGTATTGAGATCAAATGTAAGCACAGCAAAGCAACAGGAAAATATGTGCATAAGTGAACAGCTGTCACTCTAGTAGCTTCAAGTAGGTCACAACATAGTACAATCTCAATCAATTCTAGAAGTCCTGCAATTCAGAATTTAAATGATAGCCCCAGTCCTGAGATGTTTCTTCTCCAGTGAGTCAAAAGAAAACTGCCAAGCAGAGAGGCTAACTCGCTTTGGGCTCTTCATTTAAATAGACCAACTGCAATGTTTGATCTTCTGCTCACTCAATGGGGCCCTAGTTGGTGAACATAAGAATTAAAATCTTCTGTGAGGCAAAGGTAGAAGCAGGGGAGGACTGACCATTTGGAAACTCAGGCACTGCCCGAGGTCCCGGGGTCAGTAGGGGGCCCCATGAGATGCCCCTGGTACCTTTTTCATAGGCTTTTTTGAGCTTGGGAAAGGACACGGTCCACATGGTGCCATATTGCCCGGAGGCCCCATGAGTTGTCAGTCCGCCCCTGGGTAGAAGTTCCTTAATAGAGGGTGAACTCAAAGGAAAGCTGCCCTTTAAGTGATATTGAATATGAATAGTACCCCTTTGGCACACACAGGGTGAGGTGTAAAATTTGGCAGGAATTAGAAATGGGCAAAGCACACTTCTGTAGGAATTAGTTCTTCCTTGGACTACAGTAGCAAACTAAAGCAATGAAGGAGCACCTTGGCGAATGCGGCAGACTGTAATGGGAGCAATAATACAGATTGGCCTGCGGAAGGAGGATAGTGCAATAGACCTTTGTGATTGGATATGCTGAAACTGTAATAACTAGTAGGACTTAACATGTGTAACTTGAGAAACATTGGTAGTCAAGCTGAGTAGAAAGTAACTGGATTTGGTAATGTCATGTGCAACTTAGATGGCTTGAGTATGGAATTCTGTCACCCAATCCGTGGCCTCAGTCAGGTGGTGGATGGTCTCTCTGTGCCCCCATTTCCTCATGGTTCCTCCATCAGAGATCACTCTGGACAGCAGCACTCCAACCCGCCTGCTCGCAGGGCTGTTTGCCAGACTTTTCAATGGTGTCAGTGAGGTCAGAGATCAGCAATTACTACTCTCTCCTCCAGTCTCTGCGGTATGGCCCAACTTGGACCTACGACATCCTGCATGGTCTTCTCCAGCTCTACCCATCTACTTCCTGTCCTTGAGTTCCCAGGCTTCTGCATTTATCTGCCTCTGCCCATCCACCATATCCTCTGGGAAATGTAGTTTAACTCCCTGTCAGACAGTGAAGTCCTGCAATCAGCCTATGAATCCCACAAAGCTTTTCAACAGAAACTGTATAACTGGGCTGCAGGGCACTGCCATCTTGTATCCATTTAACAACCTGCAAACAGTATTATGGCAGGGTGTTACAGGACCAACACCACTTTTTGCCTGGAGGAATCCTATGGGACCATAGAGTTGCCGTTTGGGAAAAACACATGCGTTATTGACCTTACATGCATTGTAGGTCAAAGTAATAAGGTGAGCACATTTTGAGCACAGTGGTGAACGGGAAGAAGGTTTAAAGTACACAGAAGTTCACATGGATGATTTGAATTTAAAGAACTGTTTGCACCTTTATAGGATATTGATGAATTGATATTAATATTTTGAAAGAAGCTACAAACTAAAATTTTTTGGGGGGCACATTTTATTTATGGCACTTGTGCATAAGGATTACATTTGTTGAAATATAATATATGTACAGTACAGTAGGTTATCTGTTATTAAGTAGTATAATGCACATTGGTGAGACATTTTAGACAGCGCAGCTCTTGACAATATATGCTTTTACAATCCCACCAGATTTCCCCTTAGCACTACAACCTCTAAAGTCCTCCTCCCATAATTTACTTGACTTTACTTTGTTCCTTCACAGAATGACCAGTTCCCATCTGCCCCTGTAGTATTCCAAGCCCCACTCAAGAACTAATCCTGGCCTTTTCCTGGGGTCCTTTTAGCAGTCCTGATAAGATGACTTGACCACAGAGCTGAATGAGTTAAATGAGGGACATACCCCCTTCCCTCTCTGCTAGTAGAGATGATACCTATCTGATTTTAATTTTAATTTGCACATTAATGAAGATACATTGTATTGGAGAAGCACAATATTAAAGCTAATGTGAGACCTAATCGAATGATATATAGTTGATAAAGGTCTGCAAATTATGAACAATTGCTATTTTGTTCTTAATAAAACCCCTGTTTTCACCTATTATCTTTGCAGCTACTCTCTGCCTACATGCACTCAGGTGCTAGACTATTTTGCGCCCTAAGCAAGACCAGCTACATGCACCCTCCCCCCCAAAAATTTTTTTAAAAACAGTAGAAAATATTCAATCAACAAAACATGAAACTGCTAAATGTTTTTTAATTTGCAAAAAGAAGTGCCATAAGATGCCACCAGCACCAATATTAAAGATAAAATCAGTGTCACGGACAGACTGTATCTGTGGCTGGCAGTGGCAGGTTGACAGTTGTGGTGAGTGGAGGATGATGGATCCACACTGACAGATCCCAGGCTGAAATTCCCCAGGCAATGGGGGGAGATAAAACGCTGTGACAGCAGGCAGCCCAACCCACACACATGAAATGAGCGATCCCATACAGTGACAGATCTGACACAACATACCAACACTGACACAGATCAGCAGGCCCAGCAGGCAAAAGAAGAGCAGTCTGTGGGATTGTGATGATGTCATCACTCACTGACATATTGTACATGCGACGGATGGCCTGCCGACCAGGTCACATTCACACAGACACGAGACATCAGAGTCAGACATTACCTTCCTGTGCAAGCGCAGCCCCGCCTCCACTGATGAATGGGAAGAGAAGGGCAGGAACTCCACAGTGATCAGTAGCTGCCAGCCGGCTAGCAGTAAGGGACTGAGTCTGAGAGGAGCACTAGAAGGAGCAGCAGCTCGACTACTACACTGGCCCCAGACACCCAGCATCTTCCTCTGTCCTTCTCTGTACTCTCCTCTTCTGTGCTGCCACTTCCCTCACCTGGAGGATCATTCATGATGTGGTGGCGTCCCACACACAGAGAGAGTGCCATCCTGTGCTGTGCCCAGGCACCTCTAGGTGGCAATGCGCCCTGGGTAGCTGCCTAGTTTGCCTAATGGAAGCACCGGTCCTGCATGCACTCAGTGCACGAATGGTATTTCCCAGAGAAGATTCCCTGATATCGACGTCAGTGGAACATGCTTGCGTAATGTGTTTAGAAAGGGCCACCTGTAGTCTTCATTTGAAAACTGTGTGACAGGTGTTGTCACCCTGTCACAGGAAGGGCCTGAACAAGTACTTTTATGGCAGGACCACCTGGTATTGTTTGAATGAAAGCTGTGCATTTAAAAATATTATACATTCCTTTTTTAATTACACTTAGATTGTTAAGGTTTATATGAGGCTTTAGTGATTGGGTTTACATAGACGTAATGACTCTCTACAGTGAAACATGGAGGTATTCTGTAACAAGAAAGACACAGACTCTAAATGATGACATACTCACCAGCAATAATACACCACCAGCTATCATTGCTATCAATTAAAATCTTGATTATATCTGTATATCTGCCATTATAATGTTGTATTCTACAGTAGCTTTAATTTACTGTTCGCATATTTTTCGTCTTTATCTCTGAGTATCTTTTATCTCTTCTAACAATTCATTTTTGAAGTTTCTCTTTTGTAATGGAAATGTATACATCTATAAACCAAGGCTAAGCTTTGTTTTAGAAATTGTTTCCCAAAGTTTAGAAACTTCAAAAACCTCTATATTATACGACAATGGCTATCAAATAATGCACAAAGTATTGTTTCCCAAGTTTTAAACACAATTGTGAATACGTTTTCTTCTTTTTTATGTCTTTCATTTTCATTTACATTTGAACAGCATATGTTTTTTTTCTACAAGGCTAGCTTCATTTCAAAGCTTTTAAGGCGTTTCCTTTATCTAAGTCTTGCCTTTTGTTGGTATTTTTTTTTTGTTGGCTAGACAGCTTGTTCTGGGTTATGGTTCTTCAAAGGCCTGCCTGTCGCAGGCTCTTGAGAGGTTTTACAGTTACAAGTTAGTCCAAAAACTGGTCTAGCAACCAAAGACTAATATGAAGAGGTAACATGGATATGAACTTTTTATGGTCTGCTTAGGATGTCAAAAACCTCACACTCCTGTGTATGTGTTCCAATACAAAGTGTAAAAGGAGGTAAGCTCTGGGGCTGTAGATCTGTAAGTCTGTCAGTAAACTTTAAATGATCTCATAATTGTCTCAAACAGATGTCAAACTGATTCCATCAACACAAGCCTAAAGCAAACCAACATAGGCCCTTAACTTATTCTCAGGAATTTTGATGACTGATCTGATTTGTTGCTCTACCTTTATGGAGGATGAAGCTAACTCCAAGGTATGACTGATCTCAGGTTATTCATTGCTGTATATGTAGCACTCTCATAGTTATACTAGGTGGAGCTAGATCCGTGGTAGCTAAAGAGGAAAGCTGATTAGCAGCTCAAGTGTAATAATCAGAGGGGTCAGGACTGAGACTCTGCAGGTCAGACCCTCTGGAATTTCTCCCTGTTCTGAGGCTTCAAGAGGAGCACCTTGGAGGCAGTGAGAGGATCTGAGGAGTGGTTTGCTGCACTTTTTAGGGACATCAGCTAATCCTCAACAGGAGGCTTGGCAAGGGGCTGGACTCTGTAAAAGGTGTTAGAGTCTGCTCAGTAGGAAGAGAGGAGGGAGTCAGCTGAAAGAGTGGCGTGAGGAAGATGTGAGGCTGGTGGAGCAGGGCTGCCAGGAGGCCTGCTGGGATGGAGCCTGCCTGCAAGCCTGGAGTCAGAGAGGATGAAAGCTCAGGACTGACTGGTCCCCTGCGAGAGGACCATCTGTGTGACAAGGAGGGAGATACCCACCTGATAGGCCTGGAAGCAGCAGCCATTCCACAAGTTGTGCAGGAGAGGATCTGAGTGAGTGCACCTGCACCCCCTGGGCAGATAGGGGAAAGACCACTCTTCCAAAGTGCTTCAGAGGAAACCAGATTAGCCACCGTTCTAGTGACTGTACACTTTGCTTAAGGGAACAGGAGTCAGATCCCTTGCTCAGGAAAAAAAACTTACAAACTGCTGGGTGGAAGAGGAGTTCATTTGGGGTCTGTAGTACTACAACAGGAGTTGCTGGCTAGCACTCCAACAAGAGACTGTTGCAGTGGAGCTTTGAATAGTTCAGGAAGTTTTCCTCAGTGTTCAGTTCCCTTGGGTATCCAACACACCCCTTTAACCCATCCAAGTTCAATCCCCTCAATAAAAAAACAAAACTAACACTTAATGCTTGATTTTCTGTCTGTGAATGAACGTTGTGCAGAGAATACTCATCGACTGGTGGCTGTGTAGGACTATAGGGGGACCGAAATTCAACATCAACCCCCAAGGGGGTAGTACTGCATATATATATATATATGTATATATATATATATATATATATATATATAGGTATATACCATTTTGGGAACTGACATGGTTTGGAGTTGGGGACAACTTTTGGTGTGGGGTATAGCTTCACCTGTATGTGCAAATGTATGCAACAAAATACTGTGTAGGATAATAATAAAAATAATAATAATATTATTAACAACTATTATTAGTAGAAGTAGTGGTAGTAGTATTGGCTGTTTTGTGTGGACTAACTAAAAAGTGTACTTGGAAATTGATGCATTGTTTAGTGTATTGCCCTAGCCATTTGCGTCTTTCCTATTACCAGTTATGAATTTGTAAGCATATTGAAATTGCCTAAAAAATTAGTGCTGACCCAGGTGGGGCAGAGAATGGGTTAAGGTGTCTATTTCCAGTAAATAGGCTTTTTGGGCCTCAGCCGGTCCACCGGCGGTATAAAATAGTGGGAAAGCTGAGATCCAGGAGCCAGAGTGCATCTGTTGCTGCTGTTTCTGTTCAGACCCAACATGCTAAAACAGGACTATTGTTTATGATCTCTAAAGCTGAGGGTACGGGGGTTCCATCAGGTATAAACCTTGTCACTATGCCCACCTGTGAAGATATGCCTGGGCCACCAAACAGCTAGGTTAGGACATGTTTTGAATTGCACTTTTTTATGATATTGCACTTAAGATGATCAGTAAAGACTGTTAAACTTTTTTTGAGCCTGAAGTTATTTAAAAGGGTGCATACTACGGCTGGCATATCCAAAAGAACCTGGGACTGTAAAGAACTAGAGGTATGAAGTACATTATACTACGGTGTCAAGTCAGCATGTAAGAAGAAGAGGAAAAGGCAGCTACTAAGGATAACTAAGTATATGTGCATGACACATGGCGAACAGTCGAGGTGCATTGCCTGGGAAAGGTGTCCTCTGGTAGTGATGGAGCCTCTGCTCAGGCTTGAGGTCCATCTCCCATAGCATCTGGGAGCAAACAAGCATTACGGAGGTCCTCAGCCTGACTGTATGGTACGGAAGAGGAAGAGTTAACACAGTACACACTTAAGATCCACACTATGTGTCAGGTGGAATCTCATGCTGTTACAAAGAGTGAGGTAACAGAGGTATGTTGGCTGGTGGAGGTGGCACGGCTTGACTCACCACTCCTAATGCAACAAGTAGAAGCCACGGGACACCATTTAAAGAAAATTGTCATCTTTTGTGAGAAAAAAAGAAAATTGTCTTCATTACTACATGCATTGAAGGCTCACTTCCAAGTCAGGGAACTGTCTTAATGTTAGAATTTAGCACATGACCAGAGTCTCCGCTTGATCCCGGGAATTGGTGAGCACGCCCTTGGGCAGATGTTCCCTCAGTGCATGGGCAGGGTAGACCTTGCCCAAAATCCCGCTATTTGTGTTTTGTTGGATTTGGTGTACACACACATACAAACACACTGGGGGTCTTCAATGGCCTCAAGTGAGTCTTGGCTTCTGGGGTGGCTGTACCTTTAGCAGGAAATAAATACCTCCAAGGGAAGCTGCTCATAATTTATTAATTGTTGTATTTATGTTCCAAGTTTTGAATTCAGATAGTTTAGAGTGAGGGACCAGACTTTGCAGAGATGGCTTTATTCGGCAGTGTAGCATCACATGTATTTGAATATGTATGCAACAAAACCTCTGTCTTGTAAATTCTTTCATTTCAGTAATTTCCTATTGAAGTTTTTATATATACATACACTAGGACAGTGCAGTACAGAGTTTAAGACTTTTTAAAGAGAATTACTAAATTGTTAAAGAATCATACTCCTCAAAAAGTGTAACATTTACAGATGACCATCGATTATGTACTGAGATGTCCCCCAGGTTTTGAATATGGCAAAAACGAATTCATAAATATGAAACATGAAATCATGAATTATAATATAATAAATAATCATAAAAATAATAATGTAATAATAATAAATTTAATTCAATAATGTAATCAAACCAAAAACACTGAAATTTGAAATAGAGCGCCAAGTGCGCACATCACTGAGCTTAGTCGCAAAATCGTTTTCAGTGTCTGATGACGAATTTCCCCACAAATCATCACTCAATTCTGCAAGTGGTTCTAATTTACTATCACTGTTCTCTAGCTGGTCTAAAATCGCTTTTGACCTAAAGGGACGCTTTTTGGATGCCATGGACTTTTCTCAGTTTCCAGGCAGAAAGAACAGTAACAATGCAGGAAGAGCACAGGACAAAGCACTCGGGACAAAATGTATGCGAAATGGTTTGATACAGTAATTATTATTATTATTATACAGTATTTATAAAGCGCCAATAGTTCACTCAGCGCTGTACATTACAAAGGGGGACAGAACATGTGACAGAACAATACCAATACAATGCAAAACATGAGGGGATCGAGGGCCCTGCTCTTTCGAGCTTACAATCTAGAAGGGATGGGGCAGTGGTACAGGAGGAGATAGCTGTGGGGGATGGAGTGGTAGGAAGAGTGGAGGAGGTCAGCAAGTTAGCAGGGGGTGAGGTAGGCTTCCCTGAAGAGATGGGTTTTCAGGGTGCGCCTAAAGGAGAGGAGAGTAGGTGATAATCTGATGGGTTGGGGCAGGGAGTTCCAGAGGATGGGTGACACCCTGGAGAAGTCCTGGAGGCGGGCATGGGAGGAGGAGACCAGGGAACTAGAGAGAAGGAGGTCTTGTGAGGAGCGGAGTGTGCGTGTTGGGCGGTACTTGGATATTAGGTCAGTGATGTAGTTCGGGGCAGTATGGTGGACAGCTTTGTACGTCAGTGTTAGGATTTTAAATTTGATCCGTTGCGCAATCGGAAGCCAGTGGAGGGATTGGCAGAGGGGGGTGGCGGAAATGGAGCGGTTGGAAAGGTGAATGAGTCTGGCAGCCGTATTCAGGCAGTCAGGCCTGCAGAGCGGGTTTGATATTGGCGTTGTTGGATGTGATGTAGAAGTCAATGGGGGGTGGGGTTCGGGCTGGGGGGAAGACAAGGAGCTCGGTTTTGGAGAGATTCAGTTTAAGGAAGTGGAGCGACATCCAATCTGATATGTCGCTCAGTAGGTGTGTGATTTGGGCAGAGACCGAGGGGGTGAGGTGGGGGGTTGAGAGATAGATTTGTGTGTCGTCGGCATAGAGGTGGTAGTTGAAGCCGTGAGAGTGTATGAGTTGGCCAAGGGAGGAGGTGTAGATGGAGAAGAGAAGGGGCCCAAGGACAGAGCCTTGAGGGACCCCAACAGAGAGGGGGAGTGAGGGGGAGGTGGTAGCATTATAGGTAACGCTGAAAGAGCGTTGTGACAGGTAGGATGAGAGCCAGGAGAGAGCAGAATCTCTGAGGCCGAGGGAGTGTAGTATTTTGAGGAGGAGGGGGTGGTCAACTGTGTCGAAGGCCGCAGAGAGGTCAAGGAGTAGGAGCACTGAATAGTGGCCATTAGCTTTGGCGGTTAGAAGGTCGTTGGAGAGTTTGAGTAAGGCGGTTTCGGTGGAGTGTAGGGGGCGGAAGCCAGACTGTAGGGGATCGAGGAGGTTGTTGTCGTTGAGGTGAGAGCATAGGCGGGTGTAGACGAGACGCTCGAGGAGTTTAGATGTAAGTGTTATACTATGAGATTTTAGTGTATTGGGTGAATGTCACTTTTAAAATTTTTGAATTGCCTGCCGGTTCCGAAGACGGATGCCGGCATCGGCCGGAAGAGGTGTCCTGGGACGCTGCAGGGGGGACATCGCGGGAGCGAAGAACAAGGTAAGTGCTGGAGGGAATCCCTGAGCAACACTGCAGGGTAATCCCGAGTGTAGCTCGGGGTTACCGCTTTTGGTACTGAAAGTTAACCCCAAGCTACACTCGGGATTACCACCAGGGAGGTTAAGCAGCCTTTCCTGGAGGTAACAAGTGATGGCCAGTATATCTAGGACTCTGTAAAAGCAGTCCCAGTCCATATATTATCTTGTGGCACTTAGTTCCCTTCGAGCACTTGCATACCTGTACATAGGTACAGTCTCTTTTCTCCACTGCAGGTGGTGTTCAACTGCAGTGGCATTTCAGAGGGAGAAGAAGCCAGAAGGAACATACTCCCTTATGGTTTCCTGGGTGACTGGGGAGGTGATCCGGTTGAATGCTACCACCCCATGTGACTCTGGTGGCCATCTTGGATCAGGTGGAGTCTATTTAAGACCTTGTCTCCTGGGTGTGACACGCATTTTGTGAGTGGACAGCGTAGGCACAGGTCTCCCATTTTGCAGGGAAAGTGAATAGCATTAAGGACAGGTTCCAGATGAGTAGGGACAGGCTAGGGACATGGCATCCTTCCTGGAATCCTCCCATTTGGGGTACAGACTGGTCAGGCTGCACTCCTCATTCTGAGACAGACACTGTCATTGCATCTGAGATTTACACCACTCCACATTGCTGTTGAAACCTGTGAGTTTTCCCAGTCCCGTACTTTCCCGATGAGTGGCCATATAACTGAACTTTGCATCTGAACTCTGTGTAGTTACTGCTGCGGCACCACACTCCACACACCCAATCAGCCCACAGCTATCTTTGCTCACAATGTCCCAGGAACAGTTTGCCACCAGCATCCACTGGTAGCTCCTCAATGAGGGAGACAAAAGTTCCTTCTCCAGACCAGGACTCTAGGATGATGCCTTGCAGCAAATCATTCTTTAGCAATCTATTCCAGACCTCAGCCCAGCACCTGCTGATGTCCAGACTGCAGTTTTTTTCTCACTAGCTATCTCCCAGGGGAAGCAGCCCCAGGAGAAATGGAATCCTCCCTGGAGAGGAAAAACACTCTGGATAGGCCTCCCAAACATTTACCAACTTCCAAGACACCTTCTGTACACCTCCTTTCAGGGACTGGCTGAGGCATGATAAGTATTCATACTAGACATTGATTCTTCTTGCTGAACTGTATATTCTGGAAGCTTCTACCAGGAGTAGGTGAGAGAAATCAAATGCCCAGCTAGGAAACCCTGACCAGACAAATCTAATCAGTTACTTCACTGACTGCAGTAATGAAATTTAACCTTGCAGCCTAACTAGAGAAGGGTGCTACATATTCAAGGTGTTAATATTTTTTTTTTGTTTACAAACGATTTTATTGTACATGAGTAGACAGTAAAACAACAGCACACTTTAAAAGTGATATTGTCAGCAAAAACAAGGCACTTTTGAAAAGTACAATACATAAAAGTATATTAACATAACAAAGAAGATAAGAAAAAAAGAGGAAGTTACAAGTGCATGAAGTACGTAAACGACAAAGTAGGTTAGGTGATACACCTGTCAATAGTACATGCCAGCCAACTTTTACTGGGGATGTTATTAAGCATGTAATAAGTGTCTGCAATCTCTCCATGACTCCCATTTTTTATCGTATAAGTGCATCTTATCCAGTAGGGTATAATGAATGCGTTCCATAAGCATTACAGTGTCAATTCTGTGTAAAACGGAGTCCAAGGGTACAACATTGGACCTCCAATGTAGGGCAATAGACCATAAAGTGGCAATACATAATGTGTGTATCAATCTCAGATTGGCATCAGAGACCCCTGGGATATGGGCCCCCAATAAACAGGTCTGCATGGACAATCGTATCGGGGCACCCGACAATAAGGCAGCGACCTCAGAAATCCTACGCCAGATCAAAGATATGGTCGGGCAATCCCAAAATATATGAACCAAAGTACCCGTGCAGTCACAGCCCCGAAAACATAGAGGGGACGTTTGTGGAAACAGTACATGTAGTCTTGACGGGGTATAATACCATCTGGTTAGAACTTTAAGGGCCGTCTCACGAACCGAAAGAGATCTAGAGCTCTTGCATATATTATCCACCATGGAATCCCAATCCTCATCCGAAAAAGTGACGCCACAATCCTCCTCCCATTTTCGTCTGTACAAAGGGGGAGTATGAAAAAGACAGATCAAAAATTGGTGATAAAGATTTGAGATAAGACCCCTACCCCTGGGAAAGGTGTTAATATTTTTGATTGATTTAAAAGACTAGCTGTGCATATTAGTACTCCATTTGGCTTCAGAATTTGAGAAAAAATTCTTATATTTATAGCTTAAAAAGGATATTATTTTAGCAAATAAAGCAGGAAATGCTGTCTACATATAGTATATAATCAGCTCTTTCTTTTTTTAGCCCCCACAGCTTTGTATTGGTGTTGCTAGGAGGACACAAACCAGTATGGCACATAGAAAAAGTCAAAATCAGTCATAACCCATCAGCAGGTTGCTATGGAGAAAAAGGGGATGGAATTTTAACTTCAGGGTTCATGAATGCTGATTATTCAAGTATAATTATCTCAGAAGCAAGAAGGCACTGTGCTCATATGCAACACTTGTCTGAATCAAAATGTACTTTTTCAGGAGAATTTATAATGTGTTCTTTGTGCTTTACAGGAATGTATTCATCTCAATGCCTAATGCTAGTTACTTACATATAAATTTAGTAACAATTTGCTTTTGGATTCTATTTGAATTTTTAAAGCTCAAATGAATACGTTCCAGGAACAGTGGTCTCTCTGCAAAGGTCTGACGCACCCCTTTCTGAACCAGAGCTAGAGCTGGCCAATTAAGTGGGACCATACGCTTTGATGAATGCAGAGCTCTAGCTCTGACTGAGCAAGGGGGGTGTCTATCCACAGCAGAGAGACCACTCCTCTACAACAGGCTGGCCAGAAACAGGCTTTCCTACTAACTGTAAGAATTTACACACCATTTGTTTTCATGCACCTGGAATGTATTTAGCAAATATAATCTGAAAGCTCAATTGGGCTTTACAAATTCTCATCAAAGCCAAAGAGAATTACATTTCCTAAAGAAAACTAACTGTTAACAAGACTTTGCATACCTTTTAGACTAGTGCAAAAAGCATTCTTTGGGCAATTGTCACAATTATTTGTCCAGGCTGCACAAATATTCCCCATACTTTTTTTCTATTATGACTTCCTATGATCTTCAGCTCCATCTAGTGGCTAAAATGTGGTAAATTTTCTGAAGGAGATGTTTCAGAAAAAAAAAACGTTTTGGCCACTAGATGGAGGTGATGATCAGAGGAAGTCATAGTATTAGAGAAAATACAGGGAATACTTGTGACATTCATCCAACTAATCTTTTATAAAAAAAAAAGTCCCCTTAGTGTTTTGCTCAACCAGCAGCAAGGCAGGGTATGAGCAGCATGAGTATGTACAGCACCACAAAGGTTTTGTTATCATGTACCTTGAGCCAAGCAGGGAGGCAGAGGATGATCCTAATATATGATTGCCCTGGAAATCACCAAGACTTGGGCTCCTGAAGGGGCCTGGGGACCAGCCTCCTTCAGATCGACTATGAACCCAGGTCTCAGGAGTTCCCCCTTTTGGAGTTACAAGGAACCTTTTCCTCAAGAGGGTTATAACACTTCCCTGGGTAACTGGCTGGCTATGAATGATACCAGCTACCCTTTCCATGCAATTAGGGCAGAAGGGACTTTTTTTGGGGACCCCTTGGCACACTGTGCATAGTGGAACTATTATTCTGGAGGAATGTGTTATGTGCAGGGAGGGAATTATAGCAAATATGGGGTTAAGAATCTTAATTTAGTGTTACAGATTTCCTGGCATCAACTATTGTTTGCTGTAATTAGGTTTAGGTGATAAGCTCTCACTTTTTATCACCTTCAGAGTCCAGACTGCTAGGTGGCCAGAAAAAATCCATTGTTTCCTTGTGTTTGAATGTTTATTTGTTTATATAATGTGATTTTTCTCCTGGGACTTGTAATGTGTGCCATATCTGTCTAGGAGGAAGGATTTTGTGTATAAATGTTGTGCTGTTTGTTAATAAAGTCAGTCCTGTTTTACCCCAACATTGGTTCTGTCCAATGCTTGGAGTAAATTTGCTATATTCTGGTTTTGGAGTGGAGGAAGCTATAATTTGGCATAGATACCCAGTCGGGGTGTCAGGCAGGCAGAAAATGTATTTCTACTTTATTTTTTTAAATTTTTTAGGCTCACAATAGATCGTGGTACACAGGGACAGCTGGGGCAAGGTGGTCACCAAAATATGGTTGTTTAAGTATCAACATGGATATAACAAAGTAGAAAAAGAAACCACTGACCTTTCTAATGAGGGATTCACCAAGCAATAATGACAGTATAAGCAATGCCACGGAGTAAAAAAAAAACCTTAGCAATGTATGGATGTAATGAATACAGTGATCGAACCACTGAGTGATAAGGTCACAGTGATAAGCTCTGAGCCAGAGAACATTTTAAATCCTACAGAGCTGAGGGTAACTGGCTGGTGTGCTAATGAGAAGGAAAGGTGAATGTACTCATAATGGGAAAGTGTAAAGGGGCCAAAACTAAAACTAAATTACCCCCAATACCATTGTTCATAAACAGTCTTTTGCTCATCCAGCTAAATTTTCTAACATTAACAGTAACAGTCAGTTTATTCCCAGAACCCCAGTCCACCGATTTTTTTTCACTGACAGGTTTATTCATGTATAACCTTTATCCCAAACGGAAAAAAAAACTGTTGCTGTAACTGATTAAAAAGTGTGAGCTGGAGTATAGCTTCAGTTTGTTAGTGTATCTAAGTCTGCTAATGCATTTACACTCCCCTTCCCCAGACTGGCAATGCTGCTGTCCAAATGTGCCCTCTGTGCTCCTTCGTCATGAATTGGAGCACTCTAATGCAGGAGGTGTGTTACTGGCCAGATCACCAGGTGAAAACAGAGGGAAGAAAGCCTAAAAAAAGAAAACTGATGCAGCCACCACAGCTAATGATTGGTAAGCTGCAATATATTACATATTTGGTTTAATACCTCACTGAAATATGTAATGCCGGAGGGTACTTCTATCAGCGTCTACAGTATGTCCCATCCTGAGGATGTCAGATTTAGTTCTGCACTGGTTGCATAGCAGATGTGTTAATATCAGCAAGAGGGACAGCAGAAAAATCAGTAGGCAGAGTAGCTTCGGCAGCACAGCCAAAAAGACTGTTGAACCATGACTATTATCCCATGACCATTATAAGTATTACTGGGCATTAAAAATGGAAAAAAAAGAGAGATTCATGCTTATGAATGGGGAGGAGAGCATTTTTATGTGGTTGTTTCAAGATACAGGCAAGTAAGTGAGGCACAACTCTTGTCCCTCTTCTTGTACCCATCTTGTCTTCATTCACGTTCTTGTTCTGAACACATTCTATCCCCCCCCCCTTTTTTTTTGGAAATTGTTTTTTTATTCCAGATGTGTCAAAAATGTACGATTATGGAACAATTAAAGATATACTTAGTATATATTGCATCATAACAAAGAGAAAAGTCATCAGATACAAGTAGCCCTCCACTAGATATAAAATAAAGGAGAATTAGCCGTACTTCATAAACAGGTAGATAAAGAAGCAATTTACTAGGCAATTTTGGAAGGTTGAGGAGTAACCAAATACAGACATGGTTATAATGTTTATCATACTGTTTCTCAATGACCAGCCTTAAAATATCTCACCCTCTTCATTTAAAGGATATCTATACCCAAGAACAAAAATCTAATATATAGCAGCTTACCATTCCTTGTGTGGTAGCTGCTTAGTTTTATAGCTAAGAATATTTTAATCTAGTACAAAAAAATACTTGAGTCATTTTAAATGTCTGTGAATTGAACTGTAATCACAAATATTAGCTTGGAAGGAACATAAACTACAAACTCCCTATAGTCTTAAGCCAGCCATAGATGATGCAATTTTAGTTGCAGGAAAGAATATCGCTGGATTCCCCCATCAGCACAGTCAGTCCCTCCTGTGGAGCTATTGTGTTCTCCTGGCAGGGGGAGGGGGCTCAAGGAGCCATCCCAGCCAGGAGAACTGTAATTATTGGTATCAGCTATAGCCGCAGTCAAAAACTTCATGAGCAACCCAACATGATATTTGTACCCAAGTTGATTGATCAATCAACTTAGGTACAATCAGTCTGCCCATACAGGGATCGAATCTCGGCTGGTCCCTGCTGAACTGGCCGACATTCGAATTGTCTGTGGCCATCTTTAGGTATGGGGACAATTAGGTGTTAGCCAGTACTCAATGTGATGGAACTAATGGCACAGTGCACAAATATATTTCGTTTTAGCACACTAAAAAATAGAAACCACTGTTTTCCTCTGTTTTTTTTAGTGGCTCATGTTTGATTTGACTGTGCCATGGATGGGATGGAAGGATGATTAAGGAAAGTGGAAAAATAGCGCTGGACCAATAAGATCTTTTCTAAAGGCACTGATGTTGATGTGGATGATCAGATTTCCAGGTAGGTGTTCCCTACACCCTAGAGGATCTCCATGGTCTCCTTGGCTTCTAGTGTAGTGTAACCAAAATGTAGTGTCGAACCACTGCTAGGTCCAGATATGAGTTTATTCCAAAAGGGTTCAGGAAACCATAGGAAAAGTATGAAATGCATTTTGGGGGTCCAAATCCACTCCTTCATCAGGGCTTGAGATTGAAAACAACATAAAAGGACTAGAAGTGAACTGGACCTTTAATGGTAATCTTAGAGTATGATTACAAGCACAATACAAGCTGCTGAGAACTGTACTTGCAATCACACTGGAAAAATACAATTAAAGGTCCAATTAATTTCTAGTCCATTTGTATTGTTTCCAATCTCAAGCCTTGATGAAGAGGTGGTTTAAAACCTCTGAAACGTGTCATATATACTTTTGATTGTCTCCCTGATCTTTTTTGGAATCTTTTAGCAGTGGCATGGTGCTTCAATTCAAGGATAAGGCAAGGCAGCATGGGTGAAGTATGTCTTCGGTCATAAGTAACTAAAAATTTAAATGGCAAAAGTTCACAGATATCTGCCTTAGGCGGATTGGTGTAAGCCTTGCTGAGTCCTATGTGGGCAACTCTGCCCAGTAGCAGCTCAAGCACAAGTTGATTATTTTTGGAGAATGCCTTCTGTTTGTAGATAATAGACAGCTATATTTTTGTACTTTGATGTGTCAGTTGAGGGCACTGTTCCCAATCCCAGACAAAGATATGCAGAATTCTTGCAGACGATGCAGTCACCAACTTTCAAAGCCTCTGCTCAGAGAGCATCGCTTAATATTTGTTTTTACTACAGTTCTGAAAAAGAATCTCTAGTCGATATAGCAGAAGCAAGAGTGCTTATCAGTATAAACAATCGCCTGCAGAGCTGTGCCTACTGTATATTAATTCCTATAGTCTCGTTTTTAACCCTTCTAATGTCTTTGAAACGAGGCATCTGTCAGCGGGTCGTCTCTCGCTCTCTCCAGTGCCTTATTGCCATATGTGTCAGGTTTTGATAAGGCAATGCCACCGTGCCACCTACACATTTAGAGCTGTGATGTCTTTGGCTGAATTCATTATACATAGAAAGGCCACCTGCTATTTTGAAATATCCTTTCATTACCCAGTTCCAAGCCAGAGAGAGAGTGAAAGAGAGAGAGCAAGAGAGAAAGAGAGAGAGAAAATGAGCTCTGGAGATAACACTATAGCAGATTGAGAAGGAACAAGGAGAATATTCTCATGTACAATCCGGGACATCTGATTGGTGGGTGGGTGACAGCTGGACCTGGAAATCAAATTCACTTGCTTTGAGATTTTTGGAAGAGAAAGTGAATTTTACAGTGTGCAATGTTTTATTATTTTTTTCTTCCTTGTGGCATGCTGTCCTTTGCTGATCTATTAACTAGGAGGCTATAAAAGGCAGCCTGGAGCTCATTAGCAGACGAGAGAGGATAAGCGACAGGTACCGAGTGTGTCACCAAGCAGTGAAGAAAAGTTGGATTCCTTTTGACTCATCTCAAGATGCTGGGAAAAAGAGAACACTGGTTTAACTGTTTCTTTGGCAGCTCATGTATTTTAATTTTCTGTTACATAATGTATGAATAATAATAATAATAATGATAACGCAATGACAATTAGTGATGAGAAATTTAATTAGAAAATGTGGTTCAATTATTATCTTATGGCAAAAGGTCAATTCTTCTGAATATACTGTACAAGTGCCCCAACCTGCACAGTTCAACAGTCCTGATTTCTGGGACTGAAGTGTATGTAAAGCTATAGGTTATTTCTTTTCATGTTTTGGATAGAGTAGAGATTGGGTAAAGTTCAATTCTGGACCAAGTTTTTATTTTTTAGAAAGGTCCCACGGGTAGTAAAAAGCAGTTCAAGTTGTAATATTCACCTTCAGTCTGGAGCTGCCTCATGCAGTACCTGTCATTTGCCACAAGATATCCTCCATCTTCTTGGACGATTGATACTCAGTTTGACTCAACCAGTAAGACAGAAAAAATACAGTGAGTGGAGCGTATTATGGTCCCACCCCCTGACAGGGTATTACTGTGGCACCCTGAACAACACAGTGTACTAGCACAAAGAGTAGCCCTGAATTCATTACAGCTTCACTCTTTGCCTCACTGAAGACCACCTAGCCCAGAGATAAGGAGAAGAAGAGGATCATTCTTGAATACTTCAAAAAAGATGAATATTAAAACAAATAAAGCAAAATATTACCAGTGGGGGCCCAAGTGGTCAATTTCAGACAGCACACAGTCAGTAGTTGGGCATTTTTTTCTGTCTGTGTCCTGACCCATAAACATGGCAGGGAGTGTCTCCAAAGCAAGTGAATATTAAAAGGGAACAAAACCCTAGAACCTGTGCTCAAAAAAAGGTAGGTGGGGGCAATTGACTAGTCAACTGCATTGCATGTAACCCCCTTGCAGCTGTTCTTTCACCATTACTGACTTACCATGCATTTGTCTGCACTGTGTCTATGTGTGAAGGTGACCATCTTGGTAGAGGCAGGGCTTTGCTTCCTCATGTCTGAGCCTTCAGCAGGTGAGCAGCACAGTAGTGACATCATTAAATCTCACTCTAAACCTACTGAGACCAACAGTCAAAGGCAGCAGTGCCTAAGATCTCTCACAGCAGATATAAAGCTATGAGACTGTAGGTACAGGAGGGTCTAGTCATGCTCACATTCCAGGAGGTGTACTGCTATGTAAATTAGGAATTTTAGGTAAAAGGTAAATTTTTAAGGGTACTACTCAGGCACATTTTTTCTAAATTTTCTTAAAAACTTAGCAAATCTTCACTTTTTAAGTTTAGTTTAATTTTAAACAGTTGTCAGAAGAAAGGTTCCACCATTGGATGATTTTTTTCTTATCACGTGTTCTTGTGACAACTCAAACACTGGAACCACAGCCAACAGTTAAGTACAGCAGGAAAACACACAGCAATTACCATTAGACAGAGGTTATAAACATTCCACATTCTATCCAAAACTAAAAAACAAGTTTTGGCTTTACATACACTTTAATGCACAGTTCATCACAGGCCAAAAACAATTGTCTACATCATCCATAGAGCACTGCACACTTTGTTGACAAATGAATATGACAAACACATGTTAAGGATAATTGAAGAACTGCGCCTATAGAAAGTTCAGGCTCCCCTGATTTGTCTTGACCTGCTCTCACATAGTTGACCACAAATGTACTGTATCATTTTCTTTCATCTTACAGGGTTTTTTTTTTTCAAAATGTTTTGATAGAATCTATCAGGTTTGCTATTTATTCTCTGTGATTTTTCTACTGATTTTTTTTCAGAATCTTCACTCCAGCACTATCACAATAATGCAGCCTTGCTTCTCAGAGATTAGTTTTTATTGGTAATATCTCGCTGCAAGATTATCAACAAACACTTAAAAAAACTGCCACATGGAGATGTTTCGGACATGATTCCAAAGAAGTCTATGAGGATCCACAGGATGGTTATGGCTAGCGCCAAAATTTCAGCTGCTTCCTGTAAAGATTTCATATGTGGCCATCAGATTAAACTGGTTATAAACGCTCAAGGCTTTTTACCTTCGTGGGAGGGGCAAGGAGCGCCAGTGGGGGACCCAAAAAGATGAGGATTGGGGATGCTCTGTGTAAAACCATTGCACAGAGCAGGTAAGTATAACATGTTTGCTATTTATGTTTGTTAAACAACAACAACAATAATATTAGAAATAATACATTAAAAACTAAAAACTTTGCTATTTATCAGTTTTCCCCTATTCTAGTGCCAAAGCAGAACATCTGTTATTAGCCCTGACCTCATGCAGGAAAGCTCTCAACAGACATTTTCTGTACCTGATGAAAATGTTACATACAAGGACTGGTAAGCTGCATTATATTCATTTATTTGGGGAAGTTACATATATTTTAAGATTGGAGATGCAGATTCTGAGATATGGCCAGTCCTGATTGGGTAAAGTGAGGTTCCCATTCTAAAATCTGGGTGCTAAATACACCAGTCTGTCACTTTGCTTGTATTCCTGTTCAATTAATAAAACTATGGTCAGGGATTAGCAACAGGGTTGATCTTGGTTTAGCTGCATAGCTACATTTAGGAAACTGAGATCAGACTATATATAGTAAAGTAAGCTTATTAATAGTAAAACAAAAGATCCAATCACCAGTAAACAGAAAACACAGCAAATGTGAAGATACAAGTGAACCATAACCAAATGATAAAATATCTAACAAGCAAACTAACTAAGTAATAGAAAGCCTAACTAACAAACCAACTATATGCAATATGTACAATGTGATGAACACATCAAATCAGGGTAAAACTGGAGGTGCAAGGTATAGGGGCAAAGGCAAGACCAAAAGCAGGGTTAGGATAAATGGCAATCAGTATTTGGCTAGCAGAGCAAAACACTGAAGCAACAGGTACTGTTAGAGGAGGGACTAAATATCCTCCCAGCAGCCAGCATCAGGTGGAGACAGCTTACTGGGATCTGCTGGCTGCTGAGAGATAACCAATAGTGGACACTGAAACTACAACCTTCTTCTTGGGGAACCACAGTGTCACCAGCAGGTGATCCAGGTCCTGCTAACTATCCTGAGAAACATATTAAAGCTCTCTCTCTCTCTGAAATAAAAAATAGTTGCAGGGTTGTCTTCACTTTTTTCAAGTCATTGACTCACAACTACAGGTGAGCTCAGGTTTGTTCAGATCCTAGTCTGAACCCACCTGAACTAGCCAACAGGAAACTGTCACTGTACTAGACCAATCATCTGCTTTCAAGTAGGGAAAGGGGGGAATACATACAACCATAGGATGGGGAATGCCACGGCCACTTATGATTGGCCACTTATGATTGGCCCAGTACTCAACACATTTAAGCTCATTCCTACTTAGAACAAATTTACAAATTTGGTGTTCTGGTTTCACAGCCAGACAACTAGCATTTTCAAAAGGAGGTCACTATTGGCCTTTGCCTGGTTTTGGAAGTATAGATAAAACAAAGTAAACAAAAATATAGATTTCGTAATTTTAGCTATTCCCATGTGCATTCTATACCCCTACAGGGTACTTTAGTGGCAGATATTAATATAATGTAGTGATTGGCCATTTTCTGTCATAACTTTCCGCAATCCCAGGAATCCATCCTGTTGATTACAAACTTTAAGACATTTGAAAATGTCACCAGTAATGCTGTTAATTGGATTTTATTTCCTGTCTAATTGATGGCTTATTAACTCCAGTTAGTCCTTAACAATGTATTAGTAAAGGTTTTTTTTCCCAGAAGGTTCATACAGTATGTGATATTTACAGGTGCTTATAATTGTGTATAATAAATAAAATATTTCTGAATGTTTTCATGTACTTGACTTTAAAATGTTTTTATTGCCTGAATATTACCCATGGAGCATTGGAGGTGACATTAGTTAGTTTTAAAGAGACAGGCAGTGGTTTGAAAAAAAAAAATCTGTTCAAGTATGTATTCTTAAAGAGGTTGTAAAGGCACAATGTTTTTTAGCTTCATGCATTCGATGCATGAAGGTAAAAAACCTTCTATGTGCATCAGTGCTTCCAGCCCCCTCAATACTTACCCAAGCCCCATCAAGATCCAATAATATGCATGACAGCCTCGGCTGTCCAGGGTCTCTGCCTCCTCATTGGCTGAGACAGCAAGTGGGAGCCATTGACTCCTGCTGCTATCAATTACAGTCAGTCAGCCAATGAGGAGAGAGAGGGGGGGTAGAGCCATGGCTCCGTGTGTGAATGGACACACGGAGCAGTGGGTGCCCCCATAGTAAGCTGCTTCCTATGGGGGCACCCGACAGAAAGGAGTATCCAGGTTGCTCTGTGCAAAACCACTACACAGCAGGTAAGTATAGACATGTTTGTTATTTTCCAAAAAAAATGAACCTTTAGTATAGCTTTAACTAAAAAAAAAGTACCTTCTTTTACTCTCAGATGTCTCCAAATCTCCACATTTTTTTTTTTACTACTGTTATCCGACTGCCTGTTAAAGGGTGACTACACTTTTCCTCCATTGTCCTTCTATATGAAGGAACATAGCCACCCTCTCTTTCTAGCTCCTGAGATGGGCTAGGGACTATGGGAATAAAGGCTATGGGACTAGGGACTATGGGACTAAACATTATGGGACTGAGGACTATGGAACTAGGGACTATGGGATTTGTAGTGTGCATGGAGCAGTGTACATGACCAACTAACATCCACAGCTTGTCTGTAATACATGGAAGTAGAAAGGGAGAGACTTGGGAGTTCACTGAGGAAGGCTACAAGGAGGCAGAAACACGATATAAAACAATTTTGGAAAAATAGATTATAGGGGCATTAGTAGTAGATTTGTATGGATTATTTTTGGAAAATAAGAATATTGTTTAGTGTCACTTTAAAAGCAACCTGTCAGGATAGAAACACAGGATATGTTAAGAAGAGAGAACCACGTGGATGGTTAACAGTAAGTGTATATGGTTGTTTATTGATAAACAAACCGGCAACTTTTGGAAACTAGTTCCTGAGATTGTGGTCGGATTTGTAGGTTGGGGTAATGGTGACCTCTAAAGATGAATAATGGATGTGGTCAAATGTTTCACATTGTTCCACTGACTGTGCACCTGGCTCCCAACTATGAACCATTCCAATGAAACTAACAGTGCTACCAGTAGGTGGCAGCCAGATGCACTGTCAGTGTCCCTGGAACTGACACCTACCTACCTCTCACCAGATAAGTGACCTTTTTCTCTCAGTTCTTTGCTGGTCAGCCAAAACCCTCCACATTTGCACTACATGACCTTCCCCCAGGCTACAACAGGCCTCCCCAGCATGCTCTGATCTTGCTTCTGTCAGTGTCCCTGACCTAATCAGGCACCTCCAAAGTGAGAGCTGTGAGAATGTGGAATAGACTTCCTCAAGAGTTGGTTCTGGCCAGCTCAGTGGATTGCTTCAAAAAAGACCAGAATTCTTTCTTGGATACACAGAATATAACTGGATATTAACATTTATAGGTAAAGTTGATCCAGGGAATATCCGATTGCCTCTCGGGGGATCAGGAAGGACTTTTTTTCCCAGCAGGAACAAATTGGATCATGCTTTGCTGGGTTTTTTTTTGCCTTCCTCTGGATCAACTGAGTGGGTATAGGATTATAATTTTTTTTTCTATGGATGAACTAGATAGACTTGTGTCTTTTTTCAGCCAGACTAACTATGTAACTATATGTAACCTCCAGCCTCTCTTCTTCCATCAGACTCCTGTACTGCACAACACTTCTCCTCTTTCTATCCCTTTAAGGTAGCCAGCCGGCCAGTCAGTACAGAATGCAAAATGCAGTGTGCGTGATGAAAAAAATGATGTCATGAATGATGTCACGTGTGCTGCCTTTATGTGTACAAACATTACAGGCTGGCAGCACAGAAACATTCTGGAAAAAATGCCTAATTTTCCTAATGACCCAGTTTGAAATTGCCGGGTCAATTCCAGAAAGTTCCCAGTTGAAAATATCTGCAACCAAGCCAACATGCTTTGGGGGTTAGAAAGGACACATTTGATTAGGGCTGGGTTGCAAAATGCTTGTGTTTTCCAGTAGTTTGCTATATGCTAAGATAGCTCAAGAATCTAGTGAAGCCAACTACTGGAGCAATCATCGCATATTGATCCTAAATGACTGGACTTTTCCATTAGTCACCTTGCCATTACCTATGCTGTATATCTCATCTGAAGAGCCACTTATTGAATTTTTGGTTTAAGAGCAGTCTCACTTTGATGTCACTTTGATGTGAAACCTACTATTTATACAGCTGTCTTATTTTGGAAATTCTATGAAAAGAACCAGCTCATTGGAAAAGACAATAATACTTGAATAAGTTCATGGGAAAAACAAAGAGGTCAACATAACAAAGGTTTAGCTGGATGGCTGCATACAGTTACGGAAAGTATGAACGTGCCATTGGGAAGACTTCAAGCAGAACTAAAGGCAAAACTTTTTTTTCATTTTGGATGGCGAAAGGGAGGGTTATAACTCTTGTCAGGTTTCTCTTTTTCTTGCCATCTATGTCCCATTGTGGAGATTTCCCTTCATTTCCAGTGCCATAGTCAAAACAGGAAGTGAGAGGAAAGGAGAGGGCATCTCTTGACATCCCCCCCCCCCAAGTCATCAGAATCAGTGTCCCTAGTGGAAGATTTCCCTTCTATTACTTTTCTGGAGAGGCAACAAAGTGGCTAAATGGTCAGCACTTCCACCTGGCAGTAGTTCGAATCCCAGCCACGGAACCTCCTGCCTGTAGTTTGCATGTTCTCCCTGTGCATGCGTGGGTTTACTCCAGTTTTCTCCCACACTCCAAAGACATGCTGGTAGGTGAATTAGCTCTTGTCTAAATTGGTCCTAGTATGTGTATGTATGAATGTGAGTTAGAGACCTTAGATTGTACGCCCCTTGAGGGTTAAGGACTGATGTGAATGTACAATATATATGCAAAGCGCTGCGTAAACTGACAGCGCTATATAAGTACCTAAAATAAATAAATAAAATAACTCAAAATGTGGAATTTTCTTTTACTTTCACTTTTAATGATAATGGTAAACAAGACAAGTAGAGAGGGTCAATCTCACTAATGTGGACACAGACAGCAATATGTGTTCTAAATCACCTCCACTCTGTCCAAAACTAAAAGAAAAGATTTGCCTTTAGTTACACTTTAAAAATGTAAATCCAATCCATGTGTATTGTACCATGTACTTATAGAAAAAAGTATCCTGTTCTCTTTGTTTTGCTTCCTTTGTGTGAAATTCCTGGTGTTCCTACCAGTCCCTCTGCTTTCCTAATAAAAACTGACAGTTTTCTATCTGTGCTGGGAACTCAACAGGCTTTCTTCCAATGGCCAGACTTGTCCTGACATGCCCCCCTGTGCTGCCGTTCACTTGGAAGATAAGTGTTCTGCTGTTTCTCCTCCCCTAGCTATTATGCAGTTGAGAAGAGAGGAAATGTGCACACTTATAAAACATAAAAAAAATTACAAATACCTTTTTTTCCTTATCTGTACCAGGGGCAGACTGACAACTCATGGGGCCCCCGGGCAATAGGGGATCATGGGGCCCCTGTGTCCTTGCCCAAACTCAAAAAAGCCTATGAAAAAGGTATCAGGGGCATCTCATGGGGCCCCCTACTGACCCCAGGGGATCATGGGGCCCCTGTGTCCTTGCCCAAACTCAAAAAAGCCTATGAAAAAGGTACCAGGGGCATCTCATGGGG
Organism: Staurois parvus; assembly: GCF_062004578.1. NCBI lineage: Eukaryota > Metazoa > Chordata > Amphibia > Anura > Ranidae > Staurois > Staurois parvus. The sequence goes on from NW_028318094.1 coordinate 3,419,850, forward strand.
CCTCCTACTGACCCCGGGCCCTCGGCCAGTGCCCGAGTTTCCAAATGGTCAATCCGCCTCTGATCTGTACACAAATGTTTTGCCTTTCAATTCTATTTTATGCTGAATGGATTGTTTAACAAGGAGAGTTTACAATCACTTTAAAGAGAAATTGAACTCTGGAATCATTGGCAAAAAAGAGTAGATAGAGGGCAAAGGACTAGTCACCAGTACTGTCTGTGGTCTTCCTGCAACTGTTCTTTTCCCCATTACTGACTTACCATGCCTTGTTCTGTACCGTGTCTCTGTGTGCAGAAGCCCATCTTAGTAAAAGGCAGATCACTGCTTCCTCATGTCAGAGCCTCCAGCAAAGAGAACATTGAGCAGCATAGTAGTGACATTCAATCTCACTCTAAATCTACTGAGACAAGAAGTCAAAGGGAGCAATGCCTTAGATTTCTCACTGCAGATACAAAGGTATGTAGATACAGGAGGGCCTAGTCACATTCGTTGTGATATCAGCAACCCTCACTCCAAATCTCCTGAGAATAGCAGTCAAAGGCAACAGTGCCTTAGATCTGACACTGCTGATCACCGCCATTACTAGTAAAAAATTTTTAAAAATCCCAGTATCTATACTGCCATTTGTAAATGCTATAACTTTCACGTAAACCAATTCATTTACACGAATTGGGATTTTTTGGTAGCAAAGACATGTAGCAGAATACATTTTGGCCTAAATTTATGACAAAATTTGATGTTTTTTAATTTTTTTACTGGACATGTTTAATAGCAAAAAGTCAAAAATATCATTTTTTTTCTCAAAATTGTCGTTTTTTTTTTTTTTTATACCACCGAAAGAAGGCTCTATTTGTGGGGAAAAAATGTTGTAAATTTCATTTGGGTGGAGCGTAGAATGACCATTCAAGTGGTTAACCAGTGCTCTGCTGGACACTGATAGAAGTCACAAGACTGCTCTAACTGCTGATGAGAAAAGGTAATTAGCAGTTTGTATTTAGTAAAATAATTCCATGTTCTGTGTATGGTGGGAGACCAGATATAGTGAATGCAGGGTCCTGGGTTTAGTAACACTTTAACTCTTCAGAAGTCTTCACATGACACTGGGCATCATTCATCCCTGAGGATTTCTTGGGTAAAATTAATAAAAAGTATCAGAGACAAGTTCTGTCCCAACTGGTGCTGTTGCCCATAGCCATCAATGATCTGTCTTTCATTTTTTTCCAAATGAAAATTAAAATCTAAAAGCTAATTGGCTGTGCTCCATTTGGGACAAAGTTGAGGCAAAGTCCATTGTGACAGACCCAAGCAGGAGAGGGGCTTTTGGAAGGGACTGCTGGCTAGCCTCTTGCTTACTTACTATGGGCCCTGGCATTTGAGGGGGCTCTATTCTTTGGGTGGTGTGTGTCTGGGGGACCTTTTGTAGTAGTTTTACTTCAGATTCAAATCCATGTCTCCCCAAAACACACAAACTCTGAGAACTGGAGAACCAGGGTACAGATTTGGGGACTCAAAACAAACATTAACTGCTTCAACCCCCTCCTAGACTCAAATACTCTAGGCAGATGTTAATATAATGTTAATATAATCAGCTCAAAACAACCTGATGCTGAAGTCTCTTGCTGTAAATTGTTTACTAAGGTGTTATGTGTTTACTGTTGTGTCTTTCTCCCATTGTTAATTGAATTACTTGAGTCACCTATTGCTTCTGTCTGTTGGCCATTCCTCCTAGAGGTTCCTACATGATGGGATTAGTCTTGTGTCAACTTTACCTCATTACCTAATCAGTGTAGGATGTTTATCCCAGTGTGTAATGTTTGTTTTTGTTGTTCATGTGGAGACTGCCCCTATTTTTGAAGTGTATTGAAACCTGTATTTCTGTTTAATAAACAGTTCCAGTTGCACCTAAGCTAGTGTCATCTAGTTCTTGGGTGCGAAGCCCAGCTATAACCCCTTGGCTCTATGTACTAGCGGTGAGGAGCAGCTCTCTGATGGAAGCACCCAGGTGGGGTGCCATGCGGTCTGTCACATCTGTCTCAGACACAATAAAAGTGTGAGGTGAGTATTTTAAGCCCAGAGTTATTATTTAACCTCTTCACGCCTAAGCGTAAAACGAGTCTTAATGCCTAAGCACAATTTTGCAATGCTCACATGTATTAGTAAAACCGCACATGTCATCACAACTACTTTGCACATTCAGGTGAATTATACCTTGTTTTTTTTCAGGACAAATTGGGCTTTCATTTGATGGTAAATGGTAATGGATATCTACTGATTTTTTTTATTATCAAGGGAAAACTGGCCCAAAATAGTAAAAAAAAAATATATTTTTTTAAAATTTAGCTGTGTGTTTCTTGTTACTACCATAACCTACCACCAAAGAACAATCCAAAATAAATTTTCCAGCTCTTGACGATCGCAGCGATACCATATATGTGTATGTTATTTGTTGTTTGTACCCGTAGTACAGCCCAGGAACAATAGTGCACATTTTGGTTTTGGTTTTCTTTTTTTTTGGGGGGGGGGGGGGTTCCTAAAACACACTAACTGACACTGATACCAATTTTCAAAAAATAAATCCTGACCTTTGACCTTGACCCAAACACTAACCCTGGCACTGAACTAGATCAAACCTTGATCTAGGCATTTTTTCTTTATTTGCATTCTATTTTTTAATATTTATTTATTTATTATTAATTTTGTTTTTTTTGTAACAACATTTTTTTTTCTCTCTATGCAAGGAGTTAGAGAGATAAAATGTATCTCTCTCCTCCATGGAGAAAAAAAACAAAAACAAAAGGGGTGGGCTGTACAGTGACTGATCACTCTGATAGCCAATCAGAGGCTATCACAGCGATCATGTGACTCGGAATCGGGAGTCCCAGGTCCCAATTTTTATAATGGGACCCGGGCTCTCAATGACACCCCAGTCTTTGTGCTGGGAGCACGCTGTAAGGCGCGCTCCCAGCAGAAAGACAGGTACGTATGCAAATATGCGGCCCCACGGAAAAAAAGCCCAGTTCTGTGAGGCTGCATATTTGTGTGACGTCGGCATCAAGGGGTTAACTAAGTGCAACCAAAGAGAGATATAACAGCAATTATAGACTCAGAACCAGTTTGTATTGTTATATGTATGCTTAGAACTGGTCCTTTTTTAATTTGGCTGCTATGTTCTATAAAAGTATGTAATGAATGATGAAAGCCCTATCAGTGCATTTTGTTGGCTGTGTCCTTTTAATAAGATTACCTTCACTTCCTGTCACAGAGACACAAGAGGATGTGAGAACAAAATCTCTCCAAAGTAAGGGGACATTCCATTTCTGGGTACCATTTGTGACCAAAACAGTTGTCCTCATTGAAAGATATCCCCTTTGTTCCTGGGGTTTCCATCACTATTGTGTCCCAATAATAATGATCACCAGAACAGATAGGATAAATCACCCCAGCGAGGAGAGATACAGCATTAAAAACTGTTCTATCTAGACATGTGTCGTTTGTTTAGTTCCAAATTCAAATTCGGATTAATTTTTCATTATTCACAAATTTGGATGTCTCCAAATTTCTGAACACAATAGAAACAAACCCAAAATAATAAAACAAAATTCAAATTCAAATCAAAATTGACTCGAATTCTAAATGAATGTGAATATGAAAAGAATAGCATAGAACATAAAAGAGTACAATGGAATAGATTAATATAGAATAGAAAAGAATAGAATTGACAATAAGAATAGAATGGAGAATATAATTAAAAAAAAACAACAATAGAATATAATAAAATAGAATATAACTGGCTTCCAAAATTCGAATTTCAAATAGAATAAATTTGAATTTAAATAGAATAGATTAGAAGAGAATAGAATAGAATAGCACAATAGAATAGAATAAAATAGAAAGAATATAACCAAAATTCAAACCTCGAATAGAATGAATTCAACTTTGAATAAAATAGACTAGAATAGAATAGAAAAGAATAGGCTAGAAAGGAATTGGAATAATAGAAAAGAACAGAATAGAAAAAACAATAGAATAGAAAAAAATAGAGAGAATATAACTATCTTCCAAAATTTGAATTTCAAAAAGAATAAATTTGAATTTGAATAGAATAGAAAAGAATAGAATAGAATAAAAAAAAAGAGTAAAATAGAAAGAATATAACTGTCTTCCAAAATTTAAATTTAGAATAGAATACATTTATATTTGAATAGATTAGAATAGAAAATAAAAGAATAGAAAAGAATAGAATAGAAAAAAACAAAAAATAGAAAGGAATAGAATAAAATAGAAAGAATATAACCAGCTTCTGAAATTTGAATTTGGAATAGAAAAAATTAGAAGTTGAATGCTAATTTGAATTTGGTCGAATTGAATTGAATTAGAATAGAATCAAATCAAATCTGAAAACAAAATGGATTCCAAAAATGAATTTAATGCAATGACATTATTTAAATAATGGAACAATACACGTTTCTGTTCTGCACATGTCTTGCACTATCCCTTTTACAATCTGTCTAAAACTAGAAAAAGGTTTTGGCTTTGGATATACTTTAACTATTACTGAGAGATAAGATCAATACTACACAATTATTGCTGTTTCTCTGCATCCTGGCAGTTGTTCAAGCTCCAAAATAGATGAACTAATTCTGTTCCATGAAATGCCTGGATTAACCTACCCAGCCATTAGCATGCAAGCGGAAAGACAAATTTTCTGAATTCATATACGGGCTCATTTAGGGTGGGAGCTGGAAAATTAGCACCCTAAATCAATTGATCAAATAATTAATAACTTTATAAGATTTGCAAGTGTTTGGTGGAAGACTCCGGTCAGAGTCTAAAAATGTTTTTTTCAAAAGTAAAAAGTAATTTTGATTAAAAAGCCTAACATTCCTACATAGCCAGGACAGACATCCACAGACCTGTAGAAGTTGAAGGACATAAGCAAAGAATGGTCATGTATTTGTTCATCAACTGTCACAAATAGATTTTTCATTCCATTTGGGCACAGCATTGAATGACTGTGTAAGTGGTTAACCAGTGCTCTGCTGGACACTGATAGAAGTCACAAGACTGCTCTAAGTGCTGATGAGAAAAGGTATTTAGCAGTTTATATTTACTAAATTAATTGCACTTCCATGTTGTGTGTACTGTGGGAGACCAGATATAGTGCATGCAGGGTCCTGGGTTTAGTAACACTTTAGCTTTTCAGAAGTCTTCACATGACACTGGGCAACATTCAACCCTGAAGACTAAGGATTTATTTGGGTAAAATTAATAAAAGCCATAGGCTCCTGCAGCTGTCTCTCAAATCCTGTGAGGAGGGAGCAGGGTGCATGATTGAGCCATGCTGTGTGTGTCTATAGATGCACATAGTCTGCCTGAGGAGAGCATCTGCACATGTGTCCCCTCAGCACAGGGCTTGCTGAGGGGGCACTCAGAGAAAAGGAGGAGCTGACAGTGAAGGCAGGGTCTCCAGAAGAGGAGTTAAGGGACCGTTTTGTGCAAGATTGCACAGACCAGGTAAATATAACTTTTTAATTTTTTTATATAAGTGAACGGATGGACGCTGCTCAACCGACCCCAGGAATCCAATGTTGAGGGATAGCCTCAGCCACCGTACTGGCCACACCCTCTGACACATTTTACCCCGCCCACTGGGGCTTGGTCACAGGGGACAGGGCTTGGGGTCTGTGACCAAGCCTCTGTGGGTGGGGCAAAATGTGTCAGAGGGCATGGCCAGTACGGCGGCTGAGGGCATTCCTCAACATTAGACTCCTGGGGTAGGTTGAGCAGCGTCCATCTCTTCACTTGTATTGGCTGACACTAGAATCACTTGGACTCATGCACCCCTCTTCTCATTTGCCGGTGGGGTGATATTTTTCCTTCTATCCATAGTTTGCAGTGGCACCAAAATGTTTACTTTTTACTCTATTATTTTATTTATTTATTTTTTTAAGAAAAAAATGTGCCTTTTTTTTTTCACATGCAATCACTGGGAGGTTGGATGAAAGGTTTAGTGTGGTATAAAAACATTCGGTAGTTAAGTAGTACAATTTTTATAGCTGTCTATAAATCAGACCGAAACGTTGGACAGTTGTAGGGGAAAGAGAGCAGAGACATTTGGTTCCAACAGAACAGTCCCCCTAACATGTTTGGCAGGTGGGAGGTTTGAGATGCTTGCACTGCAGGTTTTCAGGTACAGCTTCCACTCCAGCCAGGAGAACAATGAGCAGTACAGTAGTGACAAAGCCAAATCTTTCTCCTAATCTGGCAAGATTCCAAGTCAGAGGCTGCAGATAATCTCACTATGTAGGTATACAGCTTCTGTATGAAGTGCACTGATGTTTTTCATGAATAAATCAAGACAAAAAGTATATTTTTTTTCAGAATATGGCTTTGGCAGAATGAACATTTCTAAATGTTTCCTATAAACCTAACAAATGATCACTTTCTGAGTTCAGGTCCACTCTGATTTTAGGAACATCTAAGGCGTTATCATTTTGAGGAGAATCAATGACAGTCCTATTATTTGTCCATGTTTCTCTAATCTGTAATGTATCTGTCCTTTTACATCACTAAATTGGAAGCATTTTGGGTCTCAGGGCTCCAGTGCTATCTGTGAAAAACACCAGATGAAAAGTAAAAAAAAAACTTGACCAAGAAGTGTAAAGGGAATACCCCAGACACACAATTTTCTTTGATAATTTGCAGCGGTCCTTTCCAATTCTCTGCTGATCAAAGATTAATCTTGCTTGTCTAGGCATTGTACACATACTCAGATGCACGGTGAGTTCCATATTAAAAAATGCACTGTTGAAGTCATGTCCCCATACCCAGCACCTTACACCCTTTCATCTTGCCTTTTCCGTCAGCAGCACCATCACAATCAATATACCCTACATAATTCATGACATCCAACGCTCTCATTTGAATCCTAGTCCCAGAGGGGATTAATAGCATAATCATGTTTTCAGGCAGAGTAACTCAGTTTTCCTTCGAGGAAATGTTAGCCTGTCAACTAGCCTACAAGTTTTGTTTTTCAGCACAAAGCATACAAGGGATTTCTATATGCAAGTCCACGTAAGTTATTACAGAAGACCTGGTATGAATTAAAGGGAACATGGAAAGTCCAAGGCCCCTTTCACTGTTGACTTTTTTGAATGTTCCAAGTCTACCTAATGATTCACTTATCCAGGAGAAGGATGCCTACATGCTTGTTCTTCGAGAGTGACAGCACTAAAGCTTACAACTTCAAAAGGCAAATAGTAATGTCAGCTACCATTGTTTTTTCCTGATAAGGTCCTTCCAAAGAGATCCAATCACCAACTTAAAAAAAAAAATTGCTGGTAAATTAAAAAATCAAGTATTTACATTTTTTATTTACAGTTTTTTTCTTTTCATAAAGCTATCCATAAATATTTTTTTATTGACTTACAATGTGCCTTAGAGGCTGAGAGTCAGTTCCCTAGCACAATCCACCCTCTCCCTGCATGTCATAGCCCTCTCCCCTTTTGGGAGTATCTACTGTTTGTTCTGGCACAGAATCTCTGCTCTTTTCCCAACAAAAGTTTTAGAGATTTTGAATGTCTACACAAGAGATATTCTAGGTAAATAGCATGCCTAGAATATTTTAAATGCAAAAATAATCTTATGGGAAGATTTCTTGTTAGAAAAGAATGATCTGACTGAGGATCCCTAAAAAAGCCTGTTATATAGTTTAAACACTCCTTATCCCAATGTCAGCTGAGCAGGGGTGGCCTGACAACTCATGGGGCCCCCGGGCAATAGGAAATCAAGTGGCACCTGTGTCTTCGCCTACACTCAAACCACACCGAAAAAAATCATATGAAAGCTACCAGGGGCATCTTATGGGGCCCCCTACTGACCCCGAGCCCTCGGGCAGTGCCCGAGTGCCTAAACAGTCAGTCAGCCCCTGCAGCTGAGTTGAAGAAACTTACCACACAGGCATTTCTTCACAGGATCAGCAGTTTTGGAATCCTGAAGGAACAGTTTAATGCAAGCAAGATATATATCTCAGGGCTGCTAGCTAAGAGCCAGAGCTCTTCTTTTAGCTATTCATTCCACTTACATATTATTACAAACCTGTTTTGTGAATGCTGCTGTCAGCAACAGACATTCCTTGGAATTTTCTGTGTATGAGTGTATTCTGGAGTTGCTATATGAGTAGCTTAAGACTGCATAGAACATGATTATTTTTTCATTCTTTCTCACCTTACATCCTTTGCAGTCTTCAGACACATACAGATCCATACAGAGAAAGTTAATGTGGAGGAAGACAGTTGACATCACACATCAAATAGCCAACACACAAAAATTGCTGTGCTGATTTAACAGATTGGCACAGAGATTAGACAAGTTGCAATCAGCAGCATGCAGTGCATGCCCCGGGCTTTTTGACTTTGAATATAAGTAATTCTATTTACGCTACAGAACCAAGGCAGCAATACAGATTATACTAGAAGAATGTAATTTTATTTAAATGTATGTTTAGAAACAGCTTTTAATGGACTAGCCAACCCAAAACTGATATTTTAATCATGGAAATATACTGGTATGTTCTGAATATTGCATTGGCTTCCTACATCTCCCACGATCTCTGAAGCACCTTTCTTCTGAAGTTCCCAGTACCAACCACTCATGTTATTGCACCTATTCCTTCTCTTAGCATAAAAATGAAAGGTTGAGTCGCTTGGCTTCTAAAATCCCAGAATACATTTTATTGTTGCTACCTGGTCCCAAGGTGATTCACTGACTCTTTTATGTATTTCACTCATCTAGGAGCTTAGTCATAAAGTACACACAAAATACGTGGTGACTAAACTCCTAGCACAGTGAAGTGCATAACAAAAGCAGCAGGTGGATCACCTTTGTACTGGATAACAACAATAACATTTATTCTGGAATTTTAGAAGGTGACTGTCTCTATCTTTGTTTTTGACGCTGTAATTATTAGTGGGTCATGGACTGCTGATAGCCAACATCCATTGGTTGGTGGAGCAGAGATGGAAGGCGTGAAGTGGAGTGGTCGGAACTGTTGTAACTCATTCTCCTGCTGTATAAGGTATCTCAATATTTTTGCTGCCTTTTTCCTGTAAATACAATGGAAAATCCAACTGCTGCTGAGTCCAGGTTTCAGTTTACTGACCTTTACCAAAATACAGGTTGACATTTGATACTTCAAATTTATAAAGCAGCGCTAAACCCTAAATGGATGACATTTGGTTTGCTTACACACAGTGTATCATAAACAACTGCCAGGTTGTCATAAAATTCAGTTTTCACCTTTCTTCATTCATTTGTGCATCTCAGCATTACTGATCTAATAAAGCATCATTCAGTCACTTCTTCCCTATTTAATCGTCAGTGTTGGCTACATATCACTGGCTGATAGTGACAACGATGGACCATGCCATTTGCAATGTGTGTCCATTTGGCCACTTGTAGTCTCTATAGGAAATGGAATTGAGAGTGCTAGGGGAGTATTTAGAAGCAGTTGTCACCCTATAACAGGAAGTGTATGAACAGGAACCTTCATGGCAGGATCACCAGCTATTATTTTAATAAAATGCCCATATTTTAAAATATGGAAAACAACCAGGTGAAACTTTTTTTTTGTTTTGGATGAAGTGAGGAAGGTTAAATTCAATTTCATATTATTATTATTTTCTGTGTCCCCATTGGGGAGCTTCACCCATTCATTTGTACAGGTGACCTGTGTTACAAAGTGAGAAGAATTTAAAAATGTAGAGTTATTCCCCAAAAAGAGGTAAGGGGAGGTCTTATAATAGAGACACTTTTTTTGGGGACAGCTGTCTAAGAGGGAATTTCTTTCTTTAACTTCCTTTTGCATCTCTTGGACAGAAAGTGAAGGGAATTTTCCCAGTGGTATGCAGACAGGGGTTTCATGTCTTCACTACTGTAGGCATACACTTTAATAATTTTATTATTTTTTATTGTGTTCGCTATTCTGTCATAACACAAACTACTGTGTATATTAACCTCATAATTCATATATAGCTAATATAAATGTTATTGTCAGGAATGGACTGGCCAGCAATGGTGGGACTCACCTGCCTTTTGATCTGCAGTACCAGGGCTGGCCAGCGGGTGCTCTCAGCAATCAGAGACTCAACCTTTCAGCCAGCTAACACCTGGAACTGATGATACTGGTGTATTTAAGGGATGGCCAGACTTGCAGACTCTGCCTTGGTGTTGTGTTTGTCCTGGGCCCTGTATCTGTCCTGCATCCTGTTTCTGTTCCTTTGCTACCTGTTCTGATCCCTGGCTTGTAACCCTGACCATCCCTCTGCCTGACCCTCTGTACTACGCTGCTTGCTACCTGCTGAACCTGGCCTGTGACCCCGACCATTCTCCGCTTGCTCCCCCTGTACCTACCTGCCCAATTGATATTGACTCGGCCTGCCTGACGACGCTTGCTTGTATGTACTGTTATCTGTGGGTGGTTGGTTGGGTTTGTTTGCACTGTATTATGTTTAGTATTGCACTGCGTTTATGTTTGTATTGTTAGTGTTAATAAATTACATTGTTAATCACATATCTGAAGTCTGCGTTTCCCTGCTTCAGTCACACACCTCTGGTCATACCTGGGAGCCCTGACATTACACCAAGGCCAATCCTGACCAGAAGTGGCTGCACAGGGAAGCCATCTTGGCTTGTTGATGGGAAGGATGGATCTGGATGAGGTTGTGTATTTATATCTGCTAGTGTTTGATGACAGGGAGTATGCTTATCAAACTCTGAAGGAGTATCCCAGGGATGAACTGCTAGAATGTATACGGCTCGCTCATGTTCTAGTAGATCAGGGCACAGAGTTCTCTGAGGTGCAGCCTTTGATTGAGGTTTGTGCAGAGTTGGTTTCATCTGGTACCCCCGAATGCAGGGATGAATTTTTGCCACCATTTAGTGCAGACCAGGTAGAGTCCCTGGTGTGGTTATTAGAGGATGATGTGGGTTACTTTCTGGAGCGTTATTACACATGTTCACCACAGACACTAAGAGATTGTATAAACGCAGTGCAGTCATTGACCAGACAGGCTTTGTGTAAGCTCAGCTTTGTTCAACCCATACTGCAGACATGGACAGACTTGTTGCACCCAGCCTCAGTCAGCTTACAAAAACCCAGTCCTGCTTCTAACTCTACTCCTGTATTCCCAACAGCTCCTCCAGTTACAGCCCAGTATACTTGGCTATCTACCGCATGTCAGTACCCTGTTCCCACTCGCTGCACCTATCCTGCCTTTAACCCTGTAAAAAAGCCCTCTGTAGCAACTGCTCCCTCTCCTGTTCCATCCTCCAGTTCTTCTCTGTCTCCAGCTGCTCCATTCGTTTGCAGACCTGCGTTTACTTGCAGTGCTCCAGTAGTTAAAACCAGAAAAAAGCGAAAATTCTTTCCAACCAATACCATCCTGCCAGTATCCAAACCGGTGAGCCTGCCTTCCGTGGTTCAGCCTGAAGCCTCTACTCAGCCTGAAGCCTCTACTCAGCCTGATGCCTGTACTCGGCCTGATGCCTGTACTCGGCCTGATGCCTCTCTTCAGCCTGATGCCGGTATGCAGCCTGATGCCTCTCTTCAGCCTGATGCCTGTATGCAGCCTGATGCCTCTCTTCGGCCTGATGCCTCTCTTCGGCCTGATGCCTCTACTCGGCCTGATGCCTCTACTCGGCCTGATGCCTCTACTCGGCCTGAAGCCTCTACTCGGCCTGAAGCCTCTACTCGGCCTGAAGCCTCTACTCGGCCTGAAGCCTCTACTCGGCCTGATGCCTCTACCCAGCATGATGAACTGATCCAGCCTGACGATCCTATTAGGCCAGTTGACTCGATGCCCGCTGTTGATCCAGATGATCCGGTACCTGATCCGGTGCCCGCTGTCGTGCCAATTGACTCAGAGCCCGCTGTCGTACCTGGTGACTCGGTGCCCACTGCCTTGCCAGATGACGCGGTGCCCGCTGGCGAGCCAAATGACCTGATGCCTGGTGACCCAGTGCCCGCTGTCATACCTGGTGACCCGATGCCCGCTGTCGAGCCAGACGATCCAATGCCTGGTGACCCGGTGCCCACTGCCTTGCCAGATGACGCGGTGCCCGCTGGCAAGCCAAATGACCTGATGCCTGGTGACCCAGTGCCCGCTGTCATACCTGGTGACCCGATGCCTGCTGTCGAGCCAGACAATCCGGTACCTGATGACCCGGTGCCCACTGTCGTGCCTGTTGACTCGGAGCCCACTGCCTTGCCAGATGATGCGGTGCCCGCTGTCGAGCCAAATGACCTGATGCCTGGTGACCCGATGCCCGCTGTCCAGTCAGACGATCCAATGTCTGACCCAGTGCCCGCGGTCATACCAGTTGACTCGGAACCCACTGCCTTGCCAGATGACACGGTGCCCGCGGTCGAGCCAAATGACCTGATGCCTGGTGACCCGATGCCCGCTATCCGGTCAGACGATCCAATGTCTGACCCAGTGCCCGCGGTCATACCAGTTGACTCGGAGCCCATTGCCTTGCCAGATGACACGGTGCCCGCTGTCGAGCCAAATGACCTGATGCCTGGTGACCCGATGCCCGCTGTCCAGCCAGACGATCCAATGTCTGACCTAGTGCCAGCGGTCATGCCAGTTGACTCGGAGCCCACTGTCGTGCCTGGTGACTCGGTGCCCGCCGCTCCGCCTGAGGGGCCGAGACCTATCGCTCCACCTGGGGGTCCGGCGCCCGCCGCTCCGCCTGAGGGCCCGAGACCTGTCGCTCCACCTGGGGGTCCGGCGCCCGCCGCTCCGCCTGAGGGCCCGAGACCTGTCACTCCACCTGGGGGTCCGGCGCCCGCCGCTCCGCCTGAGGGCCCGAGACCTGTCGCTCCGCCTGGGGGCCCGAGACCTGTCGCTCCACCCGGGGGTCCGGCGCCCGCCGCTCCGCCTGAGGGCCCGAGACCTGTCGCTCCACCCGGGGGTCCGGCGCCCGCCGCTCCGCCTGAGGGCCCGAGACCTGTAGTTCCGCCTGGGGGTCCGGCGCCCGCCGCTCCGCCTGGGGCCCCGATGCCTGTCACCCCGCCTGGGGGCCCGATGCCTGTCACCCCGCCTGGGGGCCCGATGCCTGTCGCCCCGCCTGGGGGCCCGATGCCTGTCGCCCCGCCTGGGGGCCCGATGCCTGTCGCCCCGCCTGGGGGCCCGATGCCTGTCGCCCCGCCTGGGGGCCCGATGCCTGTCGCCCCGCCTGGGGGCCCGATGCCTGTCGCTCCACCTGGGGGTCTGGCGCCCGCCGCTCCGCCTGAGGGCACGAGACCTGTCGCTCCACCCGGGGGTCCGGCGCCCGCCGCTCCGCCTGAGGGCCCGAGGCCTGTAGTTCCGCCTGGGGGCCCGATGCCTGTCGCCCCGCCTGGGGGCCCGATGCCTGTCGCCCCGCCCGGGGGCCCGAGGCCTGTCGCCCCGCCCGGGGGCCCGAGGCCTGTCGCCCCGCCCGGGGGCCCGAGGCCTGTCGCCCCGCCCGGGGGCCCGGTGCCTGCCGCTCCGCCCGGTGGCCCGCTGCCTGCCGCTTCGCCTGGTAGCCCGATGTGCCTCTGCCCGGGGTCCTGCCCGATGTGCCTCTGCCCGGGGTCCTGCCCGATGTGCCTCTGCCCGGGGTCCTGCCCGATGTGCCTCTGCCCGGGGTCCTGCCCGATGTGCCTCTGCCCGGGGTCCTGCCCGATGTGCCTCTGCCCGGAGTCCAGCCCGATGTGCCTCTGCCCGATGTGCCTCTGCCCGGAGTCCAGCCCGATGTGCCTCTGCCCAGAGTCCAGCCCGATGTGCCTCTGCCCGGAGTCCAGCCCGATGTGCCTCTGCCCGGAGTCCAGCCCGATGTGCCTCTGCCCGGTGTACCGCTGCCCGGAGTCCTGCCCGGTGTGCCAGTCTTTGATATCCCGCCAGTTACCAGACCCGGGCGGTGGAACATTTTTCCCAGCTAGGACTGTTTGGAGCGTCCTGAGGCCGCTCCTTGAGGGGGGGGTACTGTCAGGAATGGACTGGCCAGCAATGGTGGGACTCACCTGCCTTTTGATCTGCAGTACCAGGGCTGGCCAGCGGGTGCTCCCAGCAATCAGAGACTCAACCTTTCAGCCAGCTAACACCTGGAACTGATGATACTGGTGTATTTAAGGGATGGCCAGACTTGCAGACTCTGCCTTGGTGTTGTGTTTGTCCTGGGCCCTGTATCTGTCCTGCATCATGTTTCTGTTCCTTTGCTACCTGTTCTGATCCCTGGCTTGTGACCCTGACCATCCCTCTGCCTGACCCTCTGTACTACGCTGCTTGCTACCTGCTGAACCTGGCCTGTGACCCCGACCATTCTCCGCTTGCTCCCCCTGTACCTACCTGCCCAATTGATATTGACTCGGCCTGCCTGACGACGCTTGCTTGTATGTACTGTTATCTGTGGGTGGTTGGTTGGGTTTGTTTGCACTGTATTATGTTTAGTATTGCACTGCGTTTATGTTTGTATTGTTAGTGTTAATAAATTACATTGTTAATCACATATCTGAAGTCTGCGTTTCCCTGCTTCAGTCACACACCTCTGGTCATACCTGGGAGCCCTGACAGTTATTTACTATCTGATCTTATTTTATAATTTTACATAGAAAGTCAGATATAGCTAATATAAATGTTATTTACTATTTTATCTTATTTTTTTTATTTTACATGGAAAATAGAATATAAGATATAATATATAATGTAGAAGAGGCATGCCTCTACCAGTGAATTTACAAAGGTCCCCAGTAGACAGTTTTGCCAGGTGGAAAAAAACTTCCTCTAAAATATAAATTAAAAACAGCAGTCTCATTTGCATATATTTGGAAATATATGTGGAAGCCGCATGCTCCTGCTTTGGTGTCTGTATGTTGTCTACAACCAGGTTCAGAGATTAAAGTTATCCCGTAGTGTACAATTATGCTTTTCTCTGAGTTAGTTTAAAATGCTTGTGGAGTAGAGCACTTTTCGTATGTTTAATTATTAAAATTTCTTTATCGAACGATGCAAGAACCTCAGCGTACATTACTTGAAAATACTGAACTGTCTGGTTGCTTCCAGCAGGTGGCGCTATGATAGTGGCTACAAAAATCTGTATTACCATTATAGAAAAAAAAAAAAGAACATAAACTGATTAGATTCAGAAAGATGAAAATCTCCATGTCAGCTTTCTGGTGCTGTACATGTCAATTCATTTTTCCAAAGCTTTCATATTTCCAGAGTTTCAATAAGCACTCATTACCATTTATCAATTCAAGTCATTCCTTTAATTATCTTTAGGTAAAATAGCAATAAAAATTAGCATGGCCAAAACTTTTTTTTAAGTTTGGATAGACTGGATAAGGAAATATTTCCTGAACACAAAAGGGACATGTATTCTTATTTTGAATCTTGGTGTGCATGAATCCATTGAGAAATGCAGGAGCTTCCTATAATAAAGACCAGTCAATGCTGCTATCTCACCTTGTGCAGGATGACTGGTCTTATCTCCGCCCCCTGATGTAGTTTTCTGCAGGCAGCCTGTAGAGGGTGGAGCCTGCTGGGCCCCTTCCCATGTCTCTGCTCAGCTATTTACAGCAGAGTGATGACGTCACAGCTACTTTTATATGGTAATATCTGGGTTTCCAACAGTGT
This sequence comes from Staurois parvus, assembly GCF_062004578.1. Taxonomy (NCBI): domain Eukaryota; kingdom Metazoa; phylum Chordata; class Amphibia; order Anura; family Ranidae; genus Staurois; species Staurois parvus. Next base: position 3,435,509 of record NW_028318094.1, read on the forward strand.
TTAGTGTATATGAAGTGAATTTATATCCTCTCTGGCAATCAAGGAACATATGTCAATTAAAGCTTTTGTGTCTGGAGATCAGCCTGCAAATGTTTGTTAGATTTTCTGTGTATTGCTTTTACAGGTACTTGCAAATTTGTGCCTTGTCACATTCATTGGCAAATACATGTAAAGCCACACTGCCAATTATCAGGGGTGCTTTAAAAAAACAGTGTGGCTTGACATGTACATGCAAATTTGTACATAAAATAACCTGTTGATCCTGCCAGAAATCTTTTGAGCTGATAGCTTATTTTGCTCTCTGTGCACACAGAGTGGGGAGGAGATGATGAGAGGTCTCTGTGCTTTGCAATCTATCAGAACTGAAGTAGGCAGGGCTGACACCACTAGATTTGGAAAGAGCTATGTTGTCATATCAAAGAAGGTAAAAGCTCACTGACTTGTCCAGGGTTCGAGCGCCATCCTCACCTGGGCCTTCACTGATCTTCAGGTCCCCAGCGCCAGCATGTTTACTGTAGGGATCTGGCTGTATATCCTTGCAGCTCCACAGCCGCATGCAAGAGCCGAAACATACTTTGTGAATGGTCTCACGGCCTTCTAGGACTTATTACATCTCCTAGAACATTGTTGGTGGGGGGGAGAACTTCCAGTTGAAATCCAACCAGAAGTGGGAGTGGGCACTTGTCAACACCAAGAACCTGCCCCCTCACCCCCCCCAAAAAAAGTTCCAAAAGTAGAAGCAGGGAGGCATAAAGTGGAACTTCCCCTTTAGGGTGAAGTTCTGCTTTAATGTGCCAAGCCATTTTCCATCGCTACAATAAACTATGGGTAGATTTACTAAAACTGGTGCAGCCAGAATCTGGAGCAGCTGCGCATGGCATCCAATCAGCTTCTAGCTTTAACTTGCACAATTAAGCTTTGACAATAAAACCTGGAAGCTGATTGGTTTGTATGCAGAGATGCACCGGATTTTGCACTGTCTCCAGTTTTAGTAAATAACACAACTTTCAGAACTCAAGTTGTAACACGGAATATACTTTTTGTGCACGTGCAGACTATCTTAGCTATGGCATGCTGAGGAGTCATAGGGTGTCAAATCAGTAAAGATTACCACATGTGATAACATAGTCACGTGACTCATTTGCATAAATTAACACATGTAGTAAAAAAAGTCCAATTAAATTTTTTTTTAAAAAAAAGATTATTCGCTCTTTATTATAGCAGAATATCACAAAAAAAAACATGCGGTAAGCTGTTAAGTCTAATTCACAAACAGAACAGAAAGTAAAAAAGATGCGATATTTATCACCAGGGTTTTTCTGGTGGTATCTATGCAGTATTTTTTCAGATGCAGCATTGGGGTCCCTCCCCCAATCCTTACCAGGCTCTTTGGGTCTGGTATGAATATTAAGGGCACCCCATGCCAAAATTTAAAAAAAGATGGCGTAGGATCTTCCCCAAGACATTTTATTTTAAAAATGTGGCGTGGGGTTCCCCAAAAATCTATACCAGACCTTTTTTTTTATTTTGGCATGGGGTTTTCCTTAAAACCCATACAGGCCCGAAGGGCCTGGTATGGATGGGGGAGGGGGCACGCTGTTTTTTCCATAATTTTGAATTGCTGGTGTGTTTATTTACATTCAGCTGTCAGCGGGAAACCCATTGGCAGCTGATGAGTCGCCCGTTATCAAGGACACGGCGGCCGGCTTCCTTAACAACCAGCTACCGCAATTAAATTACCGCTTGAAAATATGTGGTAATTACCGCAATACTGATATTTTACCGCAAGAGTTATTTACCGCAACATTCTTAGTGAATTGCACATTTCCAAAAGATTTACCTCATATGGTATTTTACGTCATTTTTTCAGTCGTTATTTAACTCTTAGTGACTTGACCCCATAGTGACCACACACAGGTGCAAAGATACCAATCCCAGGAAAGTTGACCCAAGAGGCATGGAGATGCCAAAAAAATTTTTTATTCCATAGGAAGTCTTGTAAGCTACATATTAAAATTTCAATGGAGCCATCTTATTTTTAGCTACAAATTGTGCTTAGCTAGGTTCTTTGTCACCGTTCACTCCACTTAGCTGAAAGAGATTTTGAAAAGTTAAAACAAGATTTATTTGACAGATTAGAAAAAAAACAGGATTTGCCATGCCCACACAGCTGAACCACACCATGTTTTTTGTGCCAATCTCTATGTTCTTTTTGCCCATCCGTTGTTGCGTTTAATCAAACCGAGCAAGTATCTCATCCCAGAGGAGCGACCATTCTGAAGCCTTATCTGCGGAACGCAATGACTATGTGATGGATCTGATTCTATCATTGTCATCCGTCCAATTCTATATTAACTGTGTGGCTTAAAGTAGTGCTCTCTTGGCGGGGCCTGTGAAAGAAATAATTAGATGGGTATAAGCGGCAGCCTCTGGGACCGGAGGCAGATAGCATCTATGACTGCTCTACATTTACGGTTACATCACCTCTGAGACGTGGCCGGGCTAGACAGCTTCAAATCACAGATGGAGATCAAGCACACGGACGAGAAGTAATAGAAGAAAACTCAATTAAATAGTAACCTGCCTCCCCAATCACTGTGTTTTATTAGCGGACAGCCTCTATGTTTACTTAAAGGCACTTTCTGGCCAAACATTAAATTATGACATCTACTTTCTCCACTGACACATACTATCTGCCTGGGTACTGCTTAGCTGTAATTTTCTTTCTAACTTATTTCTGCAGCTGGAAAGAAAAATCATTAGTGGCTTCCTGTATATTTTTTTTTAATGAAAAAGAGTTTTCAACTTTTTTTATCCTTTGTTACATCTTGGTGCTTATGGCCTTTTGCAGCATTTTTTTAAGCCACTTCACGGGTACATGTATGCAAAGCAGTGATAGCTACATACCATTTCTCATTTTCTACAGGTTTCCTGATGGTGACAACAGTGGACCATGCCTGTATATTAGAATGACCACTTGTAGCTGTATTATAAGTCTGCATGAAGCAGTGAAAAAGCAGAAACATTGAGAAAGAGGCACATAGAGTTGTTCTTGTCCTACAGGAAGTTCTTGAACATGGACTTTCATGGCAGAATCACCAGGACTGTAAGTGTGCCATGGGCCAAACCACCAAAATTTACAAATCATTTGGTCATAAAAGTTGCATGTTTACAAATCTATAAAAAAAACAAAATCTCCAAAGGATTTACTGAAAAATATACCCAATATACCCAAAATATACCCAATGATTCTTTCACTGACATTTGCTCAAATGATAACAGTGGGGTTGATTTACTAAAACTGGAGTACAAAATCTGGTACAGCTGTGCATGGCAGCCAATCAGCTTCTCACCTCAGCTTTGACAATAAAACCTGGAAGCTGGATTCTATGCAGAGCTGCCCCAGATTTTGCATTCTCTAGCTTTGGTAAATCATTCCCAGTGTTCACCTTGCTTTCCAGAGTCACATTCACCCTATGCACAAAGGGGTGACTGCGCACCAAGTGAATGCAGCAGTCAGTGAATAGCAGTTGTATAGTAGGATGTAGACACATGTTTTTTAGCCTGTAGTTGAATCTTCCACCCACAGAAGCTCTCCATGGTGCTGAAACTGCCTATGCGCAGTTTCAGCACTCGTTGGCTAAAAGTCATTTTCTTTTTCAAGTTTGCCCCTCCAAATCTAACCATCCTTAAATAAAAAGAAGGTATACTGGTATTCCCATAGGAAGGGAGCAGTTAGCATGCAGCTTTCATGTTATGCTGCTACTAACCTGCAAGCCCCTCAGCATTGGAGTGTGCTTTGGAAGGGGTTCCCAAAAAAACAGAGGACCCCCTTCCAAAGCATTGATACCAATGCGCCTCCAGGGAGAGGAAGGGGAGGTAGGTAGATCATCTCTCCTACCTGTTGAGCTGGTTTTCATGAACCGCTAACCCAGTCACTATGTGCACAGGTAAGAATGCTAAACGTGATTAATGGAAATGTCACTTTCACATACAAAAACGATACAGTACATACAACTGAACATATGTAGTGCTACTCCCTTAAGAGCTGCTGAGTATTTCTGGGTTCCCTGTCTGTTCTGAGCCTGATTTGGAAGCACAACCCCTGCTGAAACCACTGGAAAACCTTGACCAAGAAAAACCCCTAGAGCTGGAAAACAAAGTAATCATATATTTATTTTTATTATATACATTTGTTATTAGCAATGTTTTTTATGAAGATTGCCATATTTATGTTATTACCGCACATTCCCCTGTGTCATTAAAGTGGGGAATCTGCGTCTTCTCTTTTCAGGAATCTTTGTATTTTATATTTACATGAGGTTTTTATAATAATGTATTTTGCCTTATACACAGACGCACAGAGACATATTTCAACTAATATTATGCTGTTGATCACAGGGACCTGTGGTTTCACGAATATTGATTCAATATCATCCCTCAGTAACTCAGACGTTATTGTCTGTGACCTGGTATATCAGGTCTACAACAAAATGGAGACGGGTTTTAATGATTACCATTACCAAATATAACCCCCGTTTGTAATTCATCTCGATCCCTGTCCACCTCGGGGGTTTTCAGATAACCAATTTAACATCCATGCATTCCTTAATATATTATTTGTTTGAAATCCGGGTACGAGATGGATGGATTGCTTCCATCCCCTTGTGTCTCCGAATTGTAGTGACTTTTGGGGACTATCTATCAAAAACATAATTTCATTCCAACAGCAAACCAGCCCAGCCGTCTGTTAAGGGTTAACTTTTCCTGGTTAGAATTCAAATGACCTTCTAGTGAAATTACAAACACAATGAGTAGAAGGGGCTCTTTCCAGAGACAATAGACTATTTGAATATCTACAGGTGGTCCCAAGACAGACAATCCTGAGAGCTTAGGTTGGTGACTATAAGACTAGCTAAAGTGTATATTCTCAACAAGTACTATTTGTCTATTGGAGTTGAGGAGATTGCACCTACAAAAAGTTAATTAGACAGTCAAATACAACGTTGGACTTCCAAACAGTGAGTCACCACACCGACCAAGTTAACAATATATAAGACCATACTTGTAAGTCTGAGAAGATTAAACAAAACCTTGGAGAGAGTGATAAGCCAACAGACTTTTCAAATGAAGGCTACCAGGACAACTGGTTGTTTACCCTATTATCTTTACAATGGACCCGTAAACAGCGGTTTCCTGTGTCATTCTTAAGACCAAAAAGTTGAAACTCAGAACTTATATTTTTACTCACAAAGACATTAAAAAGAGATGCATTATTCACATTTTTTTTTTCAAACAAAAATATATTCAGCAGAGTTGGGGATTGTATACCACTAAATTGAGTATGAAATGGTGAAAAGTAAGATATTTTGTGAATTGGTATCAGTTGTATATTTCTATCAGAAAGCAAATGTTTTCACACAAGTTTGAACCTCAGGGAAATGAATAACTGAATACACATATATCTTCTATGATTCCTATCCAGGACATTATAGGTATAATCAAATATATATTTGGATGAGACATCTATTTAATACCTAAAATTACCTTGGGTTCCACCCGAGGTATGAGTCATCATAAATACTCAAATTGTTTTGTGATCCCTGACTGCCCCCTAGTGGACAGGTGAGAGATAGCTTAGGTACATACACTTCTCGACCGGCCAATCAAAAAGCCTGTTGGGAGGGTCTTTTAGAACAATGGTTTGGATGGTATAAAAAAGCCATGCACCTCATTTAAAAAAAAACACACTGGAAAAAGACACACACAAAAAAGAAACAAGCTACCAAAGGAGAACAACAAGCTGAAGAAATCTGACGAGGCTGAAATCTATCCCTTCTGAAGAACCACTACTTAATCCTTTCAAACTTTTGAAACTTTACTAAACTTCTAAACTCTCTGTATTTCTACCATCCTACATTTTCCAACACTACCACCTATCTCTCACTTGCCCCCTTGCGGTCATCCCTGAAGGCGTTCCATTGCCAGCTGAATCCACTGGGGAGGCGTCATAATCCAGATTCTGGGTGTGGTGAGACTGTTTAGATCTAATATTGTATTGTGTATTTCCTCTGTTGCTTAGAGTAATAATAGTTGCATTAGAGTGACAATAACTGCATTGGGTGTTTATATAGATAGGAAGATCCAGATTATTACTGCTAAAATTGTTTGGTGTCATATTAAAGATTTACATATTGCATAAATCATTAAATTTTATTGGTTAGAGTATAATTTATCAGGGAATATTTTCTCCCATTCCTATGGCCACGTTTTGGGAGAAAATGACCTCTGAGATACTCTAAATTAACATTTATCGCTAGATTTTATTGTAACCTTTATTATCATTATCTAGAAATATTGTATTGTGTATAATATTGGTATAGTATATCTTTGATCGTGTGTACCAGTATTCATTTATTACCAGTCTTTTGCGTTTTGTGTTAATATATATATAATTTTTGTACATAAATAAATTTATATATTTATTTATTATAAGACAATTTTTGTGTATATGGTACGAAATCATACTGGCTAAAAGGATTCAAGGTATAATAATAAGTGGTGATCAAATTATCAAGGTGTCCAAATTATTGGTTCATTAAATATTTGCCGTATTTTAACGGCTGTAGGCACTCTAATATTTTATCTAAGGGAAAGGGACACCGCCCTTCATAAGTAAAATAAATCCTTACATAAACCACCACAGAATGTAGTCTGTGAATAACCGATAAAATGGTCGCTCGCGTATACATGGCGCATGCACGAACGGGCCAAAATGGCATCAGCGCACCCTACCACGCATGCGCACGGTTCGCTATTTAAATCACCCATTCATGGAGGCACGCTCCCTTTGATAATGTGCTAGTGCATGAAAAGCGTTAGGGAGGAGCCAGGGTGCGACGTCACGCCGCTCGGGCCGCGTGTTCAGGCCGGCGCCATATTTGATGTTCTATTCACACTGTGAGTGCTTTATGTCTTTCCGGATCTGCTTTTACATGGCAATTTTTTTCTAATACATACTACACTATCAGAAATTTCTGTTTGGGCTTGTTTGATTGCAATCCCCTCCCCCCCCCCCCTTAAGGTGGATTTTGCTACTGCTTTCTACCTGCCATTGAGAGAGGTTCCTCTGATAGCTGTTTATGACACCTGGTACATGGAGTGTGATCCCCCTGGTGGATGGCTGAGTGATTCCTGATCCCTGGAGGCTGATGATCCCACAATTACTTGTCCTTCTGCTGGTTGGCCAGTTGATCTGTGGACGTTCATCCTTCTATACCCAGAGGACCAGGAGTGGTTTAAAAACTCAAATGCGCATATGATTGCGCTATCTGGTTAGTGCAATCTACACTTATTTATACATCACTGGAGTCACGATCTGCACCTATATATGGAGTTGGGGACTTATGTGCTTATTTGTAACACTCTAATATTGGAGTTCACCACCTGCACAATATAATGTCCGTAGACGTTCATCACACTTGAATTTAACTTCAGCGCCACACAGCGCTAATATATCAGTTTATATAATTTGTGTTATTTAAATTTTAGTGCTGCCTATTTATGATTGGAAAGTAATCATACAGTTTAAGGTGATCCAATATTGTGTTTGTATTGAGCTCAAAGCAAAATAAATGGTGCAAACACAAAAGAGATAACAGTAACAGCTGCTAGACACTCTGCAAGACTCAGCCAAATGATCAAACACAGTACCACTTTAGAACAAACTCAAGATGTCCTGCAGGACCTGAGTTTAAACACCAATTTTCACACTGAAACATCTTTCCCAAAAATGAGCTGTAGTAGGCTATCAAGAATTTGGGCTAACTCACTTTTGGATTCTCAGTTGTCTGGGAATAGGGGTTAACTAGAAGATGAATATACAGATGTTAATGTCCCCTTTAATGCCACCCCAGAATAAGAAAAAAAAACAACAACTCTTCTGCATGCTTGTTGGGGCCCTAGTTGGTGCACATTTAGGTCAAGGTCCTTTTTGTTTCAGAGTAAGATTTGTTGAAGAATGAAAAGCACAGTAGTAGGACAAATTCCTCCCCTGACTGATGGTAGCAAAGTTAAAGAAAGGGTCCCTTACTGGAAGTGGGTGAAGGCAAGGATCAGTATAGATAAAGAAGTGGTGGGAGTGGACTCCAATAGAATTTGTATTCCAGTAGGTAGGAAATTGACTTGATGAAGCAAGCTCCTTTATGGCTATAATATGTTGGAGATGTATTAACAGTGTCACTGTCCGCAAAGAAACATGTGCTGCAAGAGTAGTCCTGTGTTCAGAGCAAAGTCTTTGTTGCAGTTGGTAGACTGTGATGCAAAGTGTACTGCACTGATATGACTGAGAAAACAAGATATATGGTAACTGAAGTTAGTTTGGGTTTTGGAACTCTCTCACCAAGTCTGTAGTCTGTAGTTTGAGTGAAGTAAAGAATGGCCAGCTATTTGTAGTCCTTCCTTGCAACCTCTCCGATGCAACCCAGTCCAGCCTGGGCCTGCAATGCCTAGCGTCCATCACACGTCCTCCCTCTAACACAGTCTCTCTCCTCTCTCCAGGAAGTTCCTGGGCTATTGGTTATAAAAGTTCCTACCCCTTCGCTAGCTCCTCTGGGAAATGTAGTCTGCTTTCAGTCTGTCTGTGTACAACATTCCTACCTTCAGCATACAAGTTCAACAACACCTTGCTAAACTCAAATCTGATAGCTAAACTGCAGAACTGGAACATGTTGTGGTTAATCAACATCCTACAAACAGTAACAGTGCTGTGTTTTACATATACAATTGTGTGCAAAAGTCTTAGGCAGGTGTGACAAAGTGATTTACATGAAGAATACTTTCAGATATAGAAGTGTTAATAGTTTACATTTATCAATTAGCAAAATGTAAAGTAAATAAATAGAAGAGAAATCCAAATCAATATTTGGGGTGACCACCCTTCTCCTTCAAAACAGCATCAATTCTTCTAGGTACACTTGTACTCAGTTTGTGAAGGAACTCAGCAGGTAAGTTGTTCCAAACATCTTGGAGAACTAACTTCAGATCTTCTGTGGATGTAGGCTGCCTCAGATATTTCCGGCTCTTTGTGTAATCCCAGACAAACTCCATGATGTTGAGATCAGGGCTCTGTGGGTGCCAAATCATCACTTCCAGGACTTTTTGTTCTTCTTTACACTAAATATAGTTCTTAAAGCTGAACTTCAACCAAAAGGGAAGTTCAGCTTGTTTTCATCCTCCCCCCCTCCACTGCCACCTTTGGCACCTTGTGGGGGAGGGGAGGAGAAGCAGGTCACCACAGCGATCTGAGCTGGAAGTTTGGCCCCCCTCCTTACTCTGCAACCTTCTGGGACACTTCACAGGTCCCAGAGGATTGTGGGACCATTCACATAGTGCAGTGCGCTATGCGCATGCGCAGTAGGAAACCAGCTGTGAAGCCACAAGGCTTCACTGCCGGTTTCCCTTAAAATGCTGGTGCCTGCACCTGAAGCTGATTAAAGGATAGGCCCGGGTGAGGACATTGCTAGATCCCTAGACAAGTAAGTGTCCTTATATTAAAAGTCAGCTACAGTATTTGTAGCTGCTGAATTTTAATTTGGGGGGAGCCTAGAGCTTCCCATTAATTACATTAGTTGTATGTTTGGGGCCATTGTCCTGCTGCAGAATACATTTGGGGCCAATAAAACACCTCGCTAATGATATGATATGATGAATCAGTATCTGCCTGTATCTCTCAGCATTGAGGACATCATTGACTCTGACCAAATCTCCAACTCTGCAGAGATGCAGCCCCAAACTTTCAAAGAACCTCCACCATGCTTCACGGTAGCCTGCAGACACTCATTATTGTACCGCTCTCCAGCCCTTTGCAAACAAACTACCTCTTATTACAGCAAAATACTTAAAATTTTGACTTTTCAGCCCAGAGCACCTGCTGCCATTTTTCTGCACCCCAGTTCTTATGCTTTTGTGCATAGGACTTGGAAACAAGGCTAACCAACTCAGCTATTTGGTTTGGATTTCTCTTCTGTTCATTTACTTTCTGATTTGGTAATTGACAAAAATAAAATATTAGTACTTCTATTTCTGAAAGCATTCTAAATGTACAATATGTTTTCACACCTACCGAAGAATTTTGCACAGTACTGTATCATAGCTGTACAATCCTGTCTGAAAATTAATTTTTGTAAAATTACCTTTTTATTTCAGTTTGAAGACTTTTCAAATCTTTAAAACTGTCAAAAAATATTAGTTCAACTTCAAGTAAAAGGTACCTCTCTTTGTTCTGGTTTAAAAAAATTGCTGATCCCAGCTTCCAGGCTAGGTAGTCCAGATCACATGGTCTCTGCCTACCAATTATTACTGCAGAGGATCTGTCATTTTCAACTGCAGTAGTTAGAAAATACATTTACTTACAGTAGATATTCACAAATTAAATATAAAAAGCATACTGACTTTTATCAGGGTGCATACATAAATCTGAGAAAGTGCTGCACAAGATGTGCAATTAGCCTGCTGTGCTCCCTCAGCGGAGCAGCAGTTCATGACAATTCATATTTGTCAGTGCCCTGCTCTATTACACTATGACAGTGAATTGTGGGTACCATGATGTAGCAACTCTGCTGTGCATATATAAAATGTCAGAAGGCATTTTATATGTGAGCCAAAAGCCATTGACAAAACACAAGGCCACTTTTCTGTATGTAGCTGATTCCTGTTAGTAAGGAAATTAATTTACGCTTCGGCATGGGCAGCTGAACTGCCACGCTTAACTTTGAGACACTGGGATGACCTAATGAACTAACAACAATGATTTTAGGTCAGTTTTATGTATTTACTTATAAAGTTTTTATATTTTTTTTTAACATTTATTTATATATTTTAACTACAAGTTTATTTGTTTTAAAAAAAAAAGTGGACCTTGCATCAAAAATCAATGTACTAGGTGGATACACCCACCTTTGTAAAAACATTAGTTAAAAATACACCAGAAAAAAAAAATCAGAAGTGTGAAAAAAAAATCTGCCTTGCACCCTGGTTTTCAACCACATTTTTAGGATGATGTAATTCAGCCTCACTGCAGGATCCTGGTTCCCAATCCTATGAAAATGTGTTTCAGCACTGTGTATTTGGAAAGTTTAGCTTTCCCAGGATCCTGTGGTGAGACTGATGGAAGTCACCCCCAACTAGGCAGGTATAAAGCATGTATGATTTGTTGCCTTTTTAGCTACCATTACTACAGGGGGAGTGGCTACTGCATAGCTACTCCGTGATTTTTGATGAAAGGTCCTCTTTAGAACATAACATAAGGTACCTAGAGCAGAATATCTAAAGAGAGAGCACAGCATAAGATGCTTGCTTTGTGGTCCTCGTTGGCCTGATTGGAATTTAAAATTGTGCCTTCTGACCAGGAACAAGTCACTGCAGTGAATCTTTCATTCACCTAGCTTGGTGGAGGCCAAAGTGATGAGAAGGATTCCCTTGTGGCTCTGGTCCAAACACATTTGAATGTGAGCACAACAGTGCCAGGCTCAGGGTAGCACAGGTGCTGGAGACCTAGATAGCAGATGATGATCAGTAGAGGTGGTCTGCAGAGATGGTGAATGATGCAGCAGAAGGACACCTCATGATCTGTGGTAGGCAGCCCAAGCTCTGGTAGCATGGAAGGGCAGGCTAGGACCAGAAACAGATCTGATAGGTATGGTAGCAATGATCTGACCTTAGAAGGCAGGAATATATAATCTGGAAGTTGAGCCAAGGTCATACATGGTCAGACAACTAAAAGAGGAGGCATGGTCAGGAGCAAGGCCAGGGTCATACAGAGGAAGGCAGTAGTAACAGAGGCAGGGTCCAGTGACAAACCAGGGTCATGCACAGATGAGGAGCCAATAAAGGAAGCAGCGTCTGGTGGCAAGCCAGGTTATTCATAGAAGATCAAACAGTAAGCTGAGGTCAGAAGCTGATTGGCTACCATGCACAGCTGCACCAGATTCTGAGTGCACCAGTTTTAGTAAATCCACCCGAGTCTCTTTCAGTAAATGACCTACAATGTTCTGCTTAAGCATTACTGTATACCAGTTTAGGGAATAGTTTTCTACTCTAGGATGTTAATCTTTTGAGTTCAAAGCTCACACAAGTTGGGGAATATGTAGAGCCTTGTGGACTGGAAATTCACTATTTCAATGCCTCATCAGCATATTTTTTACACTGAAGATGTGCTTGGCATGTAACGCGTAAGGAGGAGCCTATACACGCCTTGACGTCACGCCGTCGGAGCATCGTGGAGCTCCGGCGGCCACTACATCTGACAGGATGGTTAGTCCTGTCTGTTATTTTTGCCATTATACTGGATGCATCCTGCCTATTTTTAATAAATACCTTTTAACTATACTTCACTATGGGCATTTTTTCTTGATCCCTTGTGGGGAGCATCTTTTCTCTCAGATATCGTTGGTGTACAGTGGAGAAGCAGTGTTTTCTTTGGTGGAGCCGTGATCATTTCCTGCCATCTAGTGGATTTCTTCTGCCTAGCTCTGTATCATCGTGTGGACCTTCATTGATCAAGGGAATACATCTACCCTCCCCATGCTGATGACTACTTTATAAACTCCATTCTTCCTACACTGCACTATTTATGTGCACTTCTGGTTAGTGTGCATTGTTACCCTAGGTCACCACAATTGGGACTTTTTTTGATCACTTTTTATTGTGTCACATTTAATTTCTAGCGCTGCACTTTCATTTTATTTTAATTTATTTTCATGTGAGGATTTTTTGGTTATCCTGTGTGCCTCAGCTACTTGTCTATTGAAAGCGCTCACTTTTTTGCTCTCTGTTTTATATTTTTTACTATTGTTTCCAGCATAGATCCTTTCCTAGGTATGGATCTGCAGTTTTCTCTATATTGCACACTGTGGTTGCTCTCTGCTCGTTCAGCACCAAAAAGAAATTGTCACTATGGGGTCTTTCAAAATGTTTGCTTTGAATGTTATGGAGCTGCAAAAGGAGAGCAGATGACTGATAAACTCATCTCTCTGTCTGCTCTCACTGCCTATATTTATGCTCCCTGTACTTCAGCAAAATTGATAGGCATCTTGTGCTGTTTCTCTCTCCCCCAACTAGAGCCCTGTTGTACAGGTACATCAAGAAGTTGACATCAATCCAATGTTGGTACTTATACTGCTTCCCAACCAGGCCATAGTCAAAAGATGTCCTCGGTGCGAAGTGGAATATTGGGGTTATGGCTCCAGCACTGTTCCAAAACCCTGGTATTGTTTTTTTCAACCAGCAATTCTCTAACCGATAAAACAGGTCCCAGTGGTGAATTCACCACTGGATCACTTTTAGAAGTGGTGGGAGGTGTCACGGTTCTCAGGCTTAACTGGATGATCGGTAGCACTAAGAACAGTTCTGGCGTCCGTGGCTGTCTGCCATAGAGATGACTGCAGGAAAGATGGTCTCCGCTCATCTCTATGGCCTTGGAAGACCGAAGTAATATCATAACTAGAGATGAGCGAATCGAAGTAGCCGAAGTGGAATTCGAGTCGAATATCGGAAAAATTTCGATTCGCGCCGAATCCGAAAAATAGCCTAATTCGGACGCGCGAATCGAAATTTTTCCGAAAATGGCGGCTGACATGTGCGGCGACGGAGCGGGGATGTCTGGGAAGGCGCGCAGACAAGGCGCGCTGACCCATAATGCATTCCTCAACAACATGTGATCGCATCAGCCAATCAGCAGCCAGCCAGCTAGCACTGTGTAATAGTCGAGCTATAAATAGCGGCCATTTTGGAATTCTTCATTTGCCTGCAGTCATTGAACAGAGGCAGACCGCTCTGTATTAGGGACAGGGACAGAGTTAGGGCCACAGAAACGATACTTGGGGACAGAGAAACGATACTTAGGGACAGAGAACTATTACTCAGGGACACAGAATTGTTAATTAGGGCCACAGAATCGTTACTTAGGGACAAAGAAACGCTAGTTAGGGCCACAGAATTCATACTCAGGGACAGACAGAATTGTTACTGAGTGCCAGAGAATTGTTACTTAGGGCCACAGAAACGTTATTAGGGCCACAGAATTGTTACTCAGGGACAGACAGAATTGTTACTGAGTGCCAGAGAATTGTTACTTAGGGCCACAGAAACGTTATTAGGGCCACAGAATTGTTACTCAGGGACAGACAGAATTGTTACTGAGTGCCAGAGAATTGTTACTCAGGGACACAGAAACGTTATTAGGGCCACAGAATTGTTACTCAGGGACAGACAGAATTGTTACTGAGTGCCAGAGAATTGTTACTTAGGGCCACAGAAACTTTAGTTAGGGCCACAGAATTGTTACTCAGGGACAGACACAGAATTGTTACTGAGGGCCACAGAACTGTTACTTAGGGCCACAGAATTGTTACTCGCACAGACACAGAATTGTTACTCGCACAGACACAGAATTGTTACTGAGGGCCACAGAACTGTTACTTAGGGCCACAGAATTGTTACTCGCACAGACACAGAATTGTTACACAGGGACACAGAACTGTTACTGAGGGCCACAGAACCGTTACTTAGGGCCACAGAATTGTTACTCGCACAGACACAGAATTGTTACTCGCACAGACACAGAATTGTTACTGGCACAGACACAGAATTGTTACTGAGGGCCACAGAACTGTTACTTGGGGCCACAGAAACGTTAATCAGGGACACAGAATTGTTACTGAGGGCCACAGAACTGTTACTTAGGGCCACAGAATTGTTACTCGCACAGACACAGAATTGTTACACAGGGACACAGAACTGTTACTGAGGGCCACAGAACCGTTACTTAGGGCCACAGAATTGTTACTCGCACAGACACAGAATTGTTACACAGGGACACAGAACTGTTACTGAGGGCCACAGAACCGTTACTTAGGGCCACAGAATTGTTACTCGCACAGACACAGAATTGTTACTCGCACAGACACAGAATTGTTACTCGCACAGACACAGAATTGTTACTGAGGGCCACAGAACTGTTACTTGGGGCCACAGAAACGTTAATCAGGGACACAGAATTGTTACTGAGGGCCACAGAACTGTTACTTAGGGCCACAGAATTGTTACTCGCACAGACACAGAATTGTTACACAGGGACACAGAACTGTTACTGAGGGCCACAGAACCGTTACTTAGGGCCACAGAATTGTTACTCGCACAGACACAGAATTGTTACTCGCACAGACACAGAATTGTTACTCGCACAGACACAGAATTGTTACTCAGGGACACAGAACTGTTACTGAGGGCCACAGAACTGTTACTTAGGGCCACAGAATTGTTGCTCGCACAGACACAGAATTCTTACTCGCACAGACACAGAATTGTTACTCAGGGACACAGAACTGTTACTTAGGGCCACAGAACTGTTAGTTAGGGCCACAGAATTGTTACTCGCACAGACACAGAATTGTTACTGAGGGCCACAGAACTGTTACTTGGGGCCACAGAAACGTTAATCAGGGACACAGAATTGTTACTGAGGGCCACAGAACTGTTAGGGCCACAGAATTGTTACTCGCACAGACACAGAATTGTTACTCGCACAGACACAGAATTGTTACTGAGAGCCACAGAACTGTTACTTGGGGCCACAGAAACGTTAATCAGGGACACAGAATTGTTACTGAGGGCCACAGAACAGTTACTTAGGGCCACAGAATTGTTACTCGCACAGACACAGAATTGTTACTCGCACAGACACAGAATTGTTACTGAGGGCCACAGAACTGTTACTTAGGGCCACAGAATTGTTACTCGCACAGACACAGAATTGTTACACAGGGACACAGAACTGTTACTGAGGGCCACAGAACCGTTACTTAGGGCCACAGAATTGTTACTCGCACAGACACAGAATTGTTACTCGCACAGACAAAGAATTGTTACTCGCACAGACACAGAATTGTTACTCGCACAGACACAGAATTGTTACTCAGGGACACAGAACTGTTACTGAGGGCCACAGAACTGTTACTTAGGGCCACAGAATTGTTGCTCGCAGAGACACAGAATTCTTACTCGCACAGACACAGAATTGTTACTCAGGGACACAGAACTGTTACTTATGGGCCACAGAACTGTTAGTTAGGGCCACAGAATTGTTACTCGCACAGACACAGAATTGTTACTCGCACAGACACAGAATTGTTACTGAGGGCCACAGAACTGTTACTTGGGGCCACAGAAACGTTAATCAGGGACACAGAATTGTTACTGAGGGCCACAGAACTGTTACTTAGGGCCACAGAATTGTTACTCGCACAGACACAGAATTGTTACTGAGGGCCACAGAACTGTTACTTGGGGCCACAGAAACGTTAATCAGGGACACAGAATTGTTACTGAGGGCCACAGAACTGTTACTTAGGGCCACAGAATTGTTACTCGCACAGACACAGAATTGTTACACAGGGACACAGAACTGTTACTGAGGGCCACAGAACCGTCACTTAGGGCCACAGAATTGTTACTCGCACAGACACAGAATTGTTACTGAGGGCCACAGAACTGTTACTTGAGGCCACAGAAAAGTTAATCAGGGACACAGAATTGTTACTGAGGGCCACAGAACTGTTAATTAGGGCCACAGAATTGTTACTCGCACAGACACAGAATTGTTACTGAGGGCCACAGAACTGTTACTTGGGGCCACAGAAACGTTAATCAGGGACACAGAATTGTTACTGAGGGCCACAGAGCTGTTACTTAGGGCCACAGAATTGTTACTCGCACAGACACAGAATTGTTACTCGCACAGACACAGAATTGTTACTGAGGGCCACAGAACTGTTACTTGGGGCCACAGAAACGTTAATCAGGGACACAGAATTGTTACTGAGGGCCACAGAACTGTTAGGGCCACAGAATTGTTACTCGCACAGACACAGAATTCTTACTCGCACAGACACAGAATTGTTACTGAGGGCCACAGAACTGTTACTTGGGGCCACAGAAACGTTAATCAGGGACACAGAATTGTTACTGAGGGCCACAGAGCTGTTACTTAGGGCCACAGAATTGTTACTCGCACAGACACAGAATTGTTACTCGCACAGACACAGAATTGTTACTGAGGGCCACAGAACTGTTACTTGGGGCCACAGAAACGTTAATCAGGGACACAGAATTGTTACTGAGGGCCACAGAACTGTTACTTAGGGCCACAGAATTGTTACTCGCACAGACACAGAATTGTTACACAGGGACACAGAACTGTTACTGAGGGCCACAGAACCGTTACTTAGGGCCACAGAATTGTTACTCGCACAGACACAGAATTGTTACTCGCACAGACACAGAATTGTTACTCAGGGACACAGAACTGTTACTGAGGGCCACAGAACTGTTACTTAGGGCCACAGAATTGTTACTCGCACAGACACAGAATTGTTACTCGCACAGACACAGAATTGTTACTGAGGGCCACAGAACTGTTACTTGGGGCCACAGAAACATTAATCAGGGACACAGAATTGTTACTGAGGGCCACAGAATTGTTACTCGCACAGACACAGAATTGTTACTCGCACAGACACAGAATTGTTACTGAGGGCCACAGAACTGTTACTTGGGGCCACAGAAACGTTAATCAGGGACACAGAATTGTTACTGAGGGCCACAGAACTGTTACTTAGGGCCACAGAATTGTTACTCGCACAGACACAGAATTGTTACTCAGGGACACAGAATTGTTACTCAGGGACACATAATCGTTTAATTAAAGAGTATGTCAGACAACATGCAGAGGAGTGGCAGAGGAGGCAATGTTTTAGGAGCGAGCAGACGTGGCAGCAGAGGAAGGGTTTGAGGCAGCACTATTCGCAGCCAGAGGCCAGTGCTCCCGGTGTCATCCAGCGGTCGTGTCTCCACCGACAACCCTGCCGTCATCGATTGGTTGGCTCGGTCGTCTTCCTCTTCCCAGGTCACCTCTGACACCTACAGGCAACGGTCGGTGGGTACGTCAGACACAACCGTTAGTTGGCATGGCCCGGGAGCAAGCCCACTGAAATCACGTGTCCTCTACCTGCCCCTGTCCTTTGGTGTTCCCTCACCAAGCGAAGTATCGCATGCTGTGGGCTCAGCCCCACTGTACAGTGAGGAAGAGCTAACAGAGGGCGGTCAGGAACGGGGGGAGACATCCGCCTTTTCAGCAGCCAGGCGAAGAAGTAGTGGCGAGGAGAGTGGCCCGGTAGCCGGTCTAGAGACAGGTCTGTCTCCTGACCCAGATGCAGCCGAGGGGGCTAGTAGTGAGGCGGAGACCCTACTTGATGATGAGGAGGTTGATCGCACTTGGCAGCCTCGTCGTCATCAGGCAATTTCTTCCGCATCATCAGGAGAAGAGGGTGGCAGCTTGGCAGTGAGCGAAACAGTCGGTGGGTTGCCCAGGAGACAGCAGCAGGGTCGCAGCAGTGTCAGTGGAAGCAGTGTCAGTGGAGCCAAACGGCCACGGAGTAGAGCACCAGCTCCACTGCAGCCTACCACCACGGCCAGTAGTGGTGCCGGTGTGCACGGAGGAAGCAGCAGTCAGCCAGTGAGGAGTATCGGGGGCAAAGTTTCCTACTCGGCGGTGTGGCAATTTTTCGTCAAGCTGCCCGAGGAAGTAAACGTAGCCGTATGTCGACTATGTGGCCAGAAAGTCAAGCGTGGCCAGGGGGCCCATGTTGGGACTACAGCGTTGCGGCAGCATATGCAGCGTCGCCATTTGGTGGCCTGGGAAAACCGTGATAAAGATACGGCGGTTCTGCCCGCCCCAGCCCCCGCTCCATCACCCGCTCCGTTACTTGCTCCGTCACCCGACGTCAATCGCCCTCCATCAGCCAGTCAAGGCTCCAACACCTCTGCTGAGGGGAGTTGTCGCTCGTTGGCATCTTCCGCTCGTTCAGATGCTCCTTCTCCTGCTACTCCTCTTCACGGATTCCGTCAGCAGTCTTTCTTGGAATCCGTTTCCAAGAGACAACAGTTTGCGAGCACGCACCCGACGGTGCAAAAGCTGAACGTCCTCCTGTCCAAGTTGCTGGTGCTGCAGTCCCTCCCTTTCCAAGTGGTGGACTCAGCACCTTTCAGAGAAATGATGGCTTGTGCCGCGCCGCGGTGGAGAGTGCCAAGCCGTCATTTCTTCGCCAAAAAGGCAGTGCCAGCCCTGCATTCACATGTAGAAGACATGGTGGGCCAGTCTTTGAGCATGTCGGTCTCTGCCAAAGTGCACTGCAGCGCCGACGTGTGGAGCTGTAACTACGGTCAGGGACAGTACATATCATTTACGGCCCACTGGGTGAACGTGGTGCCGTCACAGCCGCACCAGCAACTTGGACAGGTCACGCCGCTTTTGCCTCCACGTTTGCACGTCCTTGGTCCGGCAAAGATGTCCGCCTCTACCACCTCTTCTTCCGCCGTGTCCTCAGCCGCCACCCCCGTGCCAAGTCCCATTACCCGACCGGCATATCACATGTGCAGGGCGCAACGGTGTCACGCTGTTCTGCACCTGGTATGCCTTGGCGAACGTAGTCACACAGGGGAGGAACTTCTGAGTGTAATGAACAGAGAAATCGACAGATGGCTGTCTCCGCGCAAACTGAAAATCGGAACCATGTTGACCGACAACGGAAAGAACATGGTGTCTGCTCTGCGTCAAGGAAGGTTGTGCCATGCGCCATGCATGGCTCACGTGTTCAATCTGGTTGTCAAGCGGTTCCTAAAATCCACCATCCCACTGCAAGACATCCTTAAAATGTCACGTAAACTTTGCATGCATTTCAGCCATTCCTACACCGCAAAGCACACCCTCCTTGAGCTGCAGCGGCAGAACGGAATTCCACATCATCGCCTGATCTGCGACGTTGCAACAAGGTGGAATTCAACCCTACACATGTTAGACCGCCTTTACGAGCAGCGAAAGGCCATCACCGATTTCCTGATGTTACAAGCGGATAAAGGTACTCCCCTGTGTAACTTCGATGTCAGCCATTGGCAGCTCATGCGTGACACCTGCCGCTTGCTCAGGCCCTTTGAGGAGGCCACGCTATTCGTGAGTCGGCAGGACTATGGGATGAACGACGTCATTCCTCTGTTGCACGTCCTTGAACAAATGCTGTTAACAATGGCTGGTCAGGGTGCGGTAGACGTGGCGCACAGATCTCAACGCCACATGACCCCTGTGGGGGCAGGACAGGAAGAAGAGGAGGAGGTAGAGGAGGACATTTGTGCTCAGGAATTATTGAGTGAAATGGGAGGTTTTTCCACTCAGCGGACAGGAGTGGAGGAGCAGGAGCATCTGGTAGAGGAGGAGGAGGAGGAGACAGAGGACCCAGACGCACCGTGGCAGTATGCTGTGGAGATGGAGGCAGGGAGTCCCTCGCATTCCTTGGCACAAATGGCCCATAGCATGCTCGGTTGCTTGCGTAGCGACAGCCGAATAATAACCATCAGACAGAGGGATGACTTTTGGCTGTCCACCTTGTTGGACCCTCGCTACCGTTCAAAAATGGTGGCCTTTTTCACACCTGCTGAGAGGGAGGCCAAAATAACGTACTATAAAAACCACCTATGTAGTCAGTTGGTCTCTGCCTTTGTGCGCCAACGTCCATCCTCAGACACTGTGGGCCCTGTGCGCTCGCGTTCCGCTGCCATGGTAGCAGGGGAGGGGTGGGGTGGTAGGAGCAGTGGCAGCTCCACCAGCAGCGGCTGCCTCAGTCTGCAGTCGATGATGAGTAGCTTTCTTCACCAGCGCAGTGAGGAAACTACTAACCAGCCGCAGCAGCAGCAGCAGCATCAGGTGGACCTGGAGCAGGACCTCAAACAACAGGCTTGGGCCTACTTGGACAGCACCCTGCCAACCGAGGTAGACAATCCCCTTGACTACTGGTCAACGAAACTTGACCTTTGGCCCCAACTAGCTGAATTTGCCCTTGAAAGGCTGTCATGCCCGGCCAGTAGCGTGGCATCGGAGCGCGTGTTTAGTGCGGCAGGAGGTATTGTAACTCCGCGGAGGACACGACTGTCCACCCAAAGTGTGGAGAGACTCACGTTTGTGAAAATGAATCAGGCGTGGATTAGTCTGGATTTCAAACCACCAGTTCCTGACACAACTGACTAAATCCGCCATGAATCATGCCTCAAACATGTGCCACTTTGAGGTCTCCTCACACACTGCTGGTGTGTTGAATTTTTTGACATAGGGTGCTGGCAGATTACGGGCCTCCCATTGCTGCTGCCAGGCCCCTAATCTGCCATGGGCCCCTATACCGCCTCCTCATGCTGCTGCCAAGTCCAGGGTCTCTCATGGGTCCCTGTACGGCCTCCCATTGCTGCTGTCTCCATCGCCACACTCTGCCATGTGCCACTTTCAGGTCTCCTCACACTGCTGGTGTGTAGAATTTTTTGACATAGGGTGCTGGCAGATTACGGGCCTCCTATAGCTGCTGCCAGGCCCCTAATCTGCCATAGGCCCCTATATACCGCCTCCTCATGCTGCTGCCAGGTCCAGAGTCTCTCATGGGTCCCTGTACGGCCTCCCATTGCTGCTGTCTCCATCGCCACACTCTGCCATGTGCCACTTTCAGGTCTCCTCACACACTGCTGGTGTGTAGAATTTTTTGACATAGGGTGCTGGCAGATTACGGGCCTCCCATAGCTGCTGCCAGGCCCCTAATCTGCCATAGGCCCCTATATACCACCTCCTCATGCTGCTGCCAGGTCCAGAGTCTCTCATGGGTCCCTGTACGGCCTCCCATTGCTGCTGTCTCCATCGCCACACTCTGCCATGTGCCACTTTCAGGTCTCCTCACACACTGCTGGTGTGTAGAATTTTTTGACATAGGGTGCTGGCAGATTACGGGCCTCCCATTGCTGCTGCCAGGCCCCTAATCTGCCATGGGCCCCTATACCGCCTCCTCATGCTGCTGCCAAGTCCAGGGTCTCTCATGGGTCCCTGTACGGCCTCCCATTGCTGCTGTCTCCATCGCCACACTCTGCCATGTGCCACTTTCAGGTCTCCTCACACACTGCTGGTGTGTAGAATTTTTTGACATAGGGTGCTGGCAGATTACGGGCCTCCCATAGCTGCTGCCAGGCCCCTAATCTGCCATAGGCCCCTATATACCGCCTCCTCATGCTGCTGCCAGGTCCAGAGTCTCTCATGGGTCCCTGTACGGCCTCCCATTGCTGCTGTCTCCATCGCCACACTCTGCCATGTGCCACTTTCAGGTCTCCTCACACACTGCTGGTGTGTAGAATTTTTTGACATAGGGTGCTGGCAGATTATGGGCCTCCCATTGCTGCTGCCAGGCCCCTAATCTGCCATGGGCCCCTATACCGCCTCCTCATGCTGCTGCCAAGTCCAGGGTCTCTCATGGGTCCCTGTACGGCCTCCCATTGCTGCTGTCTCCATCGCCACACTCTGCCATGTGCCACTTTCAGGTCTCCTCACACACTGCTGGTGTGTAGAATTTTTTGACATAGGGTGCTGGCAGATTACGGGCCTCCCATAGCTGCTGCCAGGCCCCTAATCTGCCATAGGCCCCTATATACCGCCTCCTCATGCTGCTGCCAGGTCCAGAGTCTCTCATGGGTCCCTGTGCGGCCTCCCATTGCTGCTGTCTCCATCGCCACACTCTGCCATGTGCCACTTTCAGGTCTCCTCACACACTGCTGGTGTGTAGAATTTTTTGACACAGGGTGCTGGCAGATTACGGGCCTCCCAATGCTGCTGCCAGGCCCCTAATCTGCCATGGGTCCCTATACCGCCTCCTCATGCTGCTGCCAAGTCCAGAGTCTCTCATGGGTCCCTGTACGGCCTCCCATTGCTGCTGTCTCCATCGCCACACTCTGCCATGTGCCACTTTCAGGTCTCCTCACACACTGCTGGTGTGTAGAATTTTTTGACATAGGGTGCTGGCAGATTACGGGCCTCCCATAGCTGCTGCCAGGCCCCTAATCTGCCATGGGCCCCTATATACCGCCTCCTCATGCTGCTGCCAGGTCCACAGTGTCTCATGCCATGTGCCACTTTCAGGTCTCCTCACACTGCTGGTGTGTTGAATTTTTTAACATAGGGTGCTGGCAGATTATGGGCCTCCTATAGCTGCTGCCAGGCCCCTAATCTGCCATAGGCCCCTATATACCGCCTCCTCATGCTGCTGCCAGGTCCAGAGTCTCTCATGGTTCCCTGTACGGCCTCCCATTGCTGCTGTCTCCATCGCCACACTCTGCCATGTGCCACTTTCAGGTCTCCTCACACTGCTGGTGTGTAGAATTTTTTGACATAGGGTGCTGGCAGATTACGGGCCTCCTATAGCTGCTGCCAGGCCCCTAATCTGCCATAGGCCCCTATATACCGCCTCCTCATGCTGCTGCCAGGTCCAGAGTCTCTCATGGGTCCCTGTACGGCCTCCCATTGCTGCTGTCTCCATCGCCACACTCTGCCATGTGCCACTTTCAGGTCTCCTCACACACTGCTGGTGTGTAGAATTTTTTGACATAGGGTGCTGGCAGATTAAGGGCCTCCCATTGCTGCTGCCAGGCCCCTAATCTGCCATGGGCCCCTATACCGCCTCCTCATGCTGCTGCCAAGTCCAGGGTCTCTCATGGGTCCCTGTACGGCCTCCCATTGCTGCTGTCTCCATCGCCACACTCTGCCATGTGCCACTTTCAGGTCTCCTCACACACTGCTGGTGTGTAGAATTTTTTGACATAGGGTGCTGGCAGATTACGGGCCTCCCATTGCTGCTGCCAGGCCCCTAATCTGCCATGGGCCCCTATACCGCCTCCTCATGCTGCTGCCAAGTCCAGGGTCTCTCATGGGTCCCTGTACGGCCTCCCATTGCTGCTGTCTCCATCGCCACACTCTGCCATGTGCCACTTTCAGGTCTCCTCACACTGCTGGTGTGTAGAATTTTTTGACATAGGGTGCTGGCAGATTACGGGCCTCCTATAGCTGCTGCCAGGCCCCTAATCTGCCATAGGCCCCTATATACCGCCTCCTCATGCTGCTGCCAGGTCCAGAGTCTCTCATGGGTCCCTGTACGGCCTCCCATTGCTGCTGTCTCCATCGCCACACTCTGCCATGTGCCACTTTCAGGTCTCCTCACACACTGCTGGTGTGTAGAATTTTTTGACATAGGGTGCTGGCAGATTACGGGCCTCCCATAGCTGCTGCCAGGCCCCTAATCTGCCATAGGCCCCTATATACCGCCTCCTCATGCTGCTGCCAGGTCCAGAGTCTCTCATGGGTCCCTGTACGGCCTCCCATTGCTGCTGTCTCCATCGCCACACTCTGCCATGTGCCACTTTCAGGTCTCCTCACACACTGCTGGTGTGTAGAATTTTTTGACATAGGGTGCTGGCAGATTACGGGCCTCCCATTGCTGCTGCCAGGCCCCTAATCTGCCATGGGCCCCTATACCGCCTCCTCATGCTGCTGCCAAGTCCAGGGTCTCTCATGGGTCCCTGTACGGCCTCCCATTGCTGCTGTCTCCATCGCCACACTCTGCCATGTGCCACTTTCAGGTCTCCTCACACACTGCTGGTGTGTAGAATTTTTTGACATAGGGTGCTGGCAGATTACGGGCCTCCCATTGCTGCTGCCAGGCCCCTAATCTGCCATAGGCCCCTATATACCGCCTCCTCATGCTGCTGCCAGGTCCAGAGTCTCTCATGGGTCCCTGTACGGCCTCCCATTGCTGCTGTCTCCATCGCCACACTCTGCCATGTGCCACTTTCAGGTCTCCTCACACACTGCTGGTGTGTAGAATTTTTTGACATAGGGTGCTGGCAGATTACGGGCCTCCCATTGCTGCTGCCAGGCCCCTAATCTGCCATGGGCCCCTATACCACCT
The DNA here is from genome assembly GCF_062004578.1 of Staurois parvus. Taxonomy (NCBI): domain Eukaryota; kingdom Metazoa; phylum Chordata; class Amphibia; order Anura; family Ranidae; genus Staurois; species Staurois parvus. Next base: position 3,460,381 of record NW_028318094.1, read on the forward strand.
CCTCATGCTGCTGCCAAGTCCAGAGTCTCTCATGGGTCCCTGTACGGCCTCCCATTGCTGCTGTCTCCATCGCCACACTCTGCCATGTGCCACTTTCAGGTCTCCTCACACACTGCTGGTGTGTAGAATTTTTTGACATAGGGTGCTGGCAGATTACGGGCCTCCCATAGCTGCTGCCAGGCCCCTAATCTGCCATAGGCCCCTATATACCGCCTCCTCATGCTGCTGCCAGGTCCAGAGTCTCTCATGGGTCCCTGTACGGCCTCCCATTGCTGCTGTCTCCATCGCCACACTCTGCCATGTGCCACTTTCAGGTCTCCTCACACTGCTGGTGTGTAGAATTTTTTGACATAGGGTGCTGGCAGATTACGGGCCTCCTATAGCTGCTGCCAGGCCCCTAATCTGCCATAGGCCCCTATATACCGCCTCCTCATGCTGCTGCCAGGTCCAGAGTCTCTCATGGGTCCCTGTACGGCCTCCCATTGCTGCTGTCTCCATCGCCACACTCTGCCATGTGCCACTTTCAGGTCTCCTCACACACTGCTGGTGTGTAGAATTTTTTGACATAGGGTGCTGGCAGATTACGGGCCTCCCATTGCTGCTGCCAGGCCCCTAATCTGCCATGGGCCCCTATACCGCCTCCTCATGCTGCTGCCAAGTCCAGAGTCTCTCATGGGTCCCTGTACGGCCTCCCATTGCTGCTGTCTCCATCGCCACACTCTGCCATGTGCCACTTTCAGGTCTCCTCACACACTGCTGGTGTGTAGAATTTTTTGACATAGGGTGCTGGCAGATTACGGGCCTCCCATTGCTGCTGCCAGGCCCCTAATCTGCCATGGGCCCCTATACCGCCTCCTCATGCTGCTGCCAAGTCCAGGGTCTCTCATGGGTCCCTGTACGGCCTCCCATTGCTGCTGTCTCCATCGCCACACTCTGCCATGTGCCACTTTCAGGTCTCCTCACACACTGCTGGTGTGTAGAATTTTTTGACATAGGGTGCTGGCAGATTACGGGCCTCCCATAGCTGCTGCCAGGCCCCTAATCTGCCATAGGCCCCTATATACCGCCTCCTCATGCTGCTGCCAGGTCCAGAGTCTCTCATGGGTCCCTGTACGGCCTCCCATTGCTGCTGTCTCCATCGCCACACTCTGCCATGTGCCACTTTCAGGTCTCCTCACACACTGCTGGTGTGTAGAATTTTTTGACATAGGGTGCTGGCAGATTACGGGCCTCCCATTGCTGCTGCCAGGCCCCTAATCTGCCATGGGCCCCTATACCACCTCCTCATGCTGCTGCCAAGTCCAGAGTCTCTCATGGGTCCCTGTACGGCCTCCCATTGCTGCTGTCTCCATCGCCACACTCTGCCATGTGCCACTTTCAGGTCTCCTCACACACTGCTGGTGTGTAGAATTTTTTGACATAGGGTGCTGGCAGATTACGGGCCTCCCATAGCTGCTGCCAGGCCCCTAATCTGCCATAGGCCCCTATATACCGCCTCCTCATGCTGCTGCCAGGTCCAGAGTCTCTCATGGGTCCCTGTACGGCCTCCCATTGCTGCTGTCTCCATCGCCACACTCTGCCATGTGCCACTTTCAGGTCTCCTCACACTGCTGGTGTGTAGAATTTTTTGACATAGGGTGCTGGCAGATTACGGGCCTCCTATAGCTGCTGCCAGGCCCCTAATCTGCCATAGGCCCCTATATACCGCCTCCTCATGCTGCTGCCAGGTCCAGAGTCTCTCATGGGTCCCTGTACGGCCTCCCATTGCTGCTGTCTCCATCGCCACACTCTGCCATGTGCCACTTTCAGGTCTCCTCACACACTGCTGGTGTGTAGAATTTTTTGACATAGGGTGCTGGCAGATTACGGGCCTCCCATTGCTGCTGCCAGGCCCCTAATCTGCCATGGGCCCCTATACCGCCTCCTCATGCTGCTGCCAAGTCCAGAGTCTCTCATGGGTCCCTGTACGGCCTCCCATTGCTGCTGTCTCCATCGCCACACTCTGCCATGTGCCACTTTCAGGTCTCCTCACACACTGCTGGTGTGTAGAATTTTTTGACATAGGGTGCTGGCAGATTACGGGCCTCCCATAGCTGCTGCCAGGCCCCTAATCTGCCATGGGCCCCTATATACCGCCTCCTCATGCTGCTGCCAGGTCCACAGTGTCTCATGCCATGTGCCACTTTCAGGTCTCCTCACACTGCTGGTGTGTTGAATTTTTTGACATAGGGTGCTGGCAGATTATGGGCCTCCCATAGCTGCTGCCAGGCCCCTAATCTGCCATAGGCCCCTATATACCGCCTCCTCATGCTGCTGCCAGGTCCAGAGTCTCTCATGGTTCCCTGTACGGCCTCCCATTGCTGCTGTCTCCATCGCCACACTCTGCCATGTGCCACTTTCAGGTCTCCTCACACTGCTGGTGTGTAGAATTTTTTGACATAGGGTGCTGGCAGATTACGGGCCTCCTATAGCTGCTGCCAGGCCCCTAATCTGCCATAGGCCCCTATATACCGCCTCCTCATGCTGCTGCCAGGTCCAGAGTCTCTCATGGGTCCCTGTACGGCCTCCCATTGCTGCTGTCTCCATTGCCACACTCTGCCATGTGCCACTTTCAGGTCTCCTCACACACTGCTGGTGTTTAGAATTTTTTGACATAGGGTGCTGGCAGATTACGGGCCTCCCATAGCTGCTGCCAGGCCCCTAATCTGCCATAGGCCCCTATATACCGCCTCCTCATGCTGCTGCCAGGTCCAGAGTCTCTCATGGGTCCCTGTACGGCCTCCCATTGCTGCTGTCTCCATCGCCACACTCTGCCATGTGCCACTTTCAGGTCTCCTCACACACTGCTGGTGTGTAGAATTTTTTGACATAGGGTGCTGGCAGATTACGGGCCTCCCATTGCTGCTGCCAGGCCCCTAATCTGCCATGGGCCCCTATACCGCCTCCTCATGCTGCTGCCAAGTCCAGGGTCTCTCATGGGTCCCTGTACGGCCTCCCATTGCTGCTGTCTCCATCGCCACACTCTGCCATGTGCCACTTTCAGGTCTCCTCACACACTGCTGGTGTGTAGAATTTTTTGACATAGGGTGCTGGCAGATTACGGGCCTCCCATAGCTGCTGCCAGGCCCCTAATCTGCCATAGGCCCCTATATACCGCCTCCTCATGCTGCTGCCAGGTCCAGAGTCTCTCATGGGTCCCTGTACGGCCTCCCATTGCTGCTGTCTCCATCGCCACACTCTGCCATGTGCCACTTTCAGGTCTCCTCACACACTGCTGGTGTGTAGAATTTTTTGACATAGGGTGCTGGCAGATTACGGGCCTCCCATAGCTGCTGCCAGGCCCCTAATCTGCCATGGGCCCCTATATACCGCCTCCTCATGCTGCTGCCAGGTCCACAGTGTCTCATGCCATGTGCCACTTTCAGGTCTCCTCACACTGCTGGTGTGTTGAATTTTTTGACATAGGGTGCTGGCAGATTATGGGCCTCCTATAGCTGCTGCCAGGCCCCTAATCTGCCATAGGCCCCTATATACCACCTCCTCATGCTGCTGCCAGGTCCAGAGTCTCTCATGGGTCCCTGTACGGCCTCCCATTGCTGCTGTCTCCATCGCCACACTCTGCCATGTGCCACTTTCAGGTCTCCTCACACTGCTGGTGTGTAGAATTTTTTTGACATAGGGTGCTGGCAGATTACGGGCCTCCCATTGCTGCTGCCAGGCACGTAATCTGCCATGGGCCCCCGTACCGACTCCTCATGCTGTGACGTTGCAACAAGGTGGAATTCAACCCTACATATGTTAGACCGCCTTTACGAACAGCGAAAGGCCATCACAGATTTCCTGATGTTAAAAGCGGATAAAGGTACTCCCTGTGTAACTTAGATGTCAGCCATTGGCAGCTCATGCGTGACACCTGCGCTTGCTCAGGCCCTTTGAGGAGGCCACGCTATTCGTGAGTCGGCAGGACTATGGGATGAACGACGTCATTCCTCTGTTGCACGTCCTGGAACAAATGCTGTTAACAATGGCTGGTCAGGGTGCGGTAGACGTGGCGCACAGATCTCAACGCCACATGACCCCTGTGGGGGCAGGACAGGAAGAAGAGGAGGAGGTAGAGGAGGACATTGGTGCTCAGGAATTATTGAGTGAAATGGGTGGTTTTTCCACTCAGTGGACAGGAGTGGAGGAGCAGGAGCATCTGGTAGAGGAGGAGGAGGAGGAGGAGACAGAGGACCCAGACGCACCATGGCAGTATGCTGTGGAGATGGAGGCAGGGAGTCCCTCGCATTCCTTGGCACAAATGGCCCATAGCATGCTCGGTTGCTTGCGTAGCGACAGCCGAATAATAACCATCAGACAGAGGGATGACTTTTGGCTGTCCACCTTGTTGGACCCTCGCTACCGTTCAAAAATGGTGGCCTTTTTCACACCTGCTGAGAGGGAGGCCAAAATAACGTACTATAAAAACCACCTATGTAGTCAGCTGGTCTCTGCCTGTCTGCGCCAACGTCCATCCTCAGACACTGTGGGCCCTGTGCGCTCGCGTTCCGCTGCCATGGCAGCAGGGGAGGGGTGGGGTGGTAGGAGCAGTGGCAGCTCCACCAGCAGCGGCTGCCTCAGTCTGCAGTCGATGATGAGTAGCTTTCTTCACCAGCGCAGTGAGGAAACTACTAACCAGCCGCAGCAGCAGCAGCAGCAGCAGCAGCATCAGGTGGACCTGGAGCAGGACCTCAAACAACAGGCTTAGGCCTACTTGGACAGCAGCCTGCCAACCGAGGTAGACAATCCCCTTGACTACTGGGCAACGAAACTTGACCTTTGGCCCCAACTAGCTGAATTTGCCCTTGAAAGGCTGTCATGCCCGGCCAGTAGCGTGGCATCGGAGCGCGTGTTTAGTGCGGCAGGAGGTATTGCAACTCCGCGGAGGACACGACTGTCCACCCAAAGTGTGGAGAGACTGACGTTTGTGAAAATGAATCAGGCGTGGATTAGTCTGGATTTCAAACCACCAGTTCCTGACACAACTGACTAAATCCGCCATGAATCATGCCCCAAACATGTGCCACTTTCAGGTCTCCTCACACTGCTGGTGTGTTACATTTTTTGTCATAGGGTGCTGGCAGATTACGGGCCTCCCATAGCTGCTGCCAGGCCCCTAATCTGCCATGGGCCCCTATACCGCCTCCTCATGCTGCTGCCAAGTCCAGAGTCTCTCATGGGTCCCTGTACGGCCTCCCATTGCTGCTGTCTCCATCGCCACACTCTGCCATGTGCCACTTTCAGGTCTCCTCACACTGCTGGTGTATTCCATTTTTTGTCATAGGGTGCTGGCAGATTACGGGCCTCCCATAGCTGCTGCCAGGCCCCTAATCTGCCATGGGCCCCTATACCGCCTCCTCATGCTGCTGCCAGGTCCAGAGTCTCTCATGGGTCCCTGTACGGCCTCCCATTGCTGCTGTCTCCATCGCCACACTCTTCCATGTGCCACTTTCAGGTCTCCTCACACTGCTGGTGGGTTCCATTTTTTGTCATAGGGTGCTGGCAGATTACGGGCCTCCCATAGCTGCTGCCAGGCCCCTAATCTGCCATGGGCCCCCGTACCGACTCCTCATGCTGCTGCCAGGCCCGTAATCTGTCATGGGCCCCTGTTGTCGCTTGTTGGCATATTCCGCTCGTTCAGATGCTCCTTCTCCTGCTACTCCTCTTCACGGATTCCGTCAGCAGTCTTTCTTGAAATCCGTTTCCAAGAGACAACAGTTTGCGAACACGCACCAGACGGTGCAGAAGCTGAACGTCCTCCTGTCCAAGTTGCTGCTGCCAGGCTCGTAATCTGTCATGCGCCCCTGTACCGCCTCCTCATGCTGCTGCCAGGTCCAGAGTGTGTCATGGGCCCCCGTACCGACTCCTCATGCTGCTGCCAGGCCCGTAATCTGTCATGGGCCCCTGTACCGCCTCCCCATGCTGCTGCCAGGTCCAGAGTGTGTCATGGGTCCCTGTACGGCCTCCCATTGCTGCTGCCAGGCCCGTAATCTGCCATGGGCCCCCGTACCGACTCCTCATGCTGCTGCCAAGCCCGTAATCTGCCATGGGCCCCTGTACCGCCTCCTCATGCTGCTGCCAGGTCCAGAGTGTGTCATGGGTCCCTGTACGGCCTCCCATTGCTGCTGTCTCTATCGCCACACTCTGCCATGTGCCACTTTCAGGTCTCCTCACACTGCTGGTGGTTTCCATTTTTGTCATAGGGTGCTGTATGGCCTCCCATTGCTGCTGCCTCCACCGCCACACTGTGGCTCCACACTCTCGTTTTGGCCCCGTGACTGCCCAAATGAGTGAAGTGTGCGGTGATTCTAAGATCGACGGCACTCATCTGCATGTCATACTGACTGACAGTATTATTTCTCTTCCCCAGCAGACTCCAAGGGCATTTAAATTAAAGGTACAGTGTTCAGCACTAATCTTAAGTCTCTCTGAAGCCTAGAAACACCCTTTTTTAAGTTAAATTCACAGCGAATATATTCGACTCGAATCGAAATTTTTCCACGAATTCGCCGAATCAGTCGAATCGAATTTTTGAATACTTCGCTCATCTCTAATCATAACGTCACTTCTGGTGCCGGTCTAATGTAAACAAGACCATTTTTTTTAAACACTACTGTAGATCAATTTCTTTTAACTAATTCTATACATGGTAGAGGGGAGATGTTGGGTCCTTTTGACCCCCGATCTCTCCATAAAGAGCACCTGTCACTATTTATTTTTATCACAAGGGATGTTTACAATCCTTGCAATAGGGGAAAAAGTTAAACTTTTTTTAAAGGGACAGTGTAAAAATAAAAAACTTAATAAAATAAATAATAATTTAAAAAAAATTAAGTGCCCCTGCTCCCATGCTCCTGTGCAGTGATGGCCTCATACATAGGTCACGCCTACATATGTAATTGGTGTTCAAACCACACAGTTGAGGTATCGCCACAAACGTCAGATCAAGAGCAATAACTATAGCACTAGATCTCCTGTGTAACTCTAAACTGGTAACCTGTAGAAATTTTTAAAGTGTTGCCTATGGAGATTTTTAAGTACCGTAGTTTGGCGCCATTCCACGTGCACAATTTTAAAGAGTGACATGTTGGGTATCTATTTACTCAGCAAAACAACATCTTTCATATTTTACAAAAAACTTGAGTTATATATTATGCTTTGTTTTTTTTTAATTCATTAACCACTTGCCGACAGCAAATAGCCGAATGACGGCTTCACTGAGGCCGGCCAGTTCTGGGAGGGCGTCATATGACGTCCTCCCAGAATGCACTCTCCTGCACGCCCCCGGGGGTGCGCACACTGCAATTTCCATGATCGTTGTGTCCTACAGATACAGCTGATCACATGATGTGGTAAAAGGCCAATCACAGCAGCCTTTTGCCACATGATCAGCTATGTCCAGTGACACACTGATCACCGGGAATGCAATTGCCAGTTATCGGCTGAACTTTCCTCACGCTGTGACAGCATGAGGAAAGTACTGCAGAGAACCTGCAGTTGTCAGAGGAGGGATTGGCACCGATCATTAGGGCACTGATGATCAGAGCCTGATGATTGGTGCCCAGCAGTGCCACCCACCGCTGTCGCCTACAAGTGCCCAGCAGTGCCACCCGAAAGTGCCCAGCAGTGCCACCTACCTGTACCAATCAGTGCCCAGCAGTGCCACCCACCAGTGCCCATCAGTGCAGCCCAACAGTGCCACCCAGCAGTGCTGCCAGTCAGTGCCCAGCAGTGCCACCCATCAGTGCCCATCAGTACCCATCATCAGTGCCCATCATCAGTGCTGCCTCATCAGTGCCACCTATCAGTGCCCATCAGTACTGCCTATCCATGCCACCTCATCAGTGCCGCATATCAGTGCCCAGCAGTGCTGTCTATCAGTGCCCAGCAGTGCAGCCTCATCAACTCCCATCAGTGAAGGAGAAAAATTACCTGTTTGCTAAATTTTATAATAGAAATAAAGAAAAAACATTTTTTTTTCAAATCTATTGCTCTTTTTTTGTTTATAGCGTAAAAAACAAAACACACAGCAGCGAGTAAATACCACCAAAAGAAAGCTCTATTTGTGTGAAAAAAATTATAAAAATTTCATACGGGTACAATGTTGCATGACCGCACAATTGTCATTCAAAATGCAACAGCGCTGAAAGCTGAAAATCGGCCTGGGCACGAAGGTGTTATAAGTGTCTGGTAGGCAAGTGGTTAAAGTGTATTTTTCCCAAAAAAAATTTACTTTAAAAACCTGGCTGTGACATAAAGAGATTGCATTGCAATGACCATTTTTTGTATTATTTTGGGCTGCTGCTAAAAAATATATACACCGTGTTCCAAATTATTATGCAAATAATTTTTTCTCATTTACCTAAATAATTGATGTAAATAACAGTCAGCATAATTCTGATGTTATCAACTATTAAGAGTACAATTCAAATTTTATTGAACAAACCTCCTAACGATAACAGGATTTTTGTTAAACATAAAAAACTTCCAATGCACGGTTCCAAATTATTACGCACAGTAAGTTTCAAAACACTTTATAGGTTGTAAAGAACTGAAAATTGTCATTTGTTGTGTTTGCAGCATATTTACTGAAATCAAAAGCTATTTCAATCAAACTTTTAACAACATTTTAACTTTTAAACATTTTAACAGGTCATGTTACATTGTAACATAGGACCCCTTATTTGATAGCAGCTTCACAAGTCTTGCATCCATTGAACTTGTGAGTTTTTGGACAGTTTCTGCCTGAATTTGTTTGCAAGATGTCAGAATAGCCTCCCAGAGCTGCTGTTTGGATGTAAACTGCCTCCCACCCTCATAGATCTTTTGCTTGAGGATGCTCCAAAGGTTCTCAACAGGATTGAGGTCAGGGGAGGATGGAGGCCACACCATGACTTTCTCTCCTTTTATCCCCATAACAGCCATTGATGCAGAGGTATTATTTGCAGCATGAGATGGTGCATTGTCATGCATGAAGATGATTTTATTACGGAAAGCATAGTTCTTCCTTCTGTACCAGGGAAGAAAGTGGTCAGTCATAAACTCCACATACTTTGCAGAGGTCATCTTTACACCTTCGGGGCCCCTAAAGGGGCTGACCAGCTCTGTTCCCATGATTCTGGCCCAAAACATGACTCCACCACCGCCTTGCTGACGTCGCAGCCTTGTTGGAACAGGGTGGCTGTCCACCAACTGTCCACTACTCTATCCATCTGGACCATCCAGGGTTGCACGGTACTCATCAGTGAACAGGACTGTTTGAAAATTAGTCTTCATGTATTTTTCTGCTCAATGCAGCCGTTTCTGCTTGTGAGCATTGGTTAGTGGTGGTTTATGCGCAGTTGCAAGACTCTGGAGGACTCTACACCTTGATGTCTGTGGGACTCCAGAGGCACCAGCAGCTTCAAATATCTGTTTGCTGCTATGTAATTGTATTTTAGCAGCTGCTCTCTTGATCCGATGCATGGATCTGGCAGAAATCTTCCTCAATGTGCCTTTATGTGCACAAACCCGTCTGTGCTCTGAATCAGCCACAAATCTCTCAATAGTGCGATGATCACGCTTAAGTTTTCGTGAAATATCTAATGTTTTCATACCTCGTCCAAGGCATTGAACTATTTCACTCTTTTTGGCAGCAGAGAGATCCATTTTCTTCCCCATATTGCTTGAAAATGGTGCTCTGCTTAATTATGTGGAACACCCTCCTTTAGTAGTTTTTCCTTAAATTGGGCTCACTGGCCAATCTAATTATCACAGGTGTTCGAGATTGTTTTCAGTGATCAAAAGAGCCCTGACACAAAATGCCATCCATGAGTTAAACTGAAAAACAAAATATTTAATCTTTGTGACACTTAAATAGAATTTGCATAATAATTTGGCACACGGTGTATATAATGTTTGGGAGGTGGTTAACAAATACATTTAGGAATGGCATTATAAACACAGAGCTGCATTGTTTGGTACCTTTAGCTTTACGGCTAGCTGTAACATTGTACACTTACCTCTGACATCAAGAAGGCATTTTCACCAACACAGCTGCTGATCACTGAATATCTTCTCTTTTTCGGACCATTCTCTGTAAACCCTAGAGATGGTTGTGCATAAAAATCCCAGTAGATCAGCAGTTTTTGAAATTCTCAGACCAGCCCATCTGGCACCAACAAGCATGCCATGTTCAAAGCCACTTAAATCCCCTTTCTTTCCCAGTTTGAACTTCCGGAAGTAATCTTCACCACATTTAGATGCCTAAATGCATTGAGTTGCTGCCACATGATTTGCTGATTAGCAGTTTGTGTTACCAAGCAATTGAACAGGTGTACCTAATAAAGAGGCTGGTGAGTGTGTTTCCAGTTTCTATAGAACTGACCAACAGACTATATTACAGTTCTTGGTTAGCATAAATTTAGCTGGAGCTGCATACAATAGGAAAGCATGAAGTAAATGAAACTTATATATCAGGACGCCTCATATCGCTTGCCAAAGTTACTGACAGCTCTGAGGCCTCTTTCTTCCCAGGCTGATCAGCAGTGCCAGACTTTCTTATATCTCAGAACAAATATGTGTTACTTTCCCGAAACATTTCACCCGGCTGGCAGAAGGTTGGAACAAGAAACATACACGCGCGCACTTTACCCAACACAATGAATAATTTAGCTTTAATAATGACATACAGAAGCTTATATAATGATCAGAGCAAGAGGGAGGGGAACATTGAAGTAAAAGAAGGCAAAATACAGTTTGTAACAAGACATTCTTTTACTAAAGGTAATTAGATAAAGTGTTATTAGCACTCCTAGGCAAGGTACAATTATCTTTAGAGTTGCATACTTTTTTTCTGAAACTACTGCAATTAAATTAAAAAAATGTTGAATGGGACTAATACCTTTCCATTTCCTTTTTCTGTTCCTCTCGCTATCATTCTATCCTTTTATTTCTCTCTTGGTTCATTGTTCTTATGAAAACAAGCAAACACGTGACACATAAATACATGCACGTGTAAACAGATGGAGAAACTCAGTGCATGTTTGTGTAACAGCATTACCGTATTAATTATTAGGTTTTCGTGTTTTATCTGATTCTTGGCTGTTAGCTGAAAGTCTTTTTGCTAAGCATTATTTTTATAGAAGCTCTTAACCCAATCACTACATTTCATTATATGCTTTAACATATTAATGTAATTTCCAATACTGTTCTCAATTTTGGAAATCTGCAGCTTTCAATAAAATAATAGTTGGTGATTCTGCCAAGATGGACCTTGTTCAGGCACTTCCTAATGTAGGGTGATGACGTTCTTTCCATGTTTTCCCATTGCTCAGGCATGGTCTAATGTTATCATTACCAGAGCATTGATGTGCAGCCAATGCACAAGCAAGTGTATAGAGACAGAAAAAGGCTAGAGGGGATCAGATGCAAAAAAGAATGAAAATAAGAGAAAACAATTGTTTATGATACATGGTGTTTTGGCAAAATAAATGTTATCTAGTTAGGGTTTAGCTGTACTTTAGGCTTTACATTTTTTGTGCAGCTATTATCATTTTGTATTTATAGTTAAAAACAATATTAGTGTTATATTAGGTGTAATACTGGTGTGATAGCATTATCGTCATCATGACAATACTCTTTTTGTGTGATTTAGTTTAATCAATGTATGGTGTTCAGAAAAAAAACATTTATACATACCTAGGTGAATGCAGCATCAATCCGATGCTGTATTTGTCCCCCTCCGGCTCTGCACTGAGCAATCAAACACCGCTGATTGCTTTGTTCTCAGTCTTTAGTGAGCAGAGAGCAGTGACTATTAGTCACAATCTCTCCTCTCTGCCCCTCCAGCACTCAATGGAGTGCTGGGCTGTGGAGGGGGTAGGAGGGGTTGGCTTAAGCTCTCAGTGGCATGCTGAGAGGCTGAATCAGTTGCCAGTCAAGCTTCTGACCAGATCCTGACTATAGGGATTTTTTGACTGCCTAGGCCAGCTGAGTGACATCACAAGCTGAAAACGGGTCACAGGAGTATGGAACTAACTGAACTGCTGTGATTCATAGGAGAAGTAGGACCAACACTGCTTTGGCCATACTTTAAAATAAACTCAGGGTTTGATTTAATAAAGACAAATAAGTGGTGCACTTTGCAAGCCAATTTACCCCGGAGCTTAATGAATGATGTAAAATTTCACTTTGCAAAGAATACCAAATCAATTAAAAAAACTGTGCCTGAATGGATGATGGAAATCAGCAGAGCTTCAGTTCATTCACTAAGAAAATTCCCTTGAAAAATGTAACTTCCTTTGCAAAATGAGCAGCCAATTTGCTTTTAGTAAATGAACCCCTCTTCCTTTTTCCCATTTAGGGTTGACTTATACTTTATATCCACAGCACTTTACCATCACTCCATTGCACCGTGACCTGCCTCTTACTATTATTCTAGCCTCCCAGTCACAGGAGGGGTAGTTTCCAGAGCTAAAATGAAAGCCATGGCTAAAAGGAAAGCAAAAGAAACAGGTCATAGTGCAACCAGGACAGCTTTGTCCTATGACCTTCAGTAAGTTTTCACATTACTTTAGAGCAGTGGTCTCCAAACTGCGGACCGTGGGCCGAATGCAGCCCTTAGCTAGCTGCTATCCGGCCTTCAGAGTACTATTCCTTCCACTGATACCAACAAGGAGGCACCATTTCTTCCACTGGCACCAACTATGGGGTATTTTTTCTTTTACTGACAGCAATGATGGGACACAATTCCTCCCACTGATAAAAACAATTAGGTACTATTCCTCAAACTAATAACAGGGATGGGGCACTATTCTTTCAACTAATACCATGGATGGGGCACTATTCCTTCTTCTGCTACCAATGATGGAGCACCATTCCCCCCCACTGACCCCAATGACAGGGCACTATTCCTTTCTCTGATACCAATGATGGGGCACTATTCCTCCTACTAACACCAATGATGGGGCACTATTCCTCTCACTAACACCAATGATGGGGCACTATTCCACCCATTGACACCAATGATGGGGCACTATTCCAACTAGTGACACAAATGATGGGGCACTATTCCTCCCACTGTCACCAATGATGGGGAACTATTCATCCCACTGATACCAATGACTGGACACAATTCCCCCTTCCACTGACTACAAGCACTATGTAATTTTTGTTTTTACTCCCACTGACGCTGGGACATTTTCTATTGCCACTGGCCACTCCGGCCCTCCTGAAGCCTGAAGGACAGTAAACCGGCCCTTTATTTAGAACGTTTGGAGAGACCTGCTTTAGAGTAAGAGAACATGGATTCAGTCACCAGAAGCTGTTGGTTTTATTGTCCTGATAATGGTTCAGTACTGCGCTGAAGACCATGGGTTTGTGCTAAGTAAACATTTAAGTATAGGTCCATGTTAAGTTTTAGCAAGGAAAAAAAAAAGCTGTGGATGGGTATAAGGTGCAGCTGGCTGCACATACCTAGCTTTTAGTTCCCTCTTTCCCAAGAAGACCAGTTTTGATACTAGAGGAATGTGCTGAAGCTTTGCCTGAAACCCAAATTTCAGGTAGACCAGGGGATTGAGGGTAAGGTAGAATAAAGATTGTGCCTAGGGGTTTATTTGAGGTTTACAGTTGAGGTCTCAGTTCATAATAATACTCTGGTCGCAACCACTCCTGCATGAAAATACAGACATGTTACTGGCATTCTATACATGGATTGGCTGCTTTCCATTTTTTGCCAAACCTTTGGCTGCCAACTATGCATGTATAAAGGACTAACTTCTGCTGTCATTTCTGTCTTGGGCAATAACTCTGCAGACTGATTATACTGGATTTGGTATTGAACTGGCTCTAATCAGCTATTCTTTACATATATTCAAGTACTAGTAATAGGATGTTGCAATTTGAACATTAGGACTTTATGAATGTAGAATGGGTATGGGGGCACACCATTTTTAATGGGGTGGGATATGGGTGTGCTTTTATATAATTTTTGTATATGAAATTTTATATTCAATAAATGCAGATATCATGAATTAGGGTGTGTCAATTTGCTTTGGGATGATCATTCCACCCATTTGAAGCAGGGGTCCCATGAATATTTTCACATATATCATTAAATTATTTATTACAGATACTTATATAGTGCCATCAGTTTACGCAGTGCTTTACCTATATATTGTACATTCACATCAGTCCCTGCCCTCAAGGAGCTTACAATCTAAGGTCCCTAACTCACATTCACGCACACTAGGACCAATTTAGACAGGATTCAATTAACCTACCAGAATGTATTTGGAGTACGGGAGGAAACTTATACAGGCACAGGGAGAACATTCAAACCCTGGGCAGGTAGTGCTGTGGTTGGCATTCAAACCATCAGCCCTAGTACTGCTAGGTAGAAGTGCTAACCACTTAGCTACTGTGCTGCTACAGAATTCTATTTTCAGGTGTTTCCTTTTCTGACTATGTATCACTTTTTCTCATGTGACACTTTATAACACTTACTGTAGCTTGATTTCCAATGTTTTCTATACAAGTGACATAGCACAGTTTTTGCAATTAGGGTACCTAGTCTGTATATGCACCCTTAAATCACACATTGTGCAGACAGGAAAGTTCACTAAAGTGTCCACCAATCCATATATTTTCTGAAAATGGAGAACCTATAAAATTAATGTGGGATCTGATTGCAGGGAGGGAACACTAACACAGTTTGCAACCTTAAGTTTCATAAATAAGGCCTACGGACTATATCATGAACCAAGAAAAAAGGTAGAGTCATGGACTTTATTGCATGTTTTGATTCCCAATTACTTCTTTAGGAAGTATCAAGTTAACAACTTAGAAGCTGCAGAAATATATTTAGCTTAAAGGATAGAGATAAAATTAGATGTAGTCCATTTACATGCCAAAAGTGTTGTGATGTGCTGTTTGGCTGAGCATATGAAGAATACAGATCTTCATTAATGCCGTTGTTCCCAGTTTTTCCCTTACCATAATGACAGCTTCTAACTAGGATAAGATGTATAGCTACCTAATGACAGAATCTTGTTCATGACAGTGAAAGGCTTATCTAAAGCACTCATAGTCAGTTTTGGCTCCCATCTGCTGAATAATGAATGAAAATAAGGAAGATAATATAATATGTATATTCCATATCAGTCTGAGGCTGATTATCTGACATGCACCGGACATTATTATTGATAGGGCATTCTTCCATAATTTGAAGAACTCAAATATTCCAAGCCAGATAAAAAAATAATGACAGCTGTATTCTTTTTAACGGCCCCTTGCATCCTTGTTCTCAAGGGACTGACTGCTGTTCATATCTGCGCTTTCATAATTTTAAATGTGTTCCTTTAAAGCTGAACTTTAGGAAAAAAAAAAATTTATAATGCAGTGGGTCCCCCTCTGTCAACTGCTCATTTTGCCTGAATGATAAATAGTGTGATATATTACCTTATTCCTTACTCCTGCAGTCTTTCTTCATGCTCTAAGACCAGTCTCCCTGAAACTGCGTCTTTTTGCTGCCTGACCAGTTTCATCTCTGAAATTTCATCCCATACAGTGCAGGACCAGTGGTCCTGCAATATAAGTGAAGTCACCAAGGACCCATCCACAATCTAGGACTTGGACAGCAGAGAAATGTACTGGCTGCCATGGATGTGAGGAATAATATTAGCATGTTGCCTTATGCAACATTCCACGACCGGTTTACTCTTTCAATGCAGGGGGGGGACCCAGTGCAAGGGTGCAGTTTTTTATACCCTGAAGTTCAGCTTTAAAAAAGATACCTAAAAAATTGTACAGTTCCATTTCCTTGGGAAATCTCCTTGTAGTAACACAGAGATGTCCTAATCTCTGAAGACATCTGCTTGTAAATAGGGATGCACTAACCCATATGTGCAGGTCAGAGGTTCTGATCAACTGGGTCACTTTTAGTGGACAACAGCTGACCTAATCAGCAGTCCTTGCCTACACACCCCTTATACTTGCACCCTAGACACCAAAGCATAAGTTGTGGGCTTACTTAGGAACATGAGAACCAAAGGAAGACTGGTCCTCACCAGGACAATAGGGAGAGAGGCCAGTGGAAGGGTATGAACCTGTGGTTGGGTGTTAAAGCCAACTATATAACAGCATGCTCTTTTACCAAAAAAGACAATTAAAAGAAACATATCTTTCATAGATATCTCTGAAGACATGGAGACAAAATAAAGAACTTGTGCTCTGTATATATTTCAGTACTTCAGCACTTCAAAATTCAAAAGTCCCTTTGTATTCCACAGTGTGTTTAGTTTTGACACAATATTCCTACAGTTTATCATATGTGATATTTGCATGTTTAATAATGCCCTTAACAAAAAAGTGTGCTTTTTCCCAAAAAGTTTTAAAATAATGAATAAATAGATAATTTACATCATTAGGACATTATTATTAGAGATGAGCGAAGTATTCAAAAATTCGATTCGACTGATTCGGCGAATTCGTGGACAATATTCGATTCGAGTCGAATATATTCGCTGTGAATTTAACTTAAAAAAGGGTGTTTCTAGGCTTCAGAGAGACTTAATATTAGTGCAGAACACTATACCTTTAATTTAAATGCCCTTGGAGTCTGCTGGGGAAGAGAAATAATACTGTCAGTCAGTATGACATGCAGATGAGTGCCGTCGATCTTAGAATCACCGCACACTTTACTCATTTGGCCAGTCACGGGGCCAAAACCAGTGTTTGGAGTCACAGTGTGGCGGTGGAGGCAGCAGCAATGGGAGGCCATACAGCAACCTATGACAAAATGGAAACCAGCAGGAGTGTGAGGAGAACTCAAAGTGGCACATGGCAGAGTGGGAGCAATGGGAGGCGGTACAGGGACCCATGTCACACTGTGGACCCAGCAGCAGCGTGACGAGGCGGTATAGGGGCCCATGGCAGATTTGGGGCCTGGCAGCACCTATGGGAGGCCTGTAATCTGCCAGCAACCTATGACAAAATGGAAACCAGCAAGAGTGTGAGGAGACCTGAAAGTGGCACATGGCAGAGTGGGAGCAATGGGAGGCGGTACAGGGACCCATGTCACACTGTGGACCCAGCAGCAGCGTGACCAGGCGGTACGGGGGCCCATGGCAGATTACAGGCCTGGCAGCAGCAATGGGAGGCCCGTAATCTGCCAGCACCCTATGACAAAAAATGGAACACACCAGCAGTGTGTGAGGAGACCTGAAAAGTGGCACATGGCAGAGTGTGGCGATGGAGACAGCAGCAATGGGAGGCCGTACAGGGACCCATGAGAGACTCTGGACCTGGCAGCAGCATGAGGAGGCGGTATAGGGGCCCATGGCAGATTAGGGGCCTGGCAGCAGCTATAGGAGGCCTGTAATCTGCCAGCACACTATGTCAAAAAATTCAACACACCAGCAGTGTGAGGAGACCTGAAAGTGGCACATGGCAGAGTGTGGCGATGGAGACAGCAGCAATGGGAGGCCGTACAGGGACCCATGACAGACTCTGGACCTGGCAGCAGCATGAGGAGGCGGTATAGGGGCCCATGGCAGATTAGGGGCCTGGCAGCAGCTATGGGAGGCCCGTAATCTGCCAGCACCCTATGTCAAAAAATTCAACACACCAGCAGTGTGAGGAGACCTGAAAGTGGCACATGGCAGAGTGTGGCGATGGAGACAGCAGCAATGGGAGGCCGTACAGGGACCCATGACAGACTCTGGACTTGGCAGCAGCATGAGGAGGCGGTATAGGGGCCCATGGCAGATTAGGGGCCTGGCAGCAGCTATGGGAGGCCCGTAATCTGCCAGCACCCTATGTCAAAAAATTCAACACACCAGCAGTGTGAGGAGACCTGAAAGTGGCACATGGCAGAGTGTGGCGATGGAGACAGCAGCAATGGGAGGCCGTACAGGGACCCATGACAGACTCTGGACTTGGCAGCAGCATGAGGAGGCGGTATAGGGGCCCATGGCAGATTAGGGGCCTGGCAGCAGCTATGGGAGGCCCGTAATCTGCCAGCACCCTATGTCAAAAAATTCAACACACCAGCAGTGTGTGAGGAGACCTGAAAGTGGCACATGGCAGAGTGTGGCGATGGAGACAGCAGCAATGGGAGGCCGTACAGGGACCCATGAGAGACTCTGGACTTGGCAGCAGCATGAGGAGGCAGTATAGGGGCCCATGGCAGATTAGGGGCCTGGCAGCAGCTATGGGAGGCCCGCAATCTGCCAGCACCCTATGACAAAAAAATTGAACAAACCAGCAGTGTGAGGAGACCTGAAAGTGGCACATGGCAGAGTGTGGCGATGGAGACAGCAGCAATGGGAGGCCGTACAGGGACCCATGAGAGACTCTGGACTTGGCAGCAGCATGAGGAGGCGGTATAGGGGCCCATGGCAGATTAGGGGCCTGGCAGCAGCTATGGGAGGCCCGTAATCTGCCAGCATCCTATGACAAAAAATGGAACACACCAGCAGTGTGAGGAGACCTGAAAGTGGCACATGGCAGAGTGTGGCGATGGAGACAGCAGCAATGGGAGGCCGTACAGGGACCCATGAGAGACTCTGGACTTGGCAGCAGCATGAGGAGGCAGTATAGGGGCCCATGGCAGATTAGGGGCCTGGCAGCAGCTATGGGAGGCCCGTAATCTGCCAGCACCCTATGACAAAAAATGGAACACACCAGCAGTGTGAGGAGACCTGAAAGTGGCACATGGCAGAGTGTGGCGATGGAGACAGCAGCAATGGGAGGCCGTACAGGGACCCATGAGAGACTCTGGACTTGGCAGCAGCATGAGGAGGCGGTATAGGGGCCCATGGCAGATTAGGGGCCTGGCAGCAGCTATGGGAGGCCCGTAATCTGCCAGCACCCTATGACAAAAAATGTAACACACCAGCAGTGTGAGGAGACCTGAAAGTGGCACATGGCAGAGTGTGGCGATGGAGACAGCAGCAATGGGAGGCCGTACAGGGACCCATGAGAGACTCTGGACTTGGCAGCAGCATGAGGAGGCGGTATAGGGGCCCATGGCAGATTAGGGGCCTGGCAGCAGCTATGGGAGGCCCGTAATCTGCCAGCACCCTATGACAAAAAAATGGAACAAACCAGCAGTGTGAGGAGACCTGAAAGTGGCACATGGCAGAGTGTGGCGATGGAGACAGCAGCAATGGGAGGCCGTACAGGGACCCATGAGAGACTCTGGACTTGGCAGCAGCATGAGGAGGCGGTATAGGGGCCCATGGCAGATTAGGGGCCTGGCAGCAGCTATGGGAGGCCCGTAATCTGCCAGCACCCTATGACAAAAAATGGAACACACCAGCAGTGTGAGGAGACCTGAAAGTGGCACATGGCAGAGTGTGGCGATGGAGACAGCAGCAATGGGAGGCCGTACAGGGACCCATGAGAGACTCTGGACTTGGCAGCAGCATGAGGAGGCAGTATAGGGGCCCATGGCAGATTAGGGGCCTGGCAGCAGCTATGTGAGGCCCGTAATCTGCCAGCACCCTATGACAAAAAATGGAACACACCAGCAGTGTGAGGAGACCTGAAAGTGGCACATGGCAGAGTGTGGTGATGGAGACAGCAGCAATGGGAGGCCGTACAGGGACCCATGAGAGACTCTGGACTTGGCAGCAGCATGAGGAGGCGGTATAGGGGCCCATGGCAGATTAGGGGCCTGGCAGCAGCTATGGGAGGCCCGTAATCTGCCAGCACCCTATGACAAAAAATGGAACACACCAGCAGTGTGAGGAGACCTGAAAGTGGCACATGGCAGAGTGTGGCGATGGAGACAGCAGCAATGGGAGGCCGTACAGGGACCCATGAGAGACTCTGGACTTGGCAGCAGCATGAGGAGGCGGTATAGGGGCCCATGGCAGATTAGGGGCCTGGCAGCAGCTATGGGAGGCCCGTAATCTGCCAGCACCCTATGTCAAAAAATTCAACACACCAGCAGTGTGTGAGGAGACCTGAAAGTGGCACATGGCAGAGTGTGGCGATGGAGACAGCAGCAATGGGAGGCCGTACAGGGACCCATGAGAGACTCTGGACCTGGCAGCAGCATGAGGAGGCGGTATATAGGGGCCCATGGCAGATTAGGGGCCTGGCAGCAGCTATGGGAGGCCCGTAATCTGCCAGCACCCTATGTCAAAAAATTCAACACACCAGCAGTGTGTGAGGAGACCTGAAATTGGCACATGGCAGAGTGTGGCGATGGAGACAGCAGCAATGTGAGGCCGTACAAGGACCCATGACAGACTCTGGACTTGGCAGCAGCATGAGGAGGCGGTATAGGGGCCCATGGCAGATTAGGGGCCTGGCAGCAGCTATGGGAGGCCCGTAATCTGCCAGCACCCTATGTCCAAAAATTCAACACACCAGCAGTGTGTGAGGAGACCTGAAAGTGGCACATGGCAGAGTGTGGCGATGGAGACAGCAGCAATGGGAGGCCGTACAGGGACCCATGAGAGACTCTGGACCTGGCAGCAGCATGAGGAGGCGGTATAGGGGCCCATGGCAGATTAGGGGCCTGGCAGCAGCTATAGGAGGCCCTTAATCTGCCAGCACCCTATGTCAAAAAATTCAACACACCAGCAGTGTGAGGAGACCTGAAAGTGGCACATGGCATGAGACACTGTGGACCTGGCAGCAGCATGAGGAGGCGGTACAGGGGCCCATGGCAGATTAGGGGCCTGGCAGCAGCTATGGGAGGCCCGTAATCTGCCAGCACCCTATGTCAAAAAATTCAACACACCAGCAGTGTGAAGAGACCTGAAAGTGGCACATGGCAGAGTGTGGCGATGGAGACAGCAGCAATGGGAGGCCGTACAGGGACCCATGAGAGACTCTGGACTTGGCAGCAGCATGAGGAGGCGGTATAGGGGCCCATGGCAGATTAGGGGCCTGGAAGCAGCTATGGGAGGCCCGTAATCTGCCAGCACCCTATGACAAAAAATGGAACACACCAGCAGTGTGAGGAGACCTGAAAGTGGCACATGGCAGAGTGTGGCGATGGAGACAGCAGCAATGGGAGGCCGTACAGGGACCCATGACAGACTCTGGACTTGGCAGCAGCATGAGGAGGCGGTATAGGGGCCCATGGCAGATTAGGTGCCTGGCAGCAGCTATGGGAGGCCCGTAATCTGCCAGCACCCTATGTCAAAAAATTGAACACACCAGCAGTGTGAGGAGACCTGAAAGTGGCACATGGCATGAGACACTGTGGACCTGGCAGCAGCATGAGGAGGCGGTATTGGGGCCCATGGCAGATTAGGGGCCTGGCAGCAGCTATGGGAGGCCCGTAATCTGCCAGCACCCTATGACAAAAAATGTAACACACCAGCAGTGTGAGGAGACCTGAAAGTGGCACATGGCAGAGTGTGGCGATGGAGACAGCAGCAATGGGAGGCCGTACAGGGACCCATGAGAGACTCTGGACTTGCAAGCAGCATGAGGAGGCGGTATAGGGGCCCATGGCAGATTAGGGGCCTGGCAGCAGCTATGGGAGGCCCGTAATCTGCCAGCACCCTATGTCAAAAAATTGAACACACCAGCAGTGTGTGAGGAGACCTGAAAGTGGCACATGGCAGAGTGTGGCGATGGAGACAGCAGCAATGGGAGGCCGTACAGGGACCCATGAGAGACTCTGGACTTGGCAGCAGCATGAGGAGGCGGTATAGGGGCCCATGGCAGATTAGGGGCCTGGCAGCAGCTATGGGAGGCCCGTAATCTGCCAGCACCCTATGACAAAAATTGGAACACACCAGCAGTGTGAGGAGACCTGAAAGTGGCACATGGCAGAGTGTGGCGATGGAGACAGCAGCAATGGGAGGCCGTACAGGGACCCATGAGAGACTCTGGACTTGGCAGCAGCATGAGGAGGCGGTATAGGGGCCCATGGCAGATTAGGGGCCTGGCAGCAGCTATGGGAGGCCCGTAATCTGCCAGCACCCTATGACAAAAAATGGAACACACCAGCAGTGTGAGGAGACCTGAAAGTGGCACATGGCAGAGTGTGGCGATGGAGACAGCAGCAATGGGAGGCCGTACAGGGACCCATGAGAGACTCTGGACTTGGCAGCAGCATGAGGAGGCGGTATAGGGGCCCATGGCAGATTAGGGGCCTGGCAGCAGCTATGGGAGGCCCGTAATCTGCCAGCACCCTATGTCAAAAAATTGAACACACCAGCAGTGTGTGAGGAGACCTGAAAGTGGCACATGGCAGAGTGTGGCGATGGAGACAGCAGCAATGGGAGGCCGTACAGGGACCCATGAGAGACTCTGGACTTGGCAGCAGCATGAGGAGGCGGTATAGGGGCCCATGGCAGATTAGGGGCCTGGCAGCAGCTATGGGAGGCCCGTAATCTGCCAGCACCCTATGACAAAAAATGGAACACACCAGCAGTGTGTGAGGAGACCTGAAAGTGGCACATGGCAGAGTGTGGCGATGGAGACAACCCACCGACTGTTTTGCTCGCTGCCAAGCTGCCACCCTCTTCTCCTGATGATGCGGAAGCAATAGCCTGATGACAACGAGGCTGCCAAGTGCGATCAGCCTCATCATCATCAATTAGGGTCTCCGCCTCACTACTAACCCCCTCGGCTGCGTGTGGGTCAGGAGACAGACCTGTCTCTAGACCGGCTACCGAGCCACTCTCCTCGCCACTACTTCTTCGCCTGGCTGCTGAAGAGGCGGATGTCTCCCCCCGTTCCTGACCGCCCTCTGTTAGCTTTTCCTCACTGTACTGGATGACACCGGGAGCACTAGCCTCTGGCTGCGAATAGTGCTGCCTCGACCCCTTCCTCTGCTGCCACGTCTGCTCGCTCCTAAAACATTGCCTCCTCTGCCACTCCTCTGCATGTTGTCTGACATACTCTTTAATTAAACGATTCTGTGTCCCTGAGTAACAATTCTGTGTCCCTGATTAACGTTTCTGTGGCCCTAAGTAACAGTTCTGTGGCCCTCAGTAACAATTCTGTGTCCCTCAGTAACAATTCTGTGTCCCTCAGTAACAATTCTGTGTCCCTCAGTAACAATTCTGTGTCCCTCAGTAACAATTCTGTGTCTGTCCCTGAGTAACAATTCTGTGTCTGTCCCTGAGTAACAATTCTGTGTCCCTGAGTAACGTTTCTGTGGCCCTAAGTAACAGTTCTGTGGCCTCAGTAACAATTCTGTCTGTCCCTGAGTAACAATTCTGTGTCTGTCCCTCAGTAACAATTCTGTGTCCCTGAGTAACAATTCTGTGTCTGTCCCTGAGTAAGGATTCTGTGTCTGTCCCTGAGTAACAATTCTGTGGCCCTAAGTAACGGTTCTGTGGCCCTCAGTAACAATTCTGTGTCCCTGAGAAACGTTTCTGTGGCCCTAAGTAACGGTTCTGTGGCCCTCAGTAACAATTCTGTGTCCCTGAGTAACAATTCTCTGTCTGTCCCTGAGTAACAATTCTGTGGCCCTAAGTAATGGTTCTGTGGCCCTCAGTAACAATTCTGTGTCCCTGAGTAACAATTCTGTGGCCCTAAGTAACGGTTCTGTGGCCCTCAGTAACAATTCTGTGTCCCTGAGTAACAATTCTGTGTCTGTCCCTGAGTAACAATTCTGTGGCCCTAAGTAACGGTTCTGTGGCCCTCAGTAACAATTCTGTGTCCCTGAGTAACAATTCTGTGGCCCTAAGTAACGGTTCTGTGGCCCTCAGTAACAATTCTGTGTCCCTGAGTAACGTTTCTGTGGCCCTAAGTAATGGTTCTGTGGCCCTCAGTAAGAATTCTGTGTCCCTGAGTAACAATTCTGTGTCTGTCCCTGAGTAACAATTCTGTGGCCCTAAGTAACGGTTCTGTGGCCCTCAGTAGCAATTCTGTGTCCCTCAGTAACAATTCTGTGTCTGTCCCTGAGTAACAATTCTGTGGCCCTAAGTAACGGTTCTGTGGCCCTCAGTAACAATTCTGTGTCCCTGAGTAACGTTTCTGTGGCCCTAAGTAACAATTCTGTGGCCCTCAGTAACAATTCTGTCTGTCCCTGAGTAACAATTCTGTGGCCCTAAGTAACGGTTCTGTGGCCCTCAGTAACAATTCTGTGTCCCTGAGTAACATTTCTATGGCCCTAAGTAACGGTTCTGTGGCCCTCAGTAACAATTCTGTGTCCCTGAGTAACAATTCTGTGTCTGTCCCTGAGTAACAATTCTGTGGCCCTAAGTAACGGTTCTGTTGCCCTCAGTAACAATTCTGTGTCCCTGAGTATCAATTCTGTGGCCCTGAGTAACGGTTCTGTGGCCCTCAGTAACAATTCTGTGTCCCTGAGTAAGAATTCTGTGTCTGTCCCTGAGTAACAATTCTGTGGCCCTAAGTAACGGTTCTGTGGCCCTCAGTAACAATTCTGTGTCCCTGAGTAACAATTCTGTGTCTGTCCCTGAGTAACAATTCTGTGGCCCTAAGTAACGGTTCTGTGGCTCTCAGTAACAATTCTGTGTCCCTGAGTAACAATTCTGTGGCCCTAAGTAACGGTTCTGTTGCCCTCAGTAACAATTCTGTGTCCCTGAGTAACAATTCTGTGTCTGTCCCTGAGTAACAATTCTGTGGCCCTAAGTAACGGTTCTGTGGCCCTCAGTAACAATTCTGTGTCCCTGAGTAACGTTTCTGTGGCCCTAAGTAACGGTTCTGTTGCCCTCAGTAACAATTCTGTGTCCCTGAGTAACAATTCTGTGTCTGTCCCTGAGTAACAATTCTGTGGCCCTAAGTAACGGTTCTGTGGCCCTCAGTAACAATTCTGTGTCCCTGAGTAACAATTCTGTGGCCCTAAGTAACGGTTCTGTGGCCCTCAGTAACAATTCTGTGTCCCTGAGTAACAATTCTGTGTCTGTCCCTGAGTAACAATTCTGTGGCCCTAAGTAACGGTTCTGTGGCCCTCAGTAACAATTCTGTGTCCCTGAGTAACAATTCTGTGGCCCTAAGTAACGGTTCTGTGGCCCTCAGTAACAATTCTGTGTCCCTGAGTAACGTTTCTGTGGCCCTAAGTAACGGTTCTGTGGCCCTCAGTAAGAATTCTGTGTCCCTGAGTAACAATTCTGTGTCTGTCCCTGAGTAACAATTCTGTGGCCCTAAGTAACGGTTCTGTGGCCCTCAGTAACAATTCTGTGTCCCTGAGTAACGTTTCTGTGGCCCTAAGTAACAATTCTGTGGCCCTCAGTAACAATTCTTTGTCTGTCCCTGAGTAACAATTCTGTGGCCCTAAGTAACGGTTCTGTGGCCCTCAGTAACAATTCTGTGTCCCTGAGTAACGTTTCTGTGGCCCTAAGTAACAATTCTGTGTCCCTGAGTAACAATTCTGTGTCTGTCCCTGAGTAACAATTCTGTGGCCCTAAGTAACGGTTCTGTGGCCCTCAGTAACAATTCTGTGTCCCTGAGTAACAATTCTGTGGCCCTAAGTAACAGTTCTGTGGCCCTCAGTAACAATTCTGTGTCCCTCAGTAACAATTCTGTGTCTGTCCCTGAGTAACAATTCTGTGGCCCTAACTAACGTTTCTGTGGCCCTAAGTAACAGTTCTGTGGCTCTCAGTAACAATTCTGTGTCCCTGAGTAATGTTTCTGTGGCCCTAAGTAACAATTCTGTGGCCCTCAGTAACAATTCTGTGTCTGTCCCTGAGTAACAATTCTGTGGCCCTAACTAACGTTTCTGTGGCCCTAAGTAACGGTTCTGTGGCCCTCAGTAACAATTCTGTGGCCCTGAGTAACGTTTCTGTGGCCCTAAGTAACAATTCTGTGGCCCTCAGTAACAATTCTGTCTGTCCCTGAGTAACAATTCTGTGGCCCTAACTAGCGTTTCTGTGGCCCTAAGTAACGATTCTGTGGCCCTCACTAACAATTCTGTGTCCCTGAGTAATGTATCTCTGTCCCTAAGTAACGTTTCTCTGTCCCCAAGTAACGTTTCTGTGGCCCTAACTCTGTCCCTAATACAGAGCGGTCTGCCTCTCTTGAATGACTGGAGGCAAATGAAGAATTCTAAAATGGCCGCCATTTATAGCTCGACCATTACACAGTGCTGGCTGGCTGGCTGCTGATTGGCTAATGCGATCACATGTCATTAAGGAATGCATTATGGGTCAGCGCGCCTTGTCTGTGCGCTTTCTCAGACATCCCCGCTCCGTCGCCGCACATGTCCGCCGCCATTTTAGGAAAAATTTTGATTCGCGCGTCCGAAGTAGGCTATTTTTCGGATTCGGCGCGAATCGAAAATTTTCCAATATTCAACTCGAATTCCACTTCGCCTACTTCGATTCGCTCATCTCTAATTATTATTATTAGTATTATTATTATTATTATTATTATAGCATTATAGCATTATAGGCAGTGTTTAAATGTATTTTAGATTGAGCAATTGACCCAACAAGAACCTTTTAAACTGAAATGTTATGTTGTCAATTATTACATGAAACTATTATTAAACGCTAGTGTTTTAATGGTGATTGTAATGTATGTAATGTGTGGTATCTTTAAAGGCTGTATTA
Source organism: Staurois parvus (assembly GCF_062004578.1). Lineage (NCBI taxonomy): Eukaryota > Metazoa > Chordata > Amphibia > Anura > Ranidae > Staurois > Staurois parvus. The sequence continues at coordinate 3,486,894 of NW_028318094.1, forward strand.
CCATTTTCTAAAAAATGCTTTTAAATGCATTTAGAAATATCCTATAAAGGCATATAAATGCACGTACGTCAATGCCAGTGTAAATAAGGCCTACACACTAAAGTTTAACTTTTTTTTTCCCTCTGGTTTTCTTATACTGCTGGTTTACCACACCAATGACTAAACATGCTCTTTACTGTTCTGAAAGGACATTGCAATACCATGCTGGAATCCTTTTGTTTCTGCCTTGTTTTAAATCTAGATTATGTCAGCTGTTATGGGAAAATGTTTTTAACTTGTTTAATTCTGGGTGGATAGTTTGTGCAAATCATTCTGAAGGAGTCTTGAAAAGTTCTTGTCTAAAAAAAAATAACTACTACAATTTCTCTTTATAGTTGCACTATAGTAACAGCACTGTGAATATCATTGAATATAGTAGCAGCACTGGGAATATCATTGACAGCTATGAAATCTTGTCTAGCACACCACAAACTGCAGTTAATAAACAACAGTTAATAATGGACCTAGATAATCCATGCACAGAACCCCCAAGAACTTGAAGCTCTGCCAAGCAGTTCAGTATGAACAGGGCTGGGTGCTGTAGAGAACATCATGATTCTGATGGAACTAGAGTTGGTTTTCTGGCAGTGGGTACATCCACAGGTCTGTTGATTTTTGGAGCAGTAAGTGTTATTACATTCATGGACATAGATAATTTGTTTTCCTGGGGGCGGTTAATTTCTCTCAAATCATAGGATAATTTGGCATTGCTAGGACTTTGAAAGACTTGGGATACCCTTGGGTACTAGGAGGAGAAGGATGTGTCAAAATTGTGCTAACAGTGGCACGGGCTTAAAACTTCAGCCTACTCACCGTGTACACGGTAACATATGCCACAGTCTTTGTATCCACAATATACTCTTTATTAACTGTACCAAATGTCTAACAGACACATACGAAAGTACAGTCATTTGTGAATATTAAACTCTTCCATTATATATACTGTATTTTCTGTGCAAACCTCCACAGCTCAGCTCTGCTCCCCCCTTTCACAGCTCACATATGCACTCTCCATCCATGGCTCACCTCTTCCTCCTCATCCAAAGCTCATCTCCGTACTCCTCATCCAAAACTCACCTCTGCATCTGCCCTCTCAGCTTACCACTGCACCCCTGTCCACAGCTCACCTCTACACCTCCTCCCACAGCACAGCACTTCTGCTCCCCTCCTCCCATCCAGCTCACCTCTGCACCTCCTCCCATAGCACAGCACAGCACTTCTGCGCCCCTCCTCCCATCCAGCTCACCTCTGCACCTCCTCCCATAGCACAGCACTTCTGCGCCCCTCCTCCCATCCAGCTCACCTCTGCACCTCCTCCCATAGCACAGCACTTCTGCTCCCCTCCTTCCATCCAGCTCACCTCTGCACCTCCTCCCATAGCACAGCACTTCTGCTCCCCTCCTTCCATCCAGCTCACCTCTACACCTCCTCCCACAGCACAGCACTTCTGCTCCCCTCCTCCCATCCAGCTCACCTCTGCACCTCCTCCCATAGCACAGCACAGCACTTCTGCTCCCCTCCTCCCATCCAGCTCACCTCTGCACCTCCTCCCATAGCACAGCACAGCACTTCTGCGCCCCTCCTCCCATCCAACTCACCTCTGCACCTCCTCCCATAGCACAGCACTTCTGCGCCCCTCCTCCCATCCAGCTCACCTCTGCACCTCCTCCCATAGCACAGCATTTCTGCTCCCCTCCTCCCATCCAGCTCACCTCTGCACCTCCTCCCATAGCACAGCACTTCTGCTCCCCTCCTCCCATCCAGCTCACCTTTGCACCTCCTCCCATAGCACAGCACTTCTGCTCCCCTCCTCCCATGCAGCTCACTTTTGCACCTCCTGCCACAGCACAGCACTTCTTTTCCCCTCCTTCCATCCAGCTCACCTAAGCACCCAAAACCACTCTTTCACAGCTCATCACCCCCCCCCCCTCCCCACACACCCTATAAAAGGTGCACTGCTCTGCTACAACTGTAATCTGTACCTCCAGTACACATGTTGCTTGCACCCCAGTCCACAGCTCACCTTTGCACCCCGAGTACACAGCTACCCACTTCTCCCCCCCCCCCACCCTAACTCACCTCTTCACTAGGTTAAATTGCACAGATAGAAGGTAACAAATAGAGTTGTTCTACAGATCATCCTGGGAAGATGGTCTTTCCTGGTGTATAGGACAGCACTGGTAGTTTGTGCTCTTAAGCCAATGATCTTGAAATTTTTTGAAAGACGAACACTAAAATTGGAATTACAAAATTTAGATGCAACTACTATAAATATTTAAAATTGACTTGATTTCTGATACCAATTAGGAGGAGTCAATCAGGTTTTGTACATATCTGCTTACAGGAGGAAACACTAGAGAAAGGACCCCATTAGTCTGTTTTTGCATCTCATACGGAGGGAGGACAAAACTGTGTTGCTTAATGGCAGTAGAGAAGTCAGGTCATCAGGGTAGCTGTGCTGTGTTAATTTCAGGCATGGATAAACAGAGGTACAAATCATCTGGCAGGTTTGACAACTCTCACATATGTATTTTACTATGTATTTAGCTGTTTGCCTGAAGTTTAGCTTTAAGCTTCTCATAGGAAAAAGTAATTAGCAGCTAAAGTTGTGCCCAGTGAAGAGTAGCAGTAATTTCCAGGGACCATGATGCCCAAGGATTAAAGTAGGCTTTCACCTTATTTTCTTATTTAGCTTTATGAAAATCTATAAATCACCTGAAAAGAAGAAAAGCCATAAAAAGATAAAAAAAAAAACAACAGACAAATGCATGTTTCCATGAAGGATGAAGCGCACTTGACTCATATACATGTTAGAAGGTTCATTGGTGTGCACCAGCGTAGTATTGCAAGTTTGTAGTTACAAGTTTGCAGGTTTAGTTGGAACGGGCAGAGCTTTCCATGTTGTGGATTTGTTACATGTATGAAGTGTCTCCCATTTCAAATGGGAAGTGGGAAGTAGCTCCACAAGGATGACCTTCAGCATTAGTAGTTGAGGATGGAAGTGTTGCTGATGAATATCAAGTGTTGTATACAGGGGCGGACTGACAACTCATGGGGCCCCCGGGCAATAGAGGATCATGGGGCCCCTGTGCCCTTGCCCAAACTCAAAAGCCTATGAAAAAGGTACCAGGGTCATCTCATGGGGCCCCCTACTGACTCCGGGCCCTCGGGCAGTGCCCAAGTTTCCAAATGGTCAGTCCGCCTCTGGTTGTATAGCATCTACAGTATATGTTGGAGTCAGGGGCGGACTGAAAAACTCATGGGGCCCCCGGGCAATAGGGGATCATGGAGCCCTTGTGTCCTTGCCCAAACTCAAAAAAGCCTATGAAAAAGGTACCAGGGGCATCTCATGGGGCCCCCTGCTGACCCCGGGCCCTCAGGCAGTGCCAGAGTTTCCAAATGGTTAGTCCACCGCTGGTTGGAGTGCATCCTGTCCAGTGGCAAACAAGTCTGCAGACACACTTTTTTTTACCTTTCATAGTGATGAGAAGGCCACATGCATACTGTCAGTAGAGTACAATGTTTTAGGCCTTTTCTTGTGTTATTTATAGGTCAGATGTTAAGTAATACCCTTCTTTTTGCTAACCTAAACCCTGAAAGATGCTAACTGTCAGAATGCCTTAGATCCCTCCTGGAATCTAATGCAGTCTTTCTCAACCTGAGAACCAGGGCCCAGTACATTCTTCCAAAACCTTCCATGCCAAGGCCATGCCAACAGTAAAGAAAAAACATCCAAAATTTGTATTTAACCACTTCAAGTCCAGACTGTTTACCCCCCTTCCAATCCAGGCCATTTTTCTGCTTTTAGCACTGTCATATTTGGAATGACAATTATTTAGCCATGCAACACTGTACAATTAATTTTATATTATTTTTTGAGACAGATAGTTATCACATTCTGCTACTCCTCCTCAATATGGTGATACCACATGCATGAGACTTTTTCACTGCATAGCCACATAGAAAGGCCCAAAATGCAAAGAGAATCTTAAAGTTTTCTAGGGGCATAAGTTATGAATCGAGATTCCTGACTACTTACCACATTTATGGAGCACCAGGACAGTGGAAACACCCACAAAATGACCACATTTTGGAAACAAAACACTCCGATGTATTTTCTAAGAGGCCAAATGAGTCTTTAGAAAATGTAATTTTTTTTGCCAAACATTTTTGGAAAATGTAGAAAGAAAATGAAAATGTATTTTTTTTACACAAAGTTGTCAATTTATAAGGTATTTCTAATACACAGCATAGGCATACTTAGAATTATACCCAAAATACAATCTACTATTTCTCCGGAGTTTGGGGATACCACGTGTATGAGACTTTGCATAGCCTAAGCATATAGAGAGACCCCGGAATCCAAAAAGCACCTTAACGGCAAAGTTCACCTTTTTAGGCAGAATTTCACTTTTCATAATAAATAGAAGCTTTTTCTAATGTCATTTCTGCTCAAGCTTTCCCAATGTGCTTATCTCTACTTACCTCATTTATAGAAGCTTTGAACTTTTATCTGTCTGTTTGCAAGTTTAAAAATGTTGTTAGATTCCATCCCTTCCTGTAGATCGTATCCTACCATACACTTCTTTGCTGCATCACAGAGGGCGTGGTAGGGCATGTTCACCTGTCTGGCCACACTTCCCTTACTACTATACCACTTTTTTATTTCAACCCACTTTCTGTACAATCTGATTGTACAATCTCTTTTAGAACTACCATCAGCTATGTGGTGCAAGGGCCTGCCTGATTTGACACAAATTGAATTGGTTGTTCAGATGGGTCCTCCTATTCCATAGTTTTAGTAAATCTAAAGGAAATTCCACAGATTGTGCAATCAGATTGCATACTATGTGGCCAACTTTACACAAGTACTTACTATAGGTGGACAGAGCCAGGCCCCATTAACATCTCTGCATAATGAAAACTAACATTCCCACGTGTTTTTTTTGGGGGTGTTTTAGAGCATTTTTGCTTGTCACACATAGGGAAACCCATTCATTTGAGTGGGCTGCTCTACATGCAACAATAGCCACAAAGAAGCTCCAGAATATTTTTAGCGTGGATTGTGTTGCATTTTTACCACACTTTTTGGTGTGTTTGCCATGCATTTGTTGAACGGAAAAGTATGCCTTCTACCTGCTCTTGGGGTGCCTTTAACATGTAATGACAATGTAAGCCCAATGTTCATTTGCAGTGCATTTCTGAAATGCATGGCAAAGCGCACGTTTTCTGTGCAGCTTGCCATGTGCTCCGAAATACCCAGATGTGAATGGAGCCTCATTGCTCTTGTGTATGCCAATTTCACTTTTAGGCCCCAATCATACCTAGTGTCGTGGGAGAATATGGTTTTTGGCTTGTTTTTCCCTGGACATGCAGAGCACAGCCCATTGATTTTATTGGGCTTCCCTACATGTGGCGAACTAGCTTATGGGACATTTTGGCGTGTTGCAGTTTGTACTTTTTTTTCTGCATTTTGTTGCATTTATCACTTGTTTTTTCACATGGCAAAATGTGTGTTTCCTTCTGTGTTTGGGGTGCCATTAACAATTAATGGCACCGAAAGCGCAACTAGCTAATTTTAGGTGTACAAAGGTGGCTATACACGATATAACCTGATTGTACAATCTCTGTACAATATCCTTCAGATTTACCAAAACTACATAGTAGGAGGACACACCTACACTATATTGCAAAAAGTATTGTGCCAGCCCTCCAAATCATTGGATTCAGGCTTTCCAATTACCTCCATGGCCAAAGGTGTATAAAATCAAGCACCTAGGCATGCAGACTGCTTCTTCAAACATTTGTGAAAGAATGGGTCGCTCTCAGGAACTCAGTAAATTTAAGCGTGGTACCGTGATAGATTGCCACCTGTGCAATAAGTCCATCTTGTTTGGCTAGGCAGGGCTGCATAATTTGGTCATTATAATCTATACCAACAATGAATTGACTGTAGTAATGTTTGCAGTCAAGTTTTTGGAGTGGACTATGCCTTCCTTGGATTTCCATTGAGGTGACTTGGTGGATGGAAGACATACACTACCCATTTATTCTTCCACTTAAGGGCAAACGTTTCTTCATTCTGCAAACTTACTGATTCCCCCCTTTTCAGCTTTGTGGCGACCAGTCTTTGTGGGAAGCTCTTATGATTTGGTTACATTGAAGCACAGGCTACACTTTGCTGGAGATAACAGTGGTGCAAAACTGGCAGATTAGTGTAAAAATTGTCCACCAAGAGGTAGTATCTATGATGAAATAGGGGTGATACAAAGTCCAACACAATTTTTACACTGCTCCCCATAAAGGTTTGGGCATCCAAGGGGCTCCAACTGGCTGTCTTCATAAGTAATAAATGTATCCTGTTGTCCTCTCACAAAGTTTGTATAACTTCAGCCAGTATCAATAGTACATTTACTTTGGAAATATTGTTTGATGCCCAACCTGCCGGTAAAATAGATTAGTGACTCATCATCACAGATATGTTGACAGGAGTATATATTTCATCAAATTTTTGGGTAAAGAAATTGAAAAATGTTCTAATTTAAAAAAAATTTTTGTATGTGGGGTGACAAAATTTTTCATTTTCTACCTGAATGCCCGACTGCAGTGTAAATGGTGGGATGATAGGTGTTGCTGAATTATGAGGTAGCCATACAGGATTTGAAAGTGCCCCTGGGACACCAGTATGGGCTCTAATCCTTTGTGACCAGCAGCACTGTGAAAGTGAAGAGCAAGGTGAGTGAGGGAGTGTGAGTGGGCTTTGTTTGGGTCTCCTAGTCGGATGTTCCCCCCATCTACAGCCCTGGGTGGGAATGAATGGAGATCTCCATAGATGGTATCACATACACACATCCATCTCTTGTTTCTTGTGGAATGTAAAGAATTCATCATTCACATCCATTGGAATCCTCTCATCTCCATTTGTTCAGGACTGATGACTGGGGACCCAGGCGTGTCATCCATAGCATGTTTTTCACACATGACCGATCCCTATACACAACAGTTCATCTCTCTATATACCATGTGCCTCGTGATCAGTATAAAATACATCATCACTAAAGCTCATCTTCTTACAACTGTCCTTCTAATAATCATCTGTAACTAAACATGTATCCTTTTCAAGGCTGATCTAGTTATAAGGAGATCACTCTCAGTTTGTTTGTTTTTTGGGGGGGTGGGTGGGGGTGCAAGTAGCTGATCCTGCCTAGGGCGCGAAATAGTCTAGCACCAGCCCTGGGTACTTGGAAGGGGAGGAGCCAGGAGCACTGGTGGTGGACCCCAGAAGAGGAGGACTGGGCTGCTTTGTACAAAACGAATGCAAAGAGCAGGTAAGTATAGCATGTTTTTATTTAGAATCACTTTAGGTTCCAAATAGTCTTTTGCACACACTCTCATACACATACATGGACACAGACCATAGAGCAGTGGTTCTCAACCTGTGGGTCGCGACCGCTTTGGGGGTCAAACGACCCTTTCACAGGGGTCCCATAAGACCATCAGAAAACACATATTTCCGATGTGTAAAGAGCAGCTACTGTGTAGAAAGCAGCTGCTGTGTTGAAAGCAGCTACTCTGTTAAAAGCAGCTACTGTGTTGAAAGCAGCAGTATTGGAGGTAAAACGACACTCATGAATTATAATTACTGGGTAAATAATTTTATGGTTGGGGGTCACCACAACATGAGGAACTGTATTAAAGGGTCACGGCATTAGGAAGGTTGAGAACCACTGCCATAGAGGGTCCTTCAGCTTAAAATCTTGGTACTTTAAAAGCAACTGTTGGATATTTACACCTGCCAAAGTTCATCCAATATTTGTGTTTGGTGTACTGCAACACCAAAAAGTTTTATATTCTTTCTGTTTCCTGTTTTATCCAGAATCTTGTTCTTATGATTTGTACTTGTAAGTACGAGGGGTGCAAAGGTTTTAACTCCTTCTGTACCCCTGTGGTCAGGAAGCTCAAAGATAACTGCTCTACCCTCACCCCCCTTATTTAACCAGTCTGTACATTCAACATATTGTTTTACTTCACATTTATTTTTCTTACTTGTTTTTTCAGACTCTATTGTGGTTAGGTCAGTTCATTTTTACCCTATTTAATTCAAAATAAGGATCTCAAGTGCTTAACAGGAAAGTCAATGGTATTTCATATGTTATTTAGGAGGTCCACGTTTTTCATTTGCGGTAGATCTCTGGTTATTTGTTTGCATTATTGTCTGTTATCTTGTGTTTATGAGAAAGCAGCAAGTACTGTATATCTGCATCCTTTTGTACTCAGCCTATTAGTAGTGACATATTGTATCATGTTAGCAATTGACTAATGCAGAAAGTGTGAAGCTTAAACGATAACCTTTATCAAATAACTTAGGTTATTAGAGATGCAAGTTTTTGACATGCCTGAGATCAGTGGTTCTCAGCTGAGGCCCATTGCCAGCTTCACAGCTTCCCTCCTGCCAGATTGCAGCTTCCTGTCTGCTAACAGATATTGCTGTCATAGCGCATATGGCGTAGGAAAACACAGCAGATGTTATGCTAGTCAGCAGCCACTAGATGCTGCTGTCCCCAACGTTGGAGAGCTTGTCCATACTAGTGCACACAAAGCATAGATAATGCTCTGACTTTGCCATCTGCTGGTGGATATGAAGGATGACAATTGTCAAGGAAAAATAATCCTAGGTCTCCTTCAGAAGGGTGGTCAGGGGGCGGTAAAAACAGGAGGCTATAGGGTTAAATCAGGCAGTGAGGAGGCAATAAACACTTTCTTACTGCCTGTCAAATGGCTTTTGAAAAGCAATACAAACACATATTGCTCTTTAGAGGACACCCTACAGTGAATGTGTAAGAGCCCTTACTGTCAGGGCTCATCTCACACCCGATTGGATGCTTGGCCATGCTGGCTATGGGGCCATAACTGCCTTATCTGTGACTTGCAGTGGACAGTATAAATGAACCAAATGGAAATATTCTGGCACACAAATATTCAATGTCCCGCAAGCATATAAATGCACTGCAAAGGTATCAGGGCTAAACAAGTGATACAAAAGTCTGTAAAGGTCATAAGTCCATAAACATTGGCAGATGTTAATTAGTGCACAAGCTGCTGTTATCTTTATAGTTTGGTCAGTTCTGTGTGGAGAAATGAGAAGAAACAAATGGGGGGGGGGAGCGCCACCTAAGTGCAGTATTAAAATAAGTCAGTTTATTAGCAAGGGGTTATTATAAACATTCACAGAATATGGATAATAGACAGGCTAATTATATATACAATACGTGCCGCTTCTCTTCGTTCCACAGGTTCCGCCATGCAAGTTCCAACAGCTGTAGATGGTGTAGAATAGGCTAGGATGCCTAGGAAGTTCCACCAGCGTGCAATGCAAGGATGGACTTCCGTTAATCCAGTACTGAGGACAGGTTCACTTTTCACTGCAACAGCAGTGGTTGTAGGCTGTCCTGTGCAGGATGCTGCTTTCCTTACCTCTCTGGAAGTCCATCTCCTGTACAGTCTCCTTCACCACACCTTCTGTTCTTTTAAACCACTATTCACATCCTTGGTTTGGGAGATATAAGTAGAACTGCTGGTCTTTGTTGTCCCATGGCCATGGTGTTTCTTACACTATAAATAGCTGCATATAGTAGAGTTTTCCCCAGGTCTGTAGAAGGAGCTAGAGGCTCCGAGTGTGTAGCCTGCTGTTGTTTCATCCTCCATTTCTGGGGTGACGGCACATCCATCCTTGCATTCCACGCTGGTGGAACTTCCTAGGCATCCTAGCCTATTCTACACCATCTACAGCTGTTGGAACTTCCATTTGTTTCTTCTCATTTCTCCACACAGAACTGACCAAACTATAAAGATAACAGCAGCTTGTGCACTAATTAACATCTGCCAATGTTTATGGACTTATGACCTTTACAGACTTTTGTATCACTTGTTTAGCCCTGATACCTTTGCAGTGCATTTATATGCTTGCGGGACATTGAATATTTGTGTGCCAGAATATTTCCATTTGGTTCATTTATACTGTCCACTGCAAGTCACAGATAAGGCAGTTATGGCCCCATAGCCAGCATGGCCAAGCATCCAATCGGGTGTGAGATGAGCCCTGACAGTAAGGGCTCTTACACATTCACTGTAGGGTGTCCTCTAAAGAGCAATATGTGTTTGTATTGCTTTTCAAAAGCCATTTGACAGGCAGTAAGAAAGTGTTTATTGCCTCCTCACTGCCTGATTTAACCCTATAGCCTCCTGTTTTTACCGCCCCCTGACCACCCTTCTGAAGGAGACCTAGGATTATTTTTCCTTGACAATTGTCATCCTTCATATCCACCAGCAGATGGCAAAGTCAGAGCATTATCTATGCTTTGTGTGCACTAGTATGGACAAGCTCTCCAACGTTGGGGACAGCAGCATCTAGTGGCTGCTGACTAGCATAACATCTGCTGTGTTTTCCTACGCCATATGCGCTATGACAGCAATATCTGTTAGCAGACAGGAAGCTGCAATCTGGCAGGAGGGAAGCTGTGAAGCTGGCAATGGGCCTCAGCTGAGAACCACTGATCTCAGGCATGTCAAAAACTTGCATCTCTAATAACCTAAGTTATTTGATAAAGGTTATCGTTTAAGCTTCACACTTTCTGCATTAGTCAATTGCTAACATGATACAATATGTCACTACTAATAGGCTGAGTACAAAAGGATGCAGATATACAGTACTTGCTGCTTTCTCATAAACACAAGATAACAGACAATAATGCAAACAAATAACCAGAGATCTACCGCAAATGAAAAACGTGGACCTCCTAAATAACATATGAAATACCATTGACTTTCCTGTTAAGCACTTGAGATCCTTATTTTGAATTAAATAGGGTAAAAATGAACTGACCTAACCACAATAGAGTCTGAAAAAACAAGTAAGAAAAATAAATGTGAAGTAAAACAATATGTTGAATGTACAGACTGGTTAAATAAGGGGGGTGAGGGTAGAGCAGTTATCTTTGAGCTTCCTGACCACAGGGGTACAGAAGGAGTTAAAACCTTTGCACCCCTCGTACTTACAAGTACAAATCATAAGAACAAGATTCTGGATAAAACAGGAAACAGAAAGAATATAAAACTTTTTGGTGTTGCAGTACACCAAACACAAATATTGGATGAACTTTGGCAGGTGTAAATATCCAACAGTTGCTTTTAAAGTACCAAGATTTTAAGCTGAAGGACCCTCTATGGCAGTGGTTCTCAACCTTCCTAATGCCGTGACCCTTTAATACAGTTCCTAATGTTGTGGTGACCCCCAACCATAAAATTATTTACCCAGTAATTATAATTAGAGATGAGCGAATCGAAGTATCCGAAGTGGAATTCGAGTCGAATATCGGAAAAATTTCGATTCGTGCCGAATCCGAAAAATAGCCTAATTCGGACGCGCGAATCGAAATTTTTCAGAAAATGGCGGCTGACATGTGCGGCGACGGAGCGGGGATGTCTGGGAAGGCGCGCAGACAAGGCGCGCTGACCCATAATGCATTCCTCAACTACATGTGATCGCATCAGCCTATCAGCAGCCAGCCAGCCAGCACTGTGTAATGGTCGAGCTATAAATAGCGGCCATTTTGGAATTCTTCATTTGCCTGCAGTTATTGAACAGAGGCAGACCGCTCTGTACTAGGGACAGGGACAGAGTTAGGGCCACAGAAACGATAATTGGGGACAGAGAAAAGTTACTTAGGGACAGAGAACCATTACTCAGGGACACAGACTTGTTAATGAGGGCCACAGAATCGTTATTTAGGGACAAAGAAACGCTAGTTAGGGCCACAGAATTCATAATCAGGGACAGACAGAATTGTTACTCAGTGCCAGAGAATTGTTACTCAGGGCCACAGAAACATTATTAGGGCCACAGAATTGTTACTCAGGGACAGACAGAATTGTTACTGAGTGCCAGAGAATTGTTACTCAGGGACAGACAGAATTGTTACTGAGTGCCAGAGAATTGTTACTTAGGGCCACAGAAACTTTAATTAGGGCCACAGAATTTTTACTCAGGGACAGACAGAATTGTTACTCAGTGCCAGAGAATTGTTACTCAGGGACAGACAGAATTGTTACTGAGTGCCAGAGAATTGTTACTTAGGGCCACAGAAACTTTACTTAGGGCCACAGAATTTTTACTCAGGGACAGACAGAATTGTTACTGAGTGCCAGAGAATTGTTACTCAGGGACAGACAGAATTGTTACTGAGTGCCAGAGAATTGTTACTTAGGGCCACAGAAACTTTACTTAGGGCCACAGAATTGTTACTCGCACAGACACAGAATTGTTACTCGCACAGACACAGAATTGTTACTGAAGGCCACAGAACTGTTACTTAGGGTCACAGAATTGTTACTCGCACAGACACAGAATTGTTACTCGCACAGACACAGAACTGTTACTGAGGGCCACAGAACTGTTACTTAGGGCCACAGAATTGTTACTCGCACAGACACAGAATTGTTACTCAGGGCCACAGAACTGTTACTTAGGGACAAAGAAACGCTAGTTAGGGCCACAGAATTCATACTCAGGGACAGACAGAATTGTTACGGAGTGCCAGAGAATTGTTACTCTGGGCCACAGAAACTTTACTTAGGGCCACAGAATTTTTACTCAGGGACAGACAGAATTGTTACTGAGTGCCAGAGAATTGTTACTCAGGGACAGACAGAATTGTTACGGAGTGCCAGAGAATTGTTACTCAGGGCCACAGAAACTTTACTTAGGGCCACAGAATTTTTACTCAGGGACAGACAGAATTGTTACTGAGTGCCAGAGAATTGTTACTCAGGGACAGACAGAATTGTTACTGAGTGCCAGAGAATTGTTACTTAGGGCCACAGAAACTTTACTTAGGGCCACAGAATTGTTACTCGCACAGACACAGAATTGTTACTCGCACAGACACAGAATTGTTACTGAAGGCCACAGAACTGTTACTTAGGGCCACAGAATTGTTACTCGCACAGACACAGAATTGTTACTCGCACAGACACAGAACTGTTACTGAGGGCCACAGAACTGTTACTTAGGGCCACAGAATTGTTACTCGCACAGACACAGAATTGTTACTCAGGGCCACAGAACTGTTACTTAGGGACAAAGAAACGCTAGTTAGGGCCACAGAATTCATACTCAGGGACAGACAGAATTGTTACGGAGTGCTAGAGAATTGTTACTCTGGGCCACAGAAACTTTACTTAGGGCCACAGAATTTTTACTCAGGGACAGACAGAATTGTTACTGAGTGCCAGAGAATTGTTACTCAGGGACAGACAGAATTGTTACGGAGTGCCAGAGAATTGTTACTCAGGGCCACAGAAACTTTACTTAGGGCCACAGAATTTTTACTCAGGGACAGACAGAATTGTTACTGAGTGCCAGAGAATTGTTACTCAGGGACAGACAGAATTGTTACGGAGTGCCAGAGAATTGTTACTTAGGGCCACAGAAACTTTACTTAGGGCCACAGAATTGTTACTCGCACAGACACAGAATTGTTACTCGCACAGACACAGAACTGTTACTGAGGGCCACAGAAACTTTACTTAGGGACAAAGAAACGCTAGTTAGGGCCACGGAATTCATACTCAGGGACAGACAGAATTGTTACGGAGTGCCAGAGAATTGTTACTCAGGGCCACAGAAACTTTACTTAGGGCCACAGAATTTTTACTCATGGACAGACAGAATTGTTACTGAGTGCCAGAGAATTGTTACTCAGGGACAGACAGAATTGTTACGGAGTGCCAGAGAATTGTTACTCAGGGACAGACAGAATTGTTACTGAGTGCCAGAGAATTGTTACTTAGGGCCACAGAAACTTTAATTAGGGCCACAGAATTGTTACTCAGGGACAGACAGAATTGTTACTGAGTGCCAGAGAATTGTTACTCAGGGACAGACAGAATTGTTACGGAGTGCCAGAGAATTGTTACTCAGGGACAGACAGAATTGTTACTGAGTGCCAGAGAATTGTTACTTAGGGCCACAGAAACTTTAATTAGGGCCACAGAATTTTTACTCAGGGACAGACAGAATTGTTACTGAGTGCCAGAGAATTGTTACTCAGGGACAGACAGAATTGTTACGGAGTGCCAGAGAATTGTTACTCAGGGACAGACAGAATTGTTACGGAGTGCCAGAGAATTGTTACTCAGGGACAGACAGAATTGTTACTGAGTGCCAGAGAATTGTTACTTAGGGCCACAGAAACTTTAATTAGGGCCACAGAATTTTTACTCAGGGACAGACAGAATTGTTACTGAGTGCCAGAGAATTGTTACTCAGGGACAGACAGAATTGTTACCGAGTGCCAGAGAATTGTTACTCAGGGACAGACAGAATTGTTACTGAGTGCCAGAGAATTGTTACTTAGGGCCACAGAAACTTTAATTAGGGCCACAGAATTTTTACTCAGGGACAGACAGAATTGTTACTGAGTGCCAGAGAATTGTTACTCAGGGACAGACAGAATTGTTACCGAGTGCCAGAGAATTGTTACTCAGGGCCACAGAAACTTTACTTAGGGCCAGAGAATTTTTACTCAGGGACAGACAGAATTGTTACTGAGTGCCAGAGAATTGTTACTCAGGGACAGACAGAATTGTTACTGAGTGCCAGATAATTGTTACTCAGGGCCCCAGAAACTTTACTTAGGGCCAGAGAATTTTTACTCAGGGACAGACAGAATTGTTACTGAGTGCCAGAGAATTGTTACTCAGGGACAGACAGAATTGTTACTGAGTGCCAGATAATTGTTACTCAGGGCCCCAGAAACTTTACTTAGGGCCACAAAATTTTTACTCAGGGACAGACAGAATTGTTACTGAGTGCCAGAGAATTGTTACTCAGGGACAGACAGAATTGTTACTGAGTGCCAGAGAATTGTTACTTAGGGCCACAGAAACTTTACTTAGGGCCACAGAATTGTTACTCGCACAGACACAGAATTGTTACTCGCACAGACACAGAATTGTTACTGAGGGCCACAGAACTGTTACTTGGGGCCACAGAAACGTTAATCAGGGACACAGAATTGTTACTGAGGGCCACAGAACTGTTACTTAGGGCCACAGAATTGTTACTCGCACAGACACAGAATTGTTACTCAGGGACACAGAATTGTTACTCAGGGACACATAATCGTTTAATTAAAGAGTATGTCAGACAACATGCAGAGGAGTGGCAGAGGAGGCAATGTTTTAGGAGCGAGCAGACGTGGCAGCAGAGGAAGGGGTCGAGGCAGCACTATTCGCAGCCAGAGGCCAGTGCTCCCGGTGTCATCCAGCGGTCGTGTCTCCACCGACAACCCTGCCGTCGTCGATTGGTTGGCTCGGTCGTCTTCCTCTTCCCAGGTCACCTCTGACACCTACAGCCAACGGTCGGTGGGTACGTCAGACACAACCGTTAGTTGGCATGGCCCGGGACCAAGCCCACTGAAATCACGTGTCCTCTACCTGCCCCTGTCCTTTGGTGTTCCCTCACCAAGCGAAGTATCGCATGCTGTGGGCTCAGCCCCACTGTACAGTGAGGAAGAGCTAACAGAGGGCGGTCAGGAACGGGGGGAGACATCCGCCTTTTCAGCAGCCAGGCGAAGAAGTAGTGGCGAGGAGAGTGGCTCGGTAGCCGGTCTAGAGACAGGTCTGTCTCCTGACCCAGACGCAGCCGAGGGGGCTAGTAGTGAGGCGGAGACCCTACTTGATGATGAGGAGGTTGATCGCACTTGGCAGCCTCGTCGTCATCAGGCAATTTCTTCCGCATCATCAGGAGAAGAGGGTGGCAGCTTGGCAGCGAGCAAAACAGTCGGTGGGTTGCCTAGGAGACAGCAGCAGGGTCGCAGCAGTGTCAGTGGAGCCAAACGTCCACGGAGTAGAGCACCAGCTCCACTGCAGCCTACCACCACGGCCATTAGTGGTGCCGGTGTGCACGGAGGAAGCAGCAGTCAGCCAGTGAGGAGTATCGGGGGCAAAGTTTCCTACTCGGCGGTGTGGCAATTTTTCGTCAAGCCGCCCGAGGAAGTAAACGTAGCCGTATGTCGACTATGTGGCCAGAAAGTCAAGCGTGGCCAGGGGGCCCATGTTGGGACTACAGCGTTGCGGCAGCATATGCAGCGTCGCCATTTGGTGGCCTGGGAAAACCGTGATAAAGATACGGCGGTTCTGCCCGCCCCAGCCCCCGCTCCATCACCCGCTCCGTTACTTGCTCCGTCACCCGACGTCAATCGCCCTCCATCAGCCAGTCAAGGCTCCAACACCTCTGCTGAGGGGAGTTGTCGCTCGTTGGCATCTTCCGCTCGTTCAGATGCTCCTTCTCCTGCTACTCCTCTTCACGGATTCCGTCAGCAGTCTTTCTTGGAATCCGTTTCCAAGAGACAACAGTTTGCGAGCACGCACCCGACGGTGCAAAAGCTGAACGTCCTCCTGTCCAAGTTGCTGGTGCTGCAGTCCCTCCCTTTCCAAGTGGTGGACTCAGCACCTTTCAGAGAAATGATGGCTTGTGCCGCGCCGCGGTGGAGAGTGCCAAGCCGTCATTTCTTCGCCAAAAAGGCAGTGCCAGCCCTGCATTCACATGTAGAAGACATGGTGGGCCAGTCTTTGAGCATGTCGGTCTCTGCCAAAGTGCACGGCAGCGCCGACGTGTGGAGCTGTAACTACGGTCAGGGACAGTACATGTCATTTACGGCCCACTGGGTGAACGTGGTGCCGTCACAGCCGCACCAGCAACTTGGACAGGTCACGCCGCTTTTGCCTCCACGTTTGCACGTCCTTGGTCCGGCAAAGATGTCCGCCTCTACCACCTCTTCTTCCGCCGTGTCCTCAGCCGCCACCCCCGTGCCAAGTCCCATTACCCGACCGGCATATCACATGTGCAGGGCGCAACGGTGTCACGCTGTTCTGCACCTGGTATGCCTTGGCGAACGTAGTCACACAGGGGAGGAACTTCTGAGTGTAATGAACAGAGAAATCGACAGATGGCTGTCTCCGCGCAAACTGAAAATCGGAACCATGTTGACCGACAACGGAAAGAACATGGTGTCTGCTCTGCGTCAAGGAAGGTTGTGCCATGCGCCATGCATGGCTCACGTGTTCAATCTGGTTGTCAAGCGGTTCTTAAAATCCACCATCCCACTGCAAGACATCCTTAAAATGTCACGTAAACTTTGCATGCATTTCAGCCATTCCTACACCGCAAAGCACACCCTCCTTGAGCTGCAGCGGCAGAACGGAATTCCACAGCATCGCCTGATCTGCGACGTTGCAACAAGGTGGAATTCAACCCTACACATGTTAGACCGCCTTTACGAACAGCGAAAGGCCATCACCGATTTCCTGATGTTACAAGCGGATAAAGGTACTCCCCTGTGTAACTTCGATGTCAGCCATTGGCAGCTCATGCGTGACACCTGCCGCTTGCTCAGGCCCTTTGAGGAGGCCACGCTATTCGTGAGTCGGCAGGACTATGGGATGAACGACGTCATTCCTCTGTTGCACGTCCTTGAACAAATGCTGTTAACAATGGCTGGTCAGGGTGCGGTAGACGTGGCGCACAGATCTCAACGCCACATGACCCCTGTGGGGGCAGGACAGGAAGAAGAGGAGGAGGTAGAGGAGGACATTTGTGCTCAGGAATTATTGAGTGAAATGGGTGGTTTTTCCACTCAGCGGACAGGAGTGGAGGAGCAGGAGCATCTGGTAGAGGAGGAGGAGGAGGAGACAGAGGACCCAGACGCACCGTGGCAGTATGCTGTGGAGATGGAGGCAGGGAGTCCCTCGCATTCCTTGGCACAAATGGCCCATAGCATGCTCGGTTGCTTGCGTAGCGACAGCCGAATAATAACCATCAGACAGAGGGATGACTTTTGGCTGTCCACCTTGTTGGACCCTCGCTACCGTTCCAAAATGGTGGCCTTTTTCACACCTGCTGAGAGGGAGGCCAAAATAACGTACTATAAAAACCACCTATGTAGTCAGTTGGTCTCTGCCTTTGTGCGCCAACGTCCATCCTCAGACACTGTGGGCCCTGTGCGCTCGCGTTCCGCTGCCATGGCAGCAGGGGAGGGGTGGGGTGGTAGGAGCAGTGGCAGCTCCACCAGCAGCAGCTGCCTCAGTCTGCAGTCGATGATGAGTAGCTTTCTTCACCAGCGCAGTGAGGAAACTACTAACCAGCCGCAGCAGCAGCAGCAGCATCAGGTGGACCTGGAGCAGGAGCTCAAACAACAGGCTTGGGCCTACTTGGACAGCACCCTGCCAACCGAGGTAGACAATCCCCTTGACTACTGGGCAACGAAACTTGACCTTTGGCCCCAACTAGCTGAATTTGCCCTTGAAAGGCTGTCATGCCCGGCCAGTAGCGTGGCATCGGAGCGCGTGTTTAGTGCGGCAGGAGGTATTGTAACTCCGCGGAGGACACGACTGTCCACCCAAAGTGTGGAGAGACTCACGTTTGTGAAAATGAATCAGGCGTGGATTAGTCTGGATTTCAAACCACCAGTTCCTGACACAACTGACTAAATCCGCCATGAATCATGCCTCAAACATGTGCCACTTTGAGGTCTCCTCACACACTGCTGGTGTGTAGAATTTTTGACATAGGGTGCTGGCAGATTACGGGCCTCCCATAGCTGCTGCCAGGCCCCTAATCTGCCATAGGCCCCTATATACCGCCTCCTCATGCTGCTGCCAGGTCCAGAGTGTGTCATGGGTCCCTGTACGGCCTCCCATTGCTGCTGTCTCCATCGCCACACTCTGCCATGTGCCACTTTCAGGTCTCCTCACACACTGCTGGTGTGTAGAATTTTTTGACATAGGGTGCTGGCAGATTATGGGCCTCCCATTGCTGCTGCCAGGCCCCTAATCTGCCATAGGCCCCTATATACCGCTTCCTCATGCTGCTGCCAGGTCCAGAGTCTCTCATGGGTTCCTGTACGGCCTCCCATTGCTGCTGTCTCCATCGCCACACTCTGCCATGTGCCACTTTCAGGTCTCCTCACACACTGCTGGTGTGTAGAATTTTTTGACATAGGGTGCTGGCAGATTATGGGCCTCCCATAGCTGCTGCCAGGCCCCTAATCTGCCATAGGCCCCTATATACCGCTTCCTCATGCTGCTGCCAGGTCCAGAGTCTCTCATGGGTCCCTGTACGGCCTCCCATTGCTGCTGTCTCCATCGCCACACTCTGGCATGTGCCACTTTCAGGTCTCCTCACACACTGCTGGTGTGTAGAATTTTTTGACATAGGGTGCTGGCAGATTATGGGCCTCCCATAGCTGCTGCCAGGCCCCTAATCTGCCATAGGCCCCTATATACCGCTTCCTCATGCTGCTGCCAGGTCCAGAGTCTCTCATGGGTCCCTGTACGGCCTCCCATTGCTGCTGTCTCCATCGCCACACTCTGGCATGTGCCACTTTCAGGTCTCCTCACACACTGCTGGTGTGTAGAATTTTTTGACATAGGGTGCTGGCAGATTATGGGCCTCCCATAGCTGCTGCCAGGCCCCTAATCTGCCATAGGCCCCTATATACCGCTTCCTCATGCTGCTGCCAGGTCCAGAGTCTCTCATGGGTCCCTGTACGGCCTCCCATTGCTGCTGTCTCCATCGCCACACTCTGCCATGTGCCACTTTCAGGTCTCCTCACACACTGCTGGTGTGTAGAATTTTTTGACATAGGGTGCTGGCAGATTATGGGCCTCCCATAGCTGCTGCCAGGCCCCTAATCTGCCATAGGCCCCTATATACCGCCTCCTCATGCTGCTGCCAGGTCCAGAGTCTGTCATGGGTCCCTGTACGGCCTCCCATTGCTGCTGTCTCCATTGCCACACTCTGCCATGTGCCACTTTCAGGTCTCCTCACACACTGCTGGTGTGTAGAATTTTTTGACATAGGGTGCTGGCAGATTACGGGCCTCCCATAGCTGCTGCCAGGCCCCTAATCTGCCATAGGCCCCTATATACCGCCTCCTCATGCTGCTGCCAGGTCCAGAGTCTGTCATGGGTCCCTGTACGGCCTCCCATTGCTGCTGTCTCCATTGCCACACTCTGCCATGTGCCACTTTCAGGTCTCCTCACACACTGCTGGTGTGTAGAATTTTTTGACATAGGGTGCTGGCAGATTTAGGGCCTCCCATAGCTGCTGCCAGGCCCCTAATCTGCCATAGGCCCCTATATACCGCCTCCTCATGCTGCTGCCAGGTCCAGAGTCTGTCATGGGTCCCTGTACGGCCTCCCATTGCTGCTGTCTCCATCGCCACACTCTGCCATGTGCCACTTTCAGGTCTCCTCACACTGCTGGTGTGTTGAATTTTTTGACATAGGGTGCTGGCAGATTATGGGCCTCCTATAGCTGCTGCCAGGCCCCTAATCTGCCATAGGCCCCTATATACCACCTCCTCATGCTGCTGCCAGGTCCAGAGTCTGTCATGGGTCCCTGTACGGCCTCCCATTGCTGCTGTCTCCATCGCCACACTCTGCCATGTGCCACTTTCAGGTCTCCTCACACTGCTGGTGTGTTGAATTTTTTGACATAGGGTGCTGGCAGATTATGGGCCTCCTATAGCTGCTGCCAGGCCCCTAATCTGCCATAGGCCCCTATATACCGCTTCCTCATGCTGCTGCCAGGTCCAGAGTCTCTCATGCCATGTGCCACTTTCAGGTCTCCTCACACTGCTGGTGTGTTGAATTTTTTGACATAGGGTGCTGGCAGATTATGGGCCTCCCATAGCTGCTGCCAGGCCCCTAATCTGCCATAGGCCCCTATATACCGCCTCCTCATGCTGCTGCCAGGTCCAGAGTCTGTCATGGGTCCCTGTACGGCCTCCCATTGCTGCTGTCTCCATCGCCACACTCTGCCATGTGCCACTTTCAGGTCTCCTCACACTGCTGGTGTGTAGAATTTTTTGACATAGGGTGCTGGCAGATTACGGGCCTCCCATTGCTGCTGCCAGGCCCCTAATCTGCCATGGGCCCCTATATACCGCCTCCTCATGCTGCTGCCAGGTCCAGAGTCTGTCATGGGTCCCTGTACGGCCTCCCATTGCTGCTGTCTCCATCGCCACACTCTGCCATGTGCCACTTTCAGGTCTCCTCACACTGCTGGTGTGTAGAATTTTTTGACATAGGGTGCTGGCAGATTACGGGCCTCCCATTGCTGCTGCCAGGCCCCTAATCTGCCATGGGCCCCTATATACCGCCTCCTCATGCTGCTGCCAGGTCCAGAGTCTGTCATGGGTCCCTGTACGGCCTCCCATTGCTGCTGTCTCCATCGCCACACTCTGCCATGTGCCACTTTCAGGTCTCCTCACACACTGCTGGTGTGTAGAATTTTTTGACATAGGGTGCTGGCAGATTACGGGCCTCCCATAGCTGCTGCCAGGCCCCTAATCTGCCATAGGCCCCTATATACCGCCTCCTCATGCTGCTGCCAGGTCCAGAGTCTGTCATGGGTCCCTGTACGGCCTCCCATTGCTGCTGTCTCCATCGCCACACTCTGCCATGTGCCACTTTCAGGTCTCCTCACACTGCTGGTGTGTAGAATTTTTTGACATAGGGTGCTGGCAGATTAAGGGCCTCCCATAGCTGCTGCCAGGCCCCTAATCTGCCATAGGCCCCTATATACCGCCTCCTCATGCTGCTGCCAGGTCCAGAGTCTGTCATGGGTCCCTGTACGGCCTCCCATTGCTGCTGTCTCCATCGCCACACTCTGCCATGTGCCACTTTCAGGTCTCCTCACACACTGCTGGTGTGTAGAATTTTTTGACATAGGGTGCTGGCAGATTACGGGCCTCCCATAGCTGCTGCCAGGCCCCTAATCTGCCATGGGCCCCTATACCGACTCCTCATGCTGTGACGTTGCAACAAGGTGGAATTCAACCCTACATATGTTAGACCGCCTTTACGAACAGCAAAAGGCCATCACAGATTTCCTGATGTTAAAAGCGGATAAAGGTATTCCCTGTGTAACTTAGATGTCAGCCATTGGCAGCTCATGCGTGACACCTGCGCTTGCTCAGGCCCTTTGAGGAGGCCACGCTATTCGTGAGTCGGCAGGACTATGGGATGAACGACGTCATTCCTCTGTTGCACGTCCTGGAACAAATGCTGTTAACAATGGCTGGTCAGGGTGCGGTAGACGTGGCGCACAGATCTCAACGCCACATGACCCCTGTGGGGGCAGGACAGGAAGAAGAGGAGGAGGTAGAGGAGGACATTGGTGCTCAGGAATTATTGAGTGAAATGGGTGGTTTTTCCACTCAGCGGACAGGAGTGGAGGAGCAGGAGCATCTGGTAGAGGAGGAGGAGGAGACAGAGGACCCAGACGCACCGTGGCAGTATGCTGTGGAGATGGAGGCAGGGAGTCCCTCGCATTCCTTGGCACAAATGGCCCATAGCATGCTCGCTTGCTTGCGTAGCGACAGCCGAATAATAACCATCAGACAGAGGGATGACTTTTGGCTGTCCACCTTGTTGGACCCTCGCTACCGTTCAAAAATGGTGGCCTTTTTCACACCTGCTGAGAGGGAGGCCAAAATAACGTACTATAAAAACCACCTATGTAGTCAGCTGGTCTCTGCCTGTCTGCGCCAACGTCCATCCTCAGACACTGTGGGCCCTGTGCGCTCGCGTTCCGCTGCCATGGCAGCAGGGGAGGGGTGGGGTGGTAGGAGCAGTGGCAGCTCCACCAGCAGCGGCTGCCTCAGTCTGCAGTCGATGATGAGTAGCTTTCTTCACCAGCGCAGTGAGGAAACTACTAACCAGCCGCAGCAGCAGCAGCAGCAGCAGCATCAGGTGGACCTGGAGCAGGACCTCAAACAACAGGCTTAGGCCTACTTGGACAGCACCCTGCCAACCGAGGTAGACAATCCCCTTGACTACTGGGCAACGAAACTTGACCTTTGGCCCCAACTAGCTGAATTTGCCCTTGAAAGGCTGTCATGCCCGGCCAGTAGCGTGGCATCGGAGCGCGTGTTTAGTGCGGCAGGAGGTATTGCAACTCCGCGGAGGACACGACTGTCCACCCAAAGTGTGGAGAGACTGACGTTTGTGAAAATGAATCAGGCGTGGATTAGTCTGGATTTCAAACCACCAGTTCCTGACACAACTGACTAAATCCGCCATGAATCATGCCCCAAACATGTGCCACTTTCAGGTCTCCTCACACTGCTGGTGTGTTCCATTTTTTGTCATAGGGTGCTGGCAGATTACGGGCCTCCCATAGCTGCTGCCAGGCCCCTAATCTGCCATGGGCCCCTATACCGCCTCCTCATGCTGCTGCCAAGTCCAGAGTCTCTCATGGGTCCCTGTACGGCCTCCCATTGCTGCTGTCTCCATCGCCACACTCTGCCATGTGCCACTTTCAGGTCTCACACACTGCTGGTGTGTAGAATTTTTTGACATAGGGTGCTGGCAGATTACGGGCCTCCCATAGCTGCTGCCAGGCCCCTAATCTGCCATAGGCCCCTATATACCGCCTCCTCATGCTGCTGCCAGGTCCAGAGTGTGTCATGGGTCCCTGTACGGCCTCCCATTGCTGCTGTCTCCATCGCCACACTCTGCCATGTGCCACTTTCAGGTCTCCTCACACTGCTGGTGGGTTCCATTTTTTGTCATAGGGTGCTGGCAGATTACGGGCCTCCCATAGCTGCTGCCAGGCCCCTAATCTGCCATGGGCCCCTGTTGTCGCTTGTTGGCATATTCCGCTCGTTCAGATGCTCCTTCTCCTGCTACTCCTCTTCACGGATTCCGTCAGCAGTCTTTCTTGGAATCCGTTTCCAAGAGACAACAGTTTGCGAGCACGCACCAGACGGTGCAGAAACTGAACGTCCTCCTGTCCAAGTTGCTGCTGCCAGGCTCGTAATCTGTCATGTGCCCCTGTACCGCCTCCTCATGCTGCTGCCAGGTCCAGAGTGTGTCATGGGCCCCCGTACCGACTCCAAATGCTGCTGCCAGGCCCGTAATCTGTCATGGGCCCCTGTACCGCCTCCCCATGCTGCTGCCACGTCCAGATTGTGTCATGGGTCCCTGTACGGCCTCCCATTGCTGCTGCCAGGCCTGTAATCTGCCATGGGCCCCCGTACCGACTCCTCATGCTGCTGCCAGGCCCGTAATCTGCCATGGGCCCCTGTACCGCCTCCTCATGCTGCTGCCAGGTCCAGAGTGTGTCATGGGTCCCTGTACGGCCTCCCATTGCTGCTGTCTCTATCGCCACACTCTGCCATGTGCCACTTTCAGGTCTCCTCACACTGCTGGTGGTTTCCATTTTTGTCATAGGGTGCTGTATGGCCTCCCATTGCTGCTGCCTCCACCGCCACACTGTGGCTCCACACTCTGGTTTTGGCCCCGTGACTGCCCAAATGAGTGAAGTGTGCGGTGATTCTAAGATCGACGGCACTCATCTGCATGTCATACTGCCTGACAGTATTATTTCTCTTCCCCAGCAGACTCCAAGGGCATTTAAATTAAAGGTACAGTGTTCAGCACTAATATTAAGTCTCTCTGAAGCCTAGAAACACCCTTTTTTAAGTTAAATTCACAGCGAATATATTCGACTCGAATCGAAATTTTTCTACGAATTCGCCGAATCAGTCAAATCGAATTTTTGAATACTTCGCTCATCTCTAATTATAATTCATGAGTGTCGTTTTACCTCCAATACTGCTGCTTTCAACACAGTAGCTGCTTTTAACAGAGTAGCTGCTTTCAACACAGCAGCTGCTTTCTACACAGTAGCTGCTCTTTACACATCGGAAATATGTGTTTTCTGATGGTCTTATGGGACCCCTGTGAAAGGGTCGTTTGACCCCCAAAGCGGTCGCGACCCACAGGTTGAGAACCACTGCTCTATGGTCTGTGTCCATGTATGTGTATGAGAGTGTGTGCAAAAGACTATTTGGAACCTAAAGTGATTCTAAATAAAAACATGCTATACTTACCTGCTCTTTGCATTCGTTTTGTACAAAGCAGCCCAGTCCTCCTCTTCTGGGGTCCACCACCAGTGCTCCTGGCTCCTCCCCCTTCCAAGTACCCAGGGCTGGTGCTAGACTATTTTGCGCCCTAGGCAGGATCAGCTACTTGCACCCCCACCCACCCCCCAAAAAACAAACAAACTGAGAGTGATCTCCTTATAACTAGATCAGCCTTGAAAAGGATACATGTTTAGTTACAGATGATTATTAGAAGGACAGTTGTAAGAAGATGAGCTTTAGTGATGATGTATTTTATACTGATCACGAGGCACATGGTATATAGAGAGATGAACTGTTGTGTATAGGGATCGGTCATGTGTGAAAAACATGCTATGGATGACATGCCTGGGTCCCCAGTCATCAGTCCTGTACAAATGGAGATGAGAGGATTCCAATGGATGTGAATGATGAATTCTTTACATTCCACAAGAAACAAGAGATGGATGTGTATATGTGATACCATCTATGGAGATCTCCATTCATTCCCACCCAGGGCTGTAGATGGGGGGAACATCCGACTAGGAGACCCAAACAAAGCCCACTCACACTCCCTCACTCACCTTGCTCTTCACTTTCACAGTGCTGCTGGCCACATATCCTAGAGTCCGCTGAAACTTTGATAATTTTCATAGTTCTCCCCCCCCCTCTCCTCAACACCACCCAGCCAAGTTCTCCCCAGGCTCCAGATCGCCTCATTTCTTTCAGCTCTGTGCACAGTGCCTATGCTGCTCATGTTTGGAAGGATCACAGAGTTGTGATTACAAGAGGCCGAACCTCCCTGATCCTCCACGTCCCTGTCTCTGTAGCTGCAGTGCCATCTTGGTGGTGTTGGGTAGCTGCAACCTCAGTTTGGTAACTATGCTAGTGAAGCACAAACCATAAATCGATCGGGGCCAAAGCAATGCTGGTGAAGCCAGTGGAGAGCAGGGAAACCAGTAGATGTGGCTGTGCCCTAGGTGGCAGTGTCCCTAGTGGTAGCGCTAGCCCTGCAAGTGCCCCCATAGCAAGCAGCTTGCTATGGGGGAACTCGTGTGCTTGCTCCTCACTGGCTGTGATTGACAGCTGCTCCTGCTGCTTCTCATCTGTCCGATGAGGAGAGGGAGGGGAAAGAGACGCTGCTCTCTGGCTCAGTTAAGTAAGTAAGAGGGGGGTGCTGCATGCAGAAGGATTTTCATCTTAATGCATAGAATGCATTAAGGGAACAAAAAACACCTTCTGCCTTTAGAACCTTTTCAGAGTATCTTTGGGTATTTTTGTATTTGATAATGTATTTTCACCAAAACTTGTCACGTTTTAAATTTATGCACACCTGTGGAATGGCGATAAACTTTTTATTAGGCAGCACTTTAAAAGCCTTTACATGCACCCAGTTTAAAATTACACAGAAGGTCTAGTGGTAGAATTATTGCTCTCGCTCTGACGTTTTCAGCTATACTTCATGTGTGGAGCAATCACCATTTACATATGCATGCAGGAACTACATGTGAGTTTCCATTTTGCGCATGAGCACAAGGAAATGGAGGTGCTTTAAAAATATTTATTTCTTTATTTATTTTTACTCTCTACCTTTACTTTTTTTCTTTTTGGGATTGACTTTATTGCTATTGGAAGGGGGTGAACAATATCCTTTCTGATAGCATGGACCATGACAGGTGCTCTTTTTATAAAGATCGCAAACAGAAGAGAACTGTACTAGGATCAAGCAGCCATGATCCTTGTACAACCACTTCAACCCGAGCCCTACAGAGGGGAAGTGGCTAAACGTTATCTTTAAATCTCCGAAAACAGTGGATTCCAACCCTTCCCCATTCTATCCAGAAATAAAGCAAATATATTGGCTGGAACTGGATTTTAAATCCTGCAATGGCTGTACACAGCAGTATTGTTAAACAGGCTAATAACATGAATGAGCACAGAAAGGGGCCAAATGTCATTTGTAGACATCTAGCTTCTAAAACGGCACTCCTGTACTAATTAACCTACATAACGTTTCTGGGAAAATAAAAATTAAACATTTCTTGCTGGATATAATAATTGAAGTGCCATCCAGGGTGAAATCACTAGAAGGCATTCTGAATATGTACCAAATGTCATTAGTGTCATAAATCAGAGACAGAAAACAATCGACTAGCAGGTAAACTGAATCCTTTGGTTAAGTATCTGCTGACTTATTCAGATGTGTTCCTTGCAGATCACATAGGTTTCCTATGGTCATCTACGTAAAAAGGTGAACTCCAGGGACAAAAGACATTTTGCCCTTCCAGGGCATCCCCCTCTTTGTGTGATCAGTCCCCCAGAGCCTGTTCCTATCACTGCCTGATTGACAGCAGCTCTCTGAGGTCATCCTATACAAAGCAAGTCCAGAGTCCTGCATTGTATGGGAGGGCATTGAGGGCCTTCCCACATTTCAGAACATCGGATGGGAAGGGAGAGTGCTGGCTGCCACAGTAGAGAGGAGGACGGTAAATTTATTGCCTTTTGTCACCATTCGCCAGGCAAATGGAGCAGTTAACTCTTGCAGTTGGAAGGGGGACCTACTACGAGGGTAAATGTTTTTGAATGACTATTGCATAGTTGGGCAAAAATAGAGCTTTCTTTTAGTGATATTTGATCACTACTGGGAATTTTATTTTTTGCCAAATAAATGAAAAAAGACAGAAAATTTTAGAAAAAAGTTTTTCTTTGTTTCTGTTATTTAATTTTGAAAATAAATAATTGTATTCTGCTACATTTATTTGGTGAAAAAAACCCAAATCAGTCTATATTATTTAGTCTGTAGGAAAGTTACAGTATAGAGTCCGCAAACTATGGTATATATCTAAATTGATCAATTCTGTTGTTCTGATGGCCGATCTCATTTCTTGAGGCCCAAAAATTAAAGGACAGTACAGATATCCCCCAAATTACCCCTTTTTGGAAAGTAGAGAGTCTAAGGCATCTAGTAACAGGCATGGCGAGTTTTTGTCATAATAGTTGTAATTTTTTTGTCATAATTTTTGGGAAAAATTTAAATGAATTAAAAATGTTTCATTTTTTTCTTACATACTGTCACATGTGCAGTACAGCATCATCATAGAACGTATGTGATGGTGAACAGAGACACTAACTGATGACAGTACAAAAAAAAATATTTTTTTTTCAATATTTTTCATTATATTTTATTATTTTGTGGGGTTTTTTATAATAAACTGTGACCAGAGTAATATAATGTTACCATAGTAACAATGTACTACTCTGGGGAAGTGATCAGTATTTTTATTTTTTCACATTATGATTGCTTATAGCAATGAATTGCATTGCTATAAACAGGAATTTTACTGAATGAAATTGATTCATTCAGTTTGTTTTGTTTCTTTTGTGTTACTGTGATTGGCCACAGATAATCATATGACACAGATGGGCTGTGATTAGCCCAGTCTGTACCATGTGATCACTGTGACCAATCACAGCTAGTAACACAATTGTATACAATGGATGGCATGAAAGGAAGCCATTCACTGTTTGCAATTGTCATGTGACCTGCTGTAATTGGTCACAGCGGTCACAGCACTGGCAACGGGTCAGTACACAGATCAGTCATCGGCTGTGTCTGATGAACACAGCTGGTGACAGATCTCATTGCAGCGCGGTTCTGGGGGTGTGCAGGAGGTGGCAATCATATGATGTCCACCTGGATCAGCAAAATTCCTGTCCAGTCATCATTGTACTATCTGTGGGAACTGGTAAAGCTATTTTCTAAGCATTAAACTAAAGGGCCTGGTATGGCTTTTAGGAGGAACCCCACGAACTTCCCCCCGCCATTTTTGGGAGGTCAGGTTACCCTTAAAAGTCCTACAAGGTCTAAAGGGCTTGGTATGGCTTTTAAGGGGAACCCAACTCACTTTTGAATTTTTTACTGTGGGGTCCCTCCTAACCTTCCTACTAGACCTAAAGACTCTGGAAAGGATTACGGGGGGACCTCATGCTGTTTTTTTTTTAATAAAAATGTAATAAAAAAAAAAATGTCAGTCCTGCTGCAGCAGGTTCTATACATTATACAGAACAGTACATTTGCAGGTAGTTTAAGGGGACCCCCAGGCATGATATTTAAAGGATTTTTTCTTTCTGTTTTTTTTTTTGTACTTTAAGCACTGAAAAATGACTGCCCGTTTAAAAACTGTACTTTAAAAAAAAAAATTTCACTGATTCATGTCCCTCAGGGCAGTACCTAAGCCCCTGTACCCATTTTATGGACAATAACGTGCATATAGGCCTTCAAAATGGGCACTTTTGAATTTACAAGTTTGAGTCCTATAGACTTGCATTGAGTTCGAAGTTTGTTGCCGGACATTCATTAGCTTCAAATGTTGGACCACAAACCGAGCACGGGGGTGTTCGGCCCATCACTAGTACTGGAACTTTATAAAATTGAAAAGGATATAAAAATATATCCAAAGTCTTGAATATGCCAGTCAGTACTGTTCAATCACTTATTAAGAAGTGGAAAATTCGGGAATCTCTTGATACCAAGCCAAGGTCAGGTAGCCCAGGAAAGATTGCAGCCACAACTGCCAGAAGAATTCTCCAGGATACAAAGAAAAACCCACAAGTCAGCTCAGGCTGCTCTAGAAAAAAATGGTGTGGCTGTTTCAAGGAGCACAATATGACAATACTTGAACAAAAATGAGCTGCATTGTCAAATTGCCAGAAAGAAGCCTTTTCTGTGCCAGTGCAACGAAAATGCCCAGTTACAATATGCCCTACAACAAAATGACACTCCTCACAGCTTCTTGTATACTGTAATCTGGATTGACAAGACCAAAATAGAGCTTTATGGCCACAACCATAAGCTCTATGCTGGAGAAGGGTCAGCCGTGACAGGAATATTATAAAACCAGGAAAACTAGTGCGCCGCTTCTGCTGACTAAATAACTAAACCATAACTAACCACAAATATAAAGTAATGTGTAATATAATGATATATAATGTAAAAATAATAATATCACGTGGCTGCTGCCAACACAAACTGTTTCTAAACCAGTAAATGACAATAAACCAATAAAGTGTGTAACATATAATCATATACAGTAGCATAAGATGAGTAACATGCAAAAAACAAACAGTGTGAATAAACAAATCTTACAATAAACAAACACATACTAAAATAAAAAAAGAAAGAAAACATCCAAGTGAAAAAGTCTGTATAAATAGTCTATAATGGACACTGCAATCCCAAAAATTCTTCACCGTGTAGTATGTGTAGAAACACTCCAAATCATCAAGTGCTCTGTGTAAATAATCTTCGTGCAAACAGCCACCATGCTCTTAGATGGCCTCTCACCTTAGAATAAGACCACACAGGTCAAACAGCGCTTAGTACCACAGACCATCAGCTGCTCCACCTGTTCACCTTTTCTGGTCCTATAGTAGTCCTCCACCATAGATCTAGATAGTCCAAATAAAATATACTGACCATAGTTTAGTAGGGATAAATATATCTTTCTTTATTAAAAAGTGTAAGAATTGCACTCACATTTAGCCAGTAGAGATTGCACAGATAAAAAAAAATCAATCACAGTCTGTCAGCGTTCACTTTGATGGCATTCATCCTTGACTTCGATGTTTCTTTCTTTTTTTATTTTGTTTTTATTTTAGTATGTGTTTGCTTGTTGTAGAATTTGATTATTCACACTGTTTTTGCACAGTACTCATCTTGTGCTATATGATTATATTTAGAGTGGCAGCGCTGCACACTTTATTAATTTAGTGACAAGAATATCATTCCTAACGTGAAGCATGGCGGTGGCTCACTGATGATTTAGGGGTGTGTGAGCTTTAAAGGCACAAGGAATCTCGTGAAAATTGATGGCAAGATGAATGCAGCATGTTATCATGGCAGACACTTTGCATTTCATCAGCACAAAAGATGTGCATGGGGCACTCTTGGACTTTCCAGCATGACAATGACCCTAAGCACAAGGCCAAGTTGACCCTCCAGTGGTTACAGCAGAAAAAGGTGAAGGTTCTGGAGTGGCCATCACAGTCACCAGACCTTACCATCATTGAGCCACTCTGAGAGGGTCTCAACTGTGAGGTTCATGCAAGACGACCAAAGACTTTGCATGGCCTGGAAGCATTTTGCCAAGATGAATGGGCAGCTATACCACCTAAAAGAAGTCAGGGCCTCATAGACAAATATTACAAAACAGCTGCACACTGTCATTGATGCTAACGGGGGCAATACACAGTATTAAGAACTAAGGGTATGCAGACATTTGAACAGAGGGCATTTCATATATTTACTTGTTGCCATGTTTTGTGATTATGTTTTATGATTGTGCCATTCTGTTATAGCCTACAGATGAATATGAACCCCATAAGAAATATAAGAAATGTGGTTTGCCTGCTCATGCATTTGTTCTTTAAAAATGTTACTGTAAGTTACTGCAGTCCTCCAAGAGTATGCAATTTTTTCAGCACAACTGTATTTATGCGTATCAAATGACCTATGGAAAGAACAAAAACACTATATCACTGTTTATGGGTCTCTGTGTGTAGCAATAGATCAGAAAATATAGTTTTATCCTGTGGATGCAGGACTCCAACTTTTTCTCCTTAACTGTAGAAATACTGTATATACTACTCAACAAGCATAAGTATCACATTTTTCAATTAATCAATGGTTATGGATGGTCTGCACTGTGACCTAAAACTGTATAGCTTTTGATTTACTCCTATATACTGTATATACATCCTGGTCTTTCATTACTGTGAAAGCTGGTTGTATGTAACACAGTAGACATAAAAGCACTTCCTAGGGAATCAATCACAAATTACCATATGCATATATGCCAGAGTGCTACTTGCCAACAACATGCATTCACTTTGCTTTTGTTGATGTGTTCTGGTCTTCCACTGAGATGCTGTAGATACTGCTCATGTGTGACATGGCAAATGTTCAGCCTTAATACCTGCCCAGCTGCATCACTCTTTCATTGTCCAAATTATCAAATAATAGGTAAGAAGGGTCTTCCAAAAGAACAGGGGTAGACATACCTAAGTACCTGCCATGGTGGACATACTTAATACCTGCCAAGTAGTGTCCTTACCACTTGAATTTCAGTGCCACATTTGAGTTGAAAGTTAGCTGTATTTTACAAACTCCACTTTGTTTGTATATGTCCACATCTGTGGTCCATTGGGAGTACTCCTGAGGATGTGCATATGCATGAAATGCGTTGGATGGAGCAAACGTGCCAACATCACGCCAGCACCTTCGCGTTCTGGAGCGGTGGCCATCTTGGTATGTGACACATGTGATATTTTTACTTCTCCATGTGTAATATTTTATGGAATACTTTTAAATAAATACTACACTATATATCAATCTCTGAGCTCCATGTGGTAAGCATCTTTCTTTGGGATTGAACCGGAGTAGTAGAGTCACCAGAGAGTGGATGGTATAGACCCCATGACATACTGTATATGCTTCTGAACAAGTAGCTCTCTGGTGAGTGCATAGTGGTGGTGGATCACACATTGGATTTCAGAGCACTGTGTGGGACTGAACACTGTTTGTCGTCATTGATATCAACACACCACAGACATACAGATTTACATTGGAAGGACTTTATTGTTACCCATATTTGTTGGTTACAGTGAGATTCATTTATATTTAATATGTTTTTGGTCACTTACCTGCTGTGTGCAGTGGCTTTGCCCAGGGCAACCTGGATCCTCCTCTTCTCAGCTCCTTTCTGTCGGGTGCCCCCACAGCAAGCAACTTGCTATGGGGGCACCTGCTGCTCCGTGTGTCCATTCACACATCGAGCCACAACTTGGACCCACCCCCCTCTCTCTTCATTGGCAGATTGTCTGTGATTGACAACAGCCGGAGTCAATGGCTCCTGCTTGCTGTCTCAGCCAGTGAGGAGGCAGAGACCTGGGACAGCCAAGGCTGTCCTGCACATTGCTGGATTTCGATAGGGCTCAGGGAAGTATTGAGGGGGCTAGGGGGGATGCTGCACACAGAAGTTTTTTTACCTTCATGCATAGAATGCATGAAGGAAAAAAACTTCGAGCCGTTATGACCAACCACTTTATGGACTAAGATGGCCATAAAAATATATCTCCTCTAAGTCAGTGCTAGTTAGAGCTAGATAGGTTGGATCAGACAGTCCAGAGCCAGAAAGAGGAAAAGGTCAGACGAAGAGCAAAGAAACATGAGAAGAGAAAAATGGAAAAATATACAGTATATATATATATATATATATATATATATATATATATATATATATATATATTACTGGTCAAAGCTGATTATTGCAAAAAAGAAAAAGTGAACAAGTTATAGTGTGTTTGTTCTTTCCCCGTTGCAATGGAAAAGAATCTTTCTTATAAAAAGAAAAATGACAAAAGACTCCTATTTACATGGTTTAGCAACAAATGAATGGAACAACACTTTCTGCTGATTAGACTATTATAATTAGTAAGCGTGAACAGAAAACCAATACCCCCCCCCCCCCCCCCCCGTCTTCCTCCTCACGTTGCCTGCCTCCTTTTTTTTCTTGATACTTTCAAGGCATCCCTCCTAACTAGAGATGAGCGAATCGAAGTAGCCGAAGTGGAATTCGAGTCGAATATCGGAAAAATTTCGATTCGCGCCGAATCCGAAAAATAGCCTAATTCGGACGCGCGAATCAAAATTTTTCCGAAAATGGCGGCTGACATGTGCGGCGACGGAGCGGGGATGTCTGGGAAGGCGCGCAGACAAGGCGCGTTGACCCATAATGCATTCCTCAACGACATGTGATCGCATCAGCCAATCAGCAGCCAGCCAGCTAGCACTGTGTAATGGTCGAGCTATAAATAGCGGCCATTTTGGAATTCTTCATTTGCCTGCAGTCATTGAACAGAGGCAGACCGCTCTGTATTAGGGACAGGGACAGAGTTAGGGCCACAGAAACGATACTTGGGGACAGAGAAACGATACTTAGGGACAGAGAACTATTACTCAGGGACACAGATTTGTTAATTAGGGCCACAGAATCGTTACTTAGGGACAAAGAAACGCTAGTTAGGGACACAGAATTCATACTCAGGGACAGACAGAATTGTTACTGAGTGCCAGAGAATTGTTACTTAGGGCCACAGAAACGTTATTAGGGCCACAGAATTGTTACTCAGGGACAGACAGAATTGTTACTGAGTGCCAGAGAATTGTTACTTAGGGCCACAGAAACGTTATTAGGGCCACAGAATTGTTACTCAGGGACAGACAGAATTGTTACTGAGTGCCAGATAATTGTTACTTAGGGCCACAGAAACGTTATTAGGGCCACAGAATTGTTACTCAGGGACAGACAGAATTGTTACTGAGTGCCAGAGAATTGTTACTTAGGGCCACAGAAACTTTAGTTAGGGCCACAGAATTGTTACTCAGGGACAGACACAGAATTGTTACTGAGGGCCACAGAACTGTTACTTAGGGCCACAGAATTGTTACTCGCACAGACACAGAATTGTTACTCGCACAGACACAGAATTGTTACTGAGGGCCACAGAACTGTTACTTAGGGCCACAGAATTGTTACTCGCACAGACACAGAATTGTTACACAGGGACACAGAACTGTTACTGAGGGCCACAGAACCGTTACTTAGGGCCACAGAATTGTTACTCGCACAGACACAGAATTGTTACTCGCACAGACACAGAATTGTTACTCGCACAGACACAGAATTGTTACTCGCACAGACACAGAATTGTTACTCAGGGACACAGAACTGTTACTGAGGGCCACAGAACTGTTACTTAGGGCCACAGAATTGTTACTCGCACAGACACAGAATTGTTACTCAGGGACACAGAACTGTTACTGAGGGCCACAGAACTGTTACTTAGGGCCACAGAATTGTTACTCGCACAGACACAGAATTGTTACTCGCACAGACACAGAATTGTTACTGAGGGCCACAGAACTGTTACTTGGGGCCACAGAAACGTTAATCAGGGACACAGAATTGTTACTGTGGGCCACAGAACTGTTAGGGCCACAGAATTGTTACTCGCACAGACACAGAATTGTTACTCGCACAGACACAGAATTGTTACTGAGGGCCACAGAACTGTTACTTGGGGCCACAGAAACGTTAATCAGGGACACAGAATTGTTACTGAGGGCCACAGAACTGTTACTTAGGGCCACAGAATTGTTACTCGCACAGACACAGAATTGTTACACAGGGACACAGAACTGTTACTGAGTGCCACAGAACCGTTACTTAGGGCCACAGAATTGTTACTCGCACAGACACAGAATTCTTACTCGCACAGACACAGAATTGTTACTCAGGGACACAGAACTGTTACTGAGGGCCACAGAACTGTTACTTAGGGCCACAGAATTGTTACTCGCACAGACACAGAATTGTTACACAGGGACACAGAATTGTTACTGAGGGCCACAGAACCGTTACTTAGGGCCACAGAATTGTTACTGAGGGCAACAGAACTGTTACTTAGGGCCACAGAATTGTTACTCGCACAGACACAGAATTGTTACTCAGGGACACAGAACTGTTACTGAGGGCCACAGAACTGTTACTTAGGGCCACAGAATTGTTACTCGCACAGACACAGAATTGTTACTCAGGGACACAGAACTGTTACTGAGGGCCACAGAACTGTTACTTAGGGCCACAGAATTGTTACTCGCACAGACACAGAATTGTTACACAGGGACACAGAATTGTTACTGAGGGCCACAGAACCGTTACTTAGGGCCACAGAATTGTTACTCAGGGACACAGAATTGTTACTGAGGGCCACAGAACTGTTACTTAGGGCCACAGAATTGTTACTCGCACAGACACAGAATTGTTACTCAGGGACACAGAACTGTTACTGAGGGCCACAGAACTGTTACTTAGGGCCACAGAATTGTTACTCGCACAGACACAGAATTGTTACTCAGGGCCACAGAACTGTTACTGAGGGCCACAGAACTGTTACTTAGGGCCACAGAATTGTTACTCGCACAGACACAGAATTGTTACACAGGGACACAGAATTGTTACTGAGGGCCACAGAACCGTTACTTAGGGACACATAATTGTTACTGAGGGCCACAGAACTGTTACTTAGGGCCACAGAATTGTTACTCGCACAGACACAGAATTGTTACTCAGGGACACAGAACTGTTACTGAGGGCCACAGAACCGTTACTTAGGGCCACAGAATTGTTACTCAGGGACACAGAATCGTTTAATTAAAGAGTATGTCAGACAACATGCAGAGGAGTGGGAGAGGAGGCAATGTTTTAGGAGCGAGCAGACGTGGCAGCAGAGGAAGGGGTCGAGGCAGCACTATTCGCAGCCAGAGGCTAGTGCTCCCGGTGTCATCCAGTACAGTGAGGAAGAGCTAACAGAGGGCGGTCAGGAACGGGGGGAGACATCCGCCTCTTCAGCAGCCAGGCGAAGAAGTAGTGGCGAGGAGAGTGGCTCGGTAGCCGGTGTAGAGACAGGTCTGTCTCCTGACCCACACGCAGCCGAGGGGGCTAGTAGTGAGGCGGAGACCCTAATTGATGATGATGAGGCTGATCGCACTTGGCAGCCTCGTCGTCATCAGGCTATTGCTTCCACATCATCAGGAGAAGAGGGTGGCAGCTTGGCAGCGAGCAAAACAGTCGGTGGGTTGTCTCCATCACCACACTCTGCCATGTGCCACTTTCAGGTCTCCTCACACACTGCTGGTGTGTTGAATTTTTTGACATAGGGTGCTGGCAGATTACGGGCCTCCCATAGCTGCTGCCAGGCCCCTAATCTGCCATGGGCCCCTATACCGCCTCCTCATGCTGCTGCCAGGTCCACAGTCTCTCATGCCATGTGCCACTTTCAGGTCTCCTCACACTGCTGGTGTGTTGAATTTTTTGACATAGGGTGCTGGCAGATTACGGGCCTCCCATAGCTGCTGCCAGGCCCCTAATCTGCCATGGGCCCCTATATACCGCCTCCTCATGCTGCTGCCAAGTCCAAAGTCTCTCATGGGTCCCTGTACGGCCTCCCATTGCTGCTGTCTCCATAGCCACACTCTGCCATGTGCCACTTTCAGGTCTCCTCACACACTGCTGGTGTGTTGAATTTTTTGACATAGGGTGCTGGCAGATTACGGGCCTCCCATAGCTGCTGCCAGGCCCCTAATCTGCCATGGGCCCCTATACCGCCTCCTCATGCTGCTGCCAGGTCCACAGTCTCTCATGCCATGTGCCACTTTCAGGTCTCCTCACACTGCTGGTGTGTTGAATTTTTTGACATAGGGTGCTGGCAGATTACGGGCCTCCCATAGCTGCTGCCAGGCCCCTAATCTGCCATGGGCCCCTATACCGCCTCCTCATGCTGCTGCCAGGTCCACAGTCTCTCATGCCATGTGCCACTTTCAGGTCTCCTCACACTGCTGGTGTGTTGAATTTTTTGACATAGGGTGCTGGCAGATTACGGGCCTCCCATAGCTGCTGCCAGGCCCCTAATCTGCCATGGGCCCCTATATACCGCCTCCTCATGCTGCTGCCAGGTCCAGAGTCTGTCATGGGTCCCTGTTCGGCCTCCCATTGCTGCTGTCTCCATCGCCACACTCTGCCATGTGCCACTTTCAGGTCTCCTCACACACTGCTGGTGTGTTGAATTTTTTGACATAGGGTGCTGGCAGATTACGGGCCTCCCATAGCTGCTGCCAGGCCCCTAATCTGCCATGGGCCCCTATACCGCCTCCTCATGCTGCTGCCAGGTCCACAGTCTCTCATGCCATGTGCCACTTTCAGGTCTCCTCACACTGCTGGTGTGTTGAATTTTTTGACATAGGGTGCTGGCAGATTACGGGCCTCCCATAGCTGCTGCCAGGCCCCTAATCTGCCATGGGCCCCTATACCGCCTCCTCATGCTGCTGCCAGGTCCAGGCGAACGTAGTCACACAGGGGAGGAACTTCTGAGTGTAATGAACAGAGAAATCGACAGATGGCTGTCTCCGCGCAAACTGAAAATCGGAACCATGTTGACCGACAACGGAAAGAACATGGTGTCTGCTCTGCGTCAAGGAAGGTTGTGCCATGCGCCATGCATGGCTCACATGTTCAATCTGGTTGTCAAGCGGTTCCTAAAATCCACCATCCCACTGCAAGACATCCTTAAAATGTCACGTAAACTTTGCATGCATTTCAGCCATTCCTACACCGCAAAGCACACCCTCCTTGAGCTGCAGCGGCAGAACGGAATTCCACATCATCGCCTGATCTGCGACGTTGCAACAAGGTGGAATTCAACCCTACACATGTTAGACCGCCTTTACGAGCAGCGAAAGGCCATCACCGATTTCCTGATGTTACAAGCGGATAAAGGTACTCCCCTGTGTAACTTCGATGTCAGCCATTGGCAGCTCATGCGTGACACCTGCCGCTTGCTCAGGCCCTTTGAGGAGGCCACGCTATTCGTGAGTCGGCAGGACTATGGGATGAACGACGTCATTCCTCTGTTGCACGTCCTTGAACAAATGCTGTTAACAATGGCTGGTCAGGGTGCGGTAGACGTGGCGCACAGATCTCAACGCCACATGACCCCTGTGGGGGCAGGACAGGAAGAAGAGGAGGAGGTAGAGGAGGACATTTGTGCTCAGGAATTATTGAGTGAAATGGGTGGTTTTTCTACTCAGCGGACAGGAGTGGAGGAGCAGGAGCATCTGGTAGAGGAGGAGGAGGAGGAGACAGAGGACCCAGACGCACCGTGGCAGTATGCTGTGGAGATGGAGGCAGGGAGTCCCTCGCATTCCTTGGCACAAATGGCCCATAGCATGCTCGGTTGCTTGCGTAGCGACAGCCGAATAATAACCATCAGACAGAGGGATGACTTTTGGCTGTCCACCTTGTTGGACCCTCGCTACCGTTCAAAAATGGTGGCCTTTTTCACACCTGCTGAGAGGGAGGCCAAAATAACGTACTATAAAAACCACCTATGTAGTCAGTTGGTCTCTGCCTTAGTGCGCCAACGTCCATCCTCAGACACTGTGGGCCCTGTGAGCTCGCGTTCCGCTGCCATGGCAGCAGGGGAGGGGTGGGGTGGTAGGAGCAGTGGCAGCTCCACCAGCAGCGGCTGCCTCAGTCTGCAGTCGATGATGAGTAGCTTTCTTCACCAGCGCAGTGAGGAAACTACTAACCAGCCGCAGCAGCAGCAGCATCAGGTGGACCTGGAGCAGGACCTCAAACAACAGGCTTGGGCCTACTTGGACAGCACCCTGCCAACCGAGGTAGACAATCCCCTTGAATACTGGTCAACGAAACTTGACCTTTGGCCCCAACTAGCTGAATTTGCCCTTGAAAGGCTGTCATGCCCGGCCAGTAGCGTGGCATCGGAGCGCGTGTTTAGTGCGGCAGGAGGTATTGTAACTCCACGGAGGACACGACTGTCCACCCAAAGTGTGGAGAGACTCACGTTTGTGAAAATGAATCAGGCGTGGATTAGTCTGGATTTCAAACCACCAGTTCCTGACACAACTGACTAAATCCGCCATGAATCATGCCTCAAACATGTGCCACTTTGAGGTCTCCTCACACACTGCTGGTGTGTAGAATTTTTTGACATAGGGTGCTGGCAGATTACGGGCCTCCTATAGCTGCTGCCAGGCCCCTAATCTGCCATAGGCCCCTATATACCGCCTCCTCATGCTGCTGCCAGGTCCAGAGTCTCTCATGGGTCCCTGTACGGCCTCCCATTGCTGCTGTCTCCATCGCCACACTCTGCCATGTGCCACTTTCAGGTCTCCTCACACTGCTGGTGTGTAGAATTTTTTGACATAGGGTGCTGGCAGATTACGGGCCTCCCATAGCTGCTGCCAGGCCCCTAATCTGCCATAGGCCCCTATATACCGCCTCCTCATGCTGCTGCCAGGTCCAGAGTCTCTCATGGGTCCCTGTACGGCCTCCCATTGCTGCTGTCTCCATCGCCACACTCTGCCATGTGCCACTTTCAGGTCTCCTCACACTGCTGGTGTGTAGAATTTTTTGACATAGGGTGCTGGCAGATTACGGGCCTCCCATAGCTGCTGCCAGGCCCCTAATCTGCCATAGGCCCCTATATACCGCCTCCTCATGCTGCTGCCAGGTCCAGAGTCTCTCATGGGTCCCTGTACGGCCTCCTATTGCTGCTGTCTCCATCGCCACACTCTGCCATGTGCCACTTTCAGGTCTCCTCACACACTGCTGGTGTGTAGAATTTTTTGACATAGGGTGCTGGCAGATTACGGGCCTCCCATTGCTGCTGCCAGGCCCCTAATCTGCCATAGGCCCCTATATACCGCCTCCTCATGCTGCTGCCAGGTCCAGAGTCTCTCATGGGTCCCTGTACGGCCTCCCATTGCTGCTGTCTCCATCGCCACACTCTGCCATGTGCCACTTTCAGGTCTCCTCACACACTGCTGGTGTGTAGAATTTTTTGACATAGGGTGCTGGCAGATTACGGGCCTCCTATAGCTGCTGCCAGGCCCCTAATCTGCCATAGGCCCCTATATACCGCCTCCTCATGCTGCTGCCAGGTCCACAGTGTCTCATGCCATGTGCCACTTTCAGGTCTCCTCACACTGCTGGTGTGTTGAAATTTTTGACATAGGGTGCTGGCAGATTACGGGCCTCCCATAGCTGCTGCCAGGCCCCTAATCTGCCATGGGCCCCTATATACCGCCTCCTCATGCTGCTGCCAAGTCCAAAGTCTCTCATGGTTCCCTGTACGGCCTCCCATTGCTGCTGTCTCCATCGCCACACTCTGCCATGTGCCACTTTCAGGTCTCCTCACACTGCTGGTGTGTAGAATTTTTTGACATAGGGTGCTGGCAGATTACGGGCCTCCCATAGCTGCTGCCAGGCCCCTAATCTGCCATAGGCCCCTATATACCGCCTCCTCATGCTGCTGCCAGGTCCACAGTGTCTCATGCCATGTGCCACTTTCAGGTCTCCTCACACTGCTGGTGTGTTGAATTTTTTGACATAGGGTGCTGGCAGATTACGGGCCTCCCATAGCTGCTGCCAGGCCCCTAATCTGCCATGGGCCCCTATATACCGCCTCCTCATGCTGCTGCCAAGTCCAAAGTCTCTCATGGGTCCCTGTACGGCCTCCCATTGCTGCTGTCTCCATCGCCACACTCTGCCATGTGCCACTTTCAGGTCTCCTCACACTGCTGGTGTGTAGAATTTTTTGACATAGGGTGCTGGCAGATTACGGGCCTCCCATAGCTGCTGCCAGGCCCCTAATCTGCCATAGGCCCCTATATACCGCCTCCTCATGCTGCTGCCAGGTCCAGAGTCTCTCATGGGTCCCTGTACGGCCTCCCATTGCTGCTGTCTCCATCGCCACACTCTGCCATGTGCCACTTTCAGGTCTCCTCACACACTGCTGGTGTGTAGAATTTTTTGACATAGGGTGCTGGCAGATTACGGGCCTCCTATAGCTGCTGCCAGGCCCCTAATCTGCCATAGGCCCCTATATACCGCCTCCTCATGCTGCTGCCAGGTCCAGAGTCTCTCATGGGTCCCTGTACGGCCTCCCATTGCTGCTGTCTCCATCGCCACACTCTGCCATGTGCCACTTTCAGGTCTCCTCACACACTGCTGGTGTGTAGAATTTTTTGACATAGGGTGCTGGCAGATTACGGGCCTCCTATAGCTGCTGCCAGGCCCCTAATCTGCCATAGGCCCCTATATACCGCCTCCTCATGCTGCTGCCAGGTCCAGAGTCTCTCATGGGTCCCTGTACGGCCTCCCATTGCTGCTGTCTCCATCGCCACACTCTGCCATGTGCCACTTTCAGGTCTCCTCACACACTGCTGGTGTGTAGAATTTTTTGACATAGGGTGCTGGCAGATTACGGGCCTCCCATAGCTGCTGCCAGGCCCCTAATCTGCCATAGGCCCCTATATACCGCCTCCTCATGCTGCTGCCAGGTCCAGAGTCTCTCATGGGTCCCTGTACGGCCTCCCATTGCTGCTGTCTCCATCGCCACACTCTGCCATGTGCCACTTTCAGGTCTCCTCACACTGCTGGTGTGTAGAATTTTTTGACATAGGGTGCTGGCAGATTACGGGCCTCCCATAGCTGCTGCCAGGCCCCTAATCTGCCATAGGCCCCAATATACCGCCTCCTCATGCTGCTGCCAGGTCCAGAGTCTCTCATGGGTCCCTGTACGGCCTCCTATTCCTGCTGTCTCCATCGCCACACTCTGCCATGTGCCACTTTCAGGTCTCCTCACACACTGCTGGTGTGTAGAATTTTTTGACATAGGGTGCTGGCAGATTACGGGCCTCCCATTGCTGCTGCCAGGCCCCTAATCTGCCATAGGCCCCTATATACCGCCTCCTCATGCTGCTGCCAGGTCCAGAGTCTCTCATGGGTCCCTGTACGGCCTCCTATTGCTGCTGTCTCCATCGCCACACTCTGCCATGTGCCACTTTCAGGTCTCCTCACACACTGCTGGTGTGTAGAATTTTTTGACATAGGGTGCTGGCAGATTACGGGCCTCCCATTGCTGCTGCCAGGCCCCTAATCTGCCATAGGCCCCTATATACCGCCTCCTCATGCTGCTGCCAGGTCCAGAGTCTCTCATGGGTCCCTGTACAGCCTCCCATTGCTGCTGTCTCCATCGCCACACTCTGCCATGTGCCACTTTCAGGTCTCCTCACACACTGCTGGTGTGTAGAATTTTTTGACATAGGGTGCTGGCAGATTATGGGCCTCCCATAGCTGCTGCCAGGCCCCTAATCTGCCATAGGCCCCTATATACCGCCTCCTCATGCTGCTGCCAGGTCCAGAGTCTCTCATGGGTCCCTGTACGGCCTCCCATTGCTGCTGTCTCCATCGCCACACTCTGCCATGTGCCACTTTCAGGTCTCCTCACACACTGCTGGTGTGTAGAATTTTTTGACATAGGGTGCTGGCAGATTACGGGCCTCCTATAGCTGCTGCCAGGCCCCTAATCTGCCATAGGCCCCTATATACCGCCTCCTCATGCTGCTGCCAGGTCCAGAGTCTCTCATGGGTCCCTGTACGGCCTCCCATTGCTGCTGTCTCCATCGCCACACTCTGCCATGTGCCACTTTCAGGTCTCCTCACACACTGCTGGTGTGTAGAATTTTTTGACATAGGGTGCTGGCAGATTACGGGCCTCCCATAGCTGCTGCCAGGCCCCTAATCTGCCATAGGCCCCTATATACCGCCTCCTCATGCTGCTGCCAGGTCCACAGTGTCTCATGCCATGTGCCACTTTCAGGTCTCCTCACACTGCTGGTGTGTAGAATTTTTTGACATAGGGTGCTGGCAGATTACGGGCCTCCCATAGCTGCTGCCAGGCCCCTAATCTGCCATAGGCCCCTATATACCGCCTCCTCATGCTGCTGCCAGGTCCAGAGTCTCTCATGGGTCCCTGTACGGCCTCCTATTCCTGCTGTCTCCATCGCCACACTCTGCCATGTGCCACTTTCAGGTCTCCTCACACACTGCTGGTGTGTAGAATTTTTTGACATAGGGTGCTGGCAGATTACGGGCCTCCCATTGCTGCTGCCAGGCCCCTAATCTGCCATAGGCCCCTATATACCGCCTCCTCATGCTGCTGCCAGGTCCAGAGTCTCTCATGGGTCCCTGTACGGCCTCCTATTGCTGCTGTCTCCATCGCCACACTCTGCCATGTGCCACTTTCAGGTCTCCTCACACACTGCTGGTGTGTAGAATTTTTTGACATAGGGTGCTGGCAGATTACGGGCCTCCCATTGCTGCTGCCAGGCCCCTAATCTGCCATAGGCCCCTATATACCGCCTCCTCATGCTGCTGCCAGGTCCAGAGTCTCTCATGGGTCCCTGTACGGCCTCCCATTGCTGCTGTCTCCATCGCCACACTCTGCCATGTGCCACTTTCAGGTCTCCTCACACACTGCTGGTGTGTAGAATTTTTTGACATAGGGTGCTGGCAGATTATGGGCCTCCCATAGCTGCTGCCAGGCCCCTAATCTGCCATAGGCCCCTATATACCGCCTCCTCATGCTGCTGCCAGGTCCAGAGTCTCTCATGGGTCCCTGTACGGCCTCCCATTGCTGCTGTCTCCATCGCCACACTCTGCCATGTGCCACTTTCAGGTCTCCTCACACACTGCTGGTGTGTAGAATTTTTTGACATAGGGTGCTGGCAGATTACGGGCCTCCTATAGCTGCTGCCAGGCCCCTAATCTGCCATAGGCCCCTATATACCGCCTCCTCATGCTGCTGCCAGG
The DNA here is from genome assembly GCF_062004578.1 of Staurois parvus. Classification (NCBI taxonomy): domain Eukaryota; kingdom Metazoa; phylum Chordata; class Amphibia; order Anura; family Ranidae; genus Staurois; species Staurois parvus. The sequence continues at coordinate 3,531,199 of NW_028318094.1, forward strand.
TCCAGAGTCTCTCATGGGTCCCTGTACGGCCTCCCATTGCTGCTGTCTCCATCGCCACACTCTGCCATGTGCCACTTTCAGGTCTCCTCACACACTGCTGGTGTGTAGAATTTTTTGACATAGGGTGCTGGCAGATTACGGGCCTCCCATAGCTGCTGCCAGGCCCCTAATCTGCCATAGGCCCCTATATACCGCCTCCTCATGCTGCTGCCAGGTCCACAGTGTCTCATGCCATGTGCCACTTTCAGGTCTCCTCACACTGCTGGTGTGTAGAATTTTTTGACATAGGGTGCTGGCAGATTACGGGCCTCACATAGCTGCTGCCAGGCCCCTAATCTGCCATAGGCCCCTATATACCGCCTCCTCATGCTGCTGCCAGGTCCAGAGTCTCTCATGGGTCCCTGTACGGCCTCCCATTGCTGCTGTCTCCATCGCCACACTCTGCCATGTGCCACTTTCAGGTCTCCTCACACTGCTGGTGTGTAGAATTTTTTGACATAGGGTGCTGGCAGATTACGGGCCTCCCATAGCTGCTGCCAGGCCCCTAATCTGCCATGGGTCCCTATACCGCCTCCTCATGCTGCTGCCAGGTCCACAGTCTCTCATGCCATGTGCCACTTTCAGGTCTCCTCACACTGCTGGTGTGTTGAATTTTTTGACATAGGGTGCTGGCAGATTACGGGCCTCCTATAGCTGCTGCCAGGCCCCTAATCTGCCATAGGCCCCTATATACCGCCTCCTCATGCTGCTGCCAGGTCCAGAGTCTCTCATGGGTCCCTGTACGGCCTCCCATTGCTGCTGTCTCCATCGCCACACTCTGCCATGTGCCACTTTCAGGTCTCCTCACACACTGCTGGTGTGTAGAATTTTTTGACATAGGGTGCTGGCAGATTACGGGCCTCCTATAGCTGCTGCCAGGCCCCTAATCTGCCATAGGCCCCTATATACCGCCTCCTCATGCTGCTGCCAGGTCCAGAGTCTCTCATGGGTCCCTGTACGGCCTCCCATTGCTGCTGTCTCCATCGCCACACTCTGCCATGTGCCACTTTCAGGTCTCCTCACACACTGCTGGTGTGTAGAATTTTTTGACATAGGGTGCTGGCAGATTACGGGCCTCCTATAGCTGCTGCCAGGCCCCTAATCTGCCATAGGCCCCTATATACCGCCTCCTCATGCTGCTGCCAGGTCCAGAGTCTCTCATGGGTCCCTGTACGGCCTCCCATTGCTGCTGTCTCCATCGCCACACTCTGCCATGTGCCACTTTCAGGTCTCCTCACACACTGCTGGTGTGTAGAATTTTTTGACATAGGGTGCTGGCAGATTACGGGCCTCCCATAGCTGCTGCCAGGCCCCTAATCTGCCATAGGCCCCTATATACCGCCTCCTCATGCTGCTGCCAGGTCCAGAGTCTCTCATGGGTCCCTGTACGGCCTCCCATTGCTGCTGTCTCCATCGCCACACTCTGCCATGTGCCACTTTCAGGTCTCCTCACACACTGCTGGTGTGTAGAATTTTTTGACATAGGGTGCTGGCAGATTACGGGCCTCCCATAGCTGCTGCCAGGCCCCTAATCTGCCATAGGCCCCTATATACCGCCTCCTCATGCTGCTGCCAGGTCCAGAGTCTCTCATGGGTCCCTGTACGGCCTCCCATTGCTGCTGTCTCCATCGCCACACTCTGCCATGTGCCACTTTCAGGTCTCCTCACACTGCTGGTGTGTAGAATTTTTTGACATAGGGTGCTGGCAGATTACGGGCCTCCCATAGCTGCTGCCAGGCCCCTAATCTGCCATAGGCCCCTATATACCGCCTCCTCATGCTGCTGCCAGGTCCAGAGTCTCTCATGGGTCCCTGTACGGCCTCCTATTGCTGCTGTTTCCATCGCCACACTCTGCCATGTGCCACTTTCAGGTCTCCTCACACACTGCTGGTGTGTAGAATTTTTTGACATAGGGTGCTGGCAGATTACGGGCCTCCCATTGCTGCTGCCAGGCCCCTAATCTGCCATAGGCCCCTATATACCGCCTCCTCATGCTGCTGCCAAGTCCAGAGTCTCTCATGGGTCCCTGTACGGCCTCCCATTGCTGCTGTCTCCATCGCCACACTCTGCCATGTGCCACTTTCAGGTCTCCTCACACTGCTGGTGTGTAGAATTTTTTGACATAGGGTGCTGGCAGATTACGGGCCTCCCATAGCTGCTGCCAGGCCCCTAATCTGCCATAGGCCCCTATATACCGCCTCCTCATGCTGCTGCCAGGTCCAGAGTCTCTCATGGGTCCCTGTACGGCCTCCCATTGCTGCTGTCTCCATCGCCACACTCTGCCATGTGCCACTTTCAGGTCTCCTCACACTGCTGGTGTGTAGAATTTTTTGACATAGGGTGCTGGCAGATTACGGGCCTCCCATAGCTGCTGCCAGGCCCCTAATCTGCCATAGGCCCCTATATACCGCCTCCTCATGCTGCTGCCAGGTCCAGAGTCTCTCATGGGTCCCTGTACGGCCTCCCATTGCTGCTGTCTCCATCGCCACACTCTGCCATGTGCCACTTTCAGGTCTCCTCACACACTGCTGGTGTGTAGAATTTTTTGACATAGGGTGCTGGCAGATTACGGGCCTCCCATATCTGCTGCCAGACCCCTAATCTGCCATAGGCCCCTATATACCGCCTCCTCATGCTGCTGCCAGGTCCAGAGTCTCTCATGGGTCCCTGTACGGCCTCCCATTGCTGCTGTCTCCATCGCCACACTCTGCCATGTGCCACTTTCAGGTCTCCTCACACTGCTGGTGTGTAGAATTTTTTGACATAGGGTGCTGGCAGATTACGGGCCTCCCATAGCTGCTGCCAGGCCCCTAATCTGCCATAGGCCCCTATATACCGCCTCCTCATGCTGCTGCCAGGTCCAGAGTCTCTCATGGGTCCCTGTACGGCCTCCTATTGCTGCTGTCTCCATCGCCACACTCTGCCATGTGCCACTTTCAGGTCTCCTCACACACTGCTGGTGTGTAGAATTTTTTGACATAGGGTGCTGGCAGATTACGGGCCTCCCATTGCTGCTGCCAGGCCCCTAATCTGCCATAGGCCCCTATATACCGCCTCCTTATGCTGCTGCCAGGTCCAGAGTCTCTCATGGGTCCCTGTACGGCCTCCCATTGCTGCTGTCTCCATCGCCACACTCTGCCATGTGCCACTTTCAGGTCTCCTCACACTGCTGGTGTGTAGAATTTTTTGACATAGGGTGCTGGCAGATTACGGGCCTCCCATAGCTGCTGCCAGGCCCCTAATCTGCCATAGGCCCCTATATACCGCCTCCTCATGCTGCTGCCAGGTCCAGAGTCTCTCATGGGTCCCTGTACGGCCTCCCATTGCTGCTGTCTCCATCGCCACACTCTGCCATGTGCCACTTTCAGGTCTCCTCACACTGCTGGTGTGTAGAATTTTTTGACATAGGGTGCTGGCAGATTACGGGCCTCCCATTGCTGCTGCCAGGCACGTAATCTGCCATGGGCCCCCGTACCGACTCCTCATGCTCTGACGTTGCAACAAGGTGGAATTCAACCCTACATATGTTAGACCGCCTTTACGAACAGCGAAAGGCCATCACAGATTTCCTGATGTTAAAAGCGGATAAAGGTACTCCCTGTGTAACTTAGATGTCAGCCATTGGCAGCTCATGCGTGACACCTGCGCTTGCTCAGGCCCTTTGAGGAGGCCACGCTATTCGTGAGTCGGCAGGACTATGGGATGAACGACGTCATTCCTCTGTTGCACGTCCTGGAACAAATGCTGTTAACAATGGCTGGTCAGGGTGCGGTAGACGTGGCGCACAGATCTCAACGCCACTTGACCCCTGTGGGGGCAGGACAGGAAGAAGAGGAGGAGGTAGAGGAGGACATTGGTGCTCAGGAATTATTGAGTGAAATGGGTGGTTTTTCCACTCAGCGGACAGGAGTGGAGGAGCAGGAGCATCTGGTAGAGGAGGAGGAGGAGGAGGAGACAGAGGACCCAGACGCACCGTGGCAGTATGCTGTGGAGATGGAGGTAGGGAGTCCCTCACATTCCTTGGCACAAATGGCCCATAGCATGCTCGCTTGCTTGCGTAGCGACAGCCGAATAATAACCATCAGACAGAGGGATGACTTTTGGCTGTCCACCTTGTTGGACCCTCGCTACCGTTCAAAAATGGTGGCCTTTTTCACACCTGCTGAGAGGGAGGCCAAAATAACGTACTATAAAAACCACCTATGTAGTCAGCTGGTCTCTGCCTTTCTGCGCCAACGTCCATCCTCAGACACTGTGGGCCCTGTGCGCTCGCGTTCCGCTGCCATGGCAGCAGGGGAGGGGTGGGGTGGTAGGAGCAGTGGCAGCTCCACCAGCAGCGGCTGCCTCAGTCTGCAGTCGATGATGAGTAGCTTTCTTCATCAGCGCAGTGAGGAAACTACTAACCAGCCGCAGCAGCAGCAGCATCAGGTGGACCTGGAGCAGGACCTCAAACAACAGGCTTAGGCCTACTTGGACAGCACCCTGCCAACCGAGGTAGACAATCCCCTTGACTACTGGGCAACGAAACTTGACCTTTGACCCCAACTAGCTGAATTTGCCCTTGAAAGGCTGTCATGCCCGGCCAGTAGCGTGGCATCGGAGCGCGTGTTTAGTGCGGCAGGAGGTATTGCAACTCCGCGGAGGACACGACTGTCCACCCAAAGTGTGGAGAGACTCACGTTTGTGAAAATGAATCAGGCGTGGATTAGTCTGGATTTCAAACCACTAGTTCCTGACACAACTGACTAAATCCGCCATGAATCATGCCCCAAACATGTGCCACTTTCAGGTCTCCTCACACACTGCTTGTGTTTTCAATTTTTTGACATAGGGTGCTGGCAGATTACGGGCCTCCCATAGCTGCTGCCAGGCCCCTAATCTGCCATGGGCCCCTATATACCGCCTCCTCATGCTGCTGCCAGGTCCAGAGTGTCTCATGCCATGTGCCACTTTCAGGTCTCCTCACACACTGCTGGTGTGTTCAATTTTTTGTCATAGGGTGCTGGCAGATTACGGGCCTCCTATAGCTGCTGCCAGGCCCCTAATCTGCCATGGGCCCCTATACCGCCTCCTCATGCTGCTGCCAGGTCCAGAGTCTCTCATGGGTCCCTGTACGGCCTCCCATTGCTGCTGTCTCCATCGCCACACTCTGCCATGTGCCACTTTCAGGTCTCCTCACACACTGCTGGTGTGTTCCATTTTTTGTCATAGGGTGCTGGCAGATTACGGGCCTCCCATTGCTGCTGCCAGGCCTGTAATCTGCCATGGGCCCCCGTACCGCCTGGTCACGCTGCTGCTGGGTCCACAGTGTGACATGGGTCCTTGTACCGCCTCCCATTGCTCCCACTGCATGTGCCACTTTCAGGTCTCCTCACACTCCTGCTGGTTTCCATTTTGTCATAGGTTGCTGTATGGCCTCCCATTGCTGCTGCCTCCATCGCCACACTGTGACTCCAAACACTGGTTTTGGCCCCGTGACTGGCCAAATGAGTGAAGTGTGCGGTGATTCTAAGATCGACGGCACTCATCTGCATGTCATACTGAGTGACAGTATTATTTCTCTTCCCCAGCAGACTCCAAGGGCATTTAAATTAAAGGTACAGTGTTCTGCACTAATATTAAGTCTCTCTGAAGCCTAGAAACACCCTTTTTTAAGTTAAATTCACAGCGAATTTATTCGACTCGAATCGAATATTGTCCACGAATTCGCCGAATCAGTCGAATCGAATTTTTCATTTCTTCGCTCATCTCTACTCCTAACTACAATATGCGTATACAGTATATATATATATATATATATATATATATTGGTGCTTCTTATTTGAAATCTGTGTATTTTTTTTTGTACCTTGGATGCATGCCTCTTCTTCCAAACGTTTCTGACCAATATTTTGAGGGCATGCTAAAAATGGGGGCATACAGTGTGTTCAAGTAGTTTGGTCAGAAGTGTGTCACCAGATTTCATTTTGAAAATCTAGTCATCTTGCTTTTGTATGTCGATAAGATTTACTGACCTGGCAGCGAAACATAGTAAAACAGAGATAGGCTTTCATTAACATTATGAGAACTAAAACTGGTTCTTCCATCTGGGAACTACAGTAATTAAGTTTAGTCAAACAAAAAAATCAGCACAAGGGACACTACTTACAGTTAAACAAATAAACAAACAAACATGTCTATACTTACCTGCTCTGTAATGTAGTTTTGCACAGAGCAGCTTGGATACTCCTCCTCTCGGGCCCCCAGCAGGCTCTCCTGGCCCCTCGCTCCTGTCAGGTGTCCCCCACAGCAAGCAGCTTGCTATAGGGGCACCCGCTGCTCTGAGTGTCCATTCATATATGGAGCCACATCTTGGCCCCACCCCCTCTATCTTCTCATTGGCTGACTGGCTGTGATTGACAGCAGTGGGAGCCAATGGCTCCTGCTTGCTGTCTCAGCCAATGAGGAGGCAGAGAGCCGGGACAGCTGAGGCTGTCTTTCACATCGCTGGATCACTATGAGGCTCAGGCAAATATTGAAGGGGCTGGGGGCACAGCTGCACACAGAAGGTTTGCATAGAATGCATGAAGGTAAAAAAGCTTGAGCCTTTACAACCACTTTAACGTCATGTGTTCCTTGTGCTGCCTTCTGCTGCTTCAGTTGAATCTTCTTTCTTTAATTCCCCTGCCACCATAATCTTCTGGTGCCATTGTGATTAATAAAGTACATCAGAATTGATCAATTTTCAAAAATATAAAATATATATATACACCATTGTAAAAGCTATAAGTTTCACACAAACCAGTTAATATACAGTTATTTTTTTTTTTTACCAAAGACATGTAGCAGAATACATTTGGCCTAAATTTATGACAAAATTTGATTTTATTGGATGATTTATATCTGAAAGTATATAATTGTTTTTAGTTTTTATAATTTTCAGCCTTTTTTTGTTTATATTGTAAAAAATAAAAACCCAGTGGTGAACAAATACAACCAAAAGAACGCTCTAATTGTGTGAAAAAAAGTTATAAAAATTTCATGACTGGGCAGTTGCTAATTAAAGTAGCTCAGTGCTTAATAGCAAAAAATGCCCTGCTCATGAAGGGGGTAAAATCTTCCGAAGCTCAAGTGGTTAAATATAGTCTATTGAAAAGACATAATAAAATGGTGCAGGAAATTTTACATGTTATATTAATTATATTTACACAAAAAGATATTACAAAAGTTGACAATAGCAACAACAAAATAAACAAAATTAAAACAAATAAGTGCTTAACAAAGTTTGATTGGTTTTCGGTTCCAGGAAAGTCCAAATCAATGCAGTGTAAGTCTGATCCTGGCAGACTGATTTTTTTCTTTTGACTAAACTTGCTTTAACTCACCAAAATTTCAGATTTTATGTAGTGATTTGTCCAGGGGCAGACTAACCATACAAGCACTCAGGCACTGTCCGAGGGCCCGGGGTCAGTAGGGGGCCCCATGAGATGCCCCTGGTACCTTTCATTGGCTTTTTCATAGGCTTTTTTGGGTGTGGGCGAGGACACAGGGGCCCCATGATCCCCTATTGCCCGGGGGCCCCATGAGTTGTCAGTCCACCCCTGGATTTGTCCCTTTTACATGAGTATTTGATTATTCTTATGGCATGAAACATTTTGAAATTAACTAGAAATATTTTTTTTTAATATTTTACTGCAATGCTACAAACATTAATGAAAACAAGGAAGGTTTACGTTTGAAGCATAAAAGCAAAAATAAAAAGGAGAGGTAGGAATATCTGAAGTGTTTTTGTGCTATTCTAAGTCCAATTTCTGCTAAACAGCCAATTTAAAAAAAAATCACTTCTTACTGCATGAAATCTGTTAGGGTCCATTCAGCGCAGGGTTCCAGTGCAATAATGCAGTTAAACAAAAATAAACAGGACTTATTTTTTTTACTGCAGTTTACTGCATGTGCATTGTTGTGCACTGCAATACAGGTGTGTTGCCCACTGCTGTTCCTAAATAAAAAGCACCACGGTATGTGGAGTGATATTTTTTGCAGTAATGAACAGTAAAATGCACGTTTCAGCACAATGAAGAAAAGTGAATAAGCCCTTGAAGCTAATAATCTCAACTGAGAGGTCTCCTCCTCCTGCCTATGCTGAGCAGCTAAATCATCAGTCAGCAAACAGAAATGCAGGTGCTTTGCTACTCTGAGTTACAAACCCATCATAGTTCATTCTGAAATAGAGATGGACATAGGAAAAGGGTGATTGCAATAGCTCCAGACCAGAAACAAGCAAGCTCCTGTAATTTTGCAAAAATCCTTACAGCATAAATTATAAACCCTGAAAGATTCTTTTTTACCCAGTTCAGCTCTTTAGACATACTACATATGTCCAAAGAGTAAATCTTTAGTCCTCCCCAGCATGTTATCCTATGTGTCCATACACACATACACACATAGGCTTAAGGCCAGGTTCACATATGTGCAGCCATACGGCAGCAATTTGCGTGGGCATGAGAGCCCATTTATTTGAATGGACACCCATGCCCTAGGACACGCAGGGAAGAAGTCCCTGCACTTCTTTGGAAATCACAGCCCGCAAGGTTCCCAGTATGGCTGCGATTGCCACTGCGGGTGGCGTGCCATTAGAATTAATGGCACCCTCCCGCGGGTCCCGCATTCCTCTGTGTGGGTGGTGCTGCTGCCATTATTTGTGCATGTCCCACAGCGGCACCACCTGCACAGATGTGAACCAAGTCTTAATCAGTGTTTTTTGGCTGGGAAAAAACCCCAGAACTAGTGGGTTTTAGATGAGTTTTTTAGATGTAAAAATGCTCTAACGCTGAAAAATGCAGTAAAACGCAGGGTATTTTTTTAAGCAAAAATGTTATTTATTTTTGTGTATAAAATGCTAAAAAATGCTAAAAAAAGCAAACATGGCTAAACTCTAATGCAAAAAAGCTAACAAACGCTGAAAACTTGCATTTATAACGTGACTTTACACAGCTAACACTACCAGCGTTATTACAATTCCCAGTGTGCATGGAGCCAAATCACAAGCAGATGGCCATCAGCTTGTGAGTTTTTGTTCAGCTGCCTCCTGGCTTGAAGGTGAAAGTGATGAGGCAGCTCTATAGCTACCTATCACTTTCACGGAGCCAGCAGCGCAGTGCTCCCTTCCCCATCGGCAGCGCCCCTTCTCCCCCCTCCAACGACCGGCTAGGGGAGGGAGAGCGCTGTGAGACCAAGGTAAATTTATGGCTGAAACTGAAACTGGAAGTGATATCACTTCTGGTTTCAGAGGCGCCATTTTCTGGCCAGTACAGCCAGGGGACACATCTAACCAAGCCGATCTGTGCTTGGTTAGATGGTGTGAAGGCTAGGGGAGACATTGGGGTATATTAGACCCCTAATGTCTCTGCAAAGAGTATCTGTCACCTGCCCCATGCACCACATAGCTGTTTATTAACCCCTTGTGATAATACTCAAGTAAAAAGAAATAATAAAAAAGGAAAAAAGTTTTACAATACAATTCTAATAAAATATATATTTATATATATATATATTTTTTTTTAATTGCTGTAACCCATGTTTCCCTGCACACCTGCGCAAACTCAAACCCAGGGTGTGCACACATATGTAAACCATGGTCGCACCACACTTGTGACATATCGTCACAAACCTCAAAGTGAGAACAATAATTCTAGCAGAAGAGCTCCTAGGTAACTCTAAACTGATGATCTATAAAGGGTTTTAAACTGTCACCTCTGGTGATTTTTGGGCAAGTTTTTGGCGATATTGCAAGCACACACAATTTTAAGACATGGAGGGGGAGATTTACTAAAACTGGTACACTCAGAATCTGGTGCAGCTGTACATGGTAGCCAATCAGCTTCTAACCTCAGCTTGTTCATTTTAGCTTTGGCAATAAAACCTGGAAGCTGATTGGTTACCATGTGCAGCTGCACCAGATTTTGTACTCTCCAGTTTTAGTAAATAACCCCTGGAATGCCTGGTATCTATTTACTCAATGCAACCTCATTTTTTATTTTTGATCAAAAAACAGGTATTATATTCTGTGTTGATGCACTAAAATTTATTTTATTATATATTTTTCTTGCGTTTCTCTATCACCCTTTTATTCTGCAAGGCCTCTGCGTTCAGAATATATAATTTTCTGGGGGTTTAAGTAATTTTATTGCCAAAAATTAAGATTTTTACATGTATGTGAAAAATTTAAAAAAATTGCTCTGGAGCCGAACTGGTTAAACAAAGTTGGAGTTTAAATTTTCTAGTATTTAGCATCAGGATAGTTTTCAGTAATTCCTAGAATCCCTGTGTTTCTCTCTAACAGGTCTCACAATGTGCAGCCAGTTGGTCAGGAGACAATAGCAAACATAAAATCCATACAAAGACAACTTTAAGATTCATTCTCAGTCATCAGCAGAGGAGCAGCCATTGATCAATAAGTGGGGAACTTGATTGCTGCTGCAGAGCCGTCACATCAGCATTAACAGCAACATCTACATACTTACAAATGTCCTCGTGAGCTAGTTAGGGATTCTGTGTAATTGGATGAAAATAATGTTTTCAGCATGTATCTCATTAGTTTCCTTTCTTAAACATAAATATTTCCTTGGAGTATTCTGCCTTCTAGATTATACATCCTTCTTGGCATAGCCCAAGGCTGGAAACACTCAGAGAGTAAATAGACCCATGTTGTTTTAAACTGAAGGAATGGTGTTCAGAGATGACTACTGTACATATACCACAAAATAGGATTTTTAGAGATCAAAAAATGTAATACTAGTTTTCATAGTTAAAGAGACCATGTTATTGACTAAAACACTGCAGGTAAAAACACAGAAAGACCAAGTATGTTAAATGGTAAATTGCAGTGTTTTTCTTTCCATAAATATTGTTTATGCCGTGTGATTTGAACTTGCTAATAATACCGACTAGTAAATTGTGGTGACCCAGCTCCCCTTCCCCCCATCCAACTGAGTGGTACTAAACCCAAACACAAACATTTACTATGTTGCAGCTTACCATTTCTTAGATGTGATGGCTGTATTAGTTTCTTTTAGACTTTTTTTCTTCTATTTTCTTCTGGTAATTTGGCCAGTAAGTCTGTTGTTTTTCAAAAGAACAAGCTCTCCAGAAAATGTATACAGAGATGAGACAATACATTTACCAATGACAGGGGTGCGTACAAAGACCAGCTTTTATTTATTTATGTAAAACTTTTTACTTTCAATCTTTTTATAATTTTTTTTAAAGTATGATAATAGTTTACATACAAAAGGAAGGCCAAAGCCTTGACCAAGCATCATAAAAATAAGTCTTAGTGGGCAATACGAAACAAAGAAGGACCAAAAACAGTATAGTAAAATAAGATCTGTGGTTAACCACATATCAAAAACAGGATGATCTATTTGAAAATGAGAATATCTGTACTACACCAGTCACTTATTCAAATGAGCTTGAATAGCTACTGCAACACTATACTATTTGTTCCCACATAATACACATTGTAAAAGTACAAATATAAGACCATAAAAAAAAATTTAAAAAAATTAATCAAGCAGAGAAAACATAAAAAAAGAGAAAGTAAGAGAGGAAAAGGAAGCTGAAAGAGAAGAGGGAGGGAAAAGGGAGAGTAGACCTGGAGGGGCAGTGATAAGATTTATGGACCTCAAAGAGAAGGGGAGGATACTTGCAACCTTATTACTCCCTAGCGGTCAATATGAACATAGTCCGCCCATGGACTCCAAATTTGCTGAAATCGCTTTGAGGTGTCATTAAAATGGAACTGCACTGCATCTGAGCACCACAAACCAAAAATGATATTTAATTTATTGTTAATATTTAAACTCAACCATCCATCAATGTCTCCATGCTTTATTTTGCTGAGAATTAATTTTTAAAAATACCCCCCCGGGTATTTCTGGCAGTGGCCATTTTTAATAAAGGCAGATGATTCATGTAGCATTTACTTCCTGGAATCTATCTACCCTCAGCTCAGGCATTGGCTGAGCTGAGACCCCTCCCTCCCTTCCTGAAGGTTCCTTTGCCTAAGAATGGAAACCAGGAAATAACTGAGGAAATGTAAAAAAAAGTTTAAAACAAGTAAATATGATATGCTTTCCCATCTATTTACTAATGGTAGCAGCATAAGGTTTAAAAATAGTCAATGTTGATTGAGAGAGTGAAGTTCCACTTTACGTTCGCAAGCAAGGTGTTCGTTAAGCATTATCCAGGACACCTTATGCCGAAACATAGAAATTGAAATGGATGATTGTTTCCATGAGTGAGCTATGGTGAGCTTAGTGGCTAAGAACATAAATGAAATCAGTCTTTGTGTCGAGCGGGACTGTACTTCAACCTGTTCATTTAATAGTTCTACACAGGGTAGTTGGGGCACTGGGGCCCCCAAGACCTTCCTGATTAAAGCAAAGACTCTATTCCATAAGCCCCGTAGTTTTGGGCATTCCCAACGAGTATGGTACATAATTGCTGGGATGACAGCCACAAAATCACAATGGTGAGGAACTTGGAAAGATCTTCAAGAGAACGAGTACATATTATCCAGTCATAACTTTAACATTCGCCTCCACCAAAGAAATGTTCATAAAGCCCTTATAGGCAGAGTGGAAGTAATTGTACCAGTGGTCTAAGTCCCTTTCCAAGTCCAAGTTCGAGTCCCAGGCCTGCATGTAAAGCAGCCCATCATCGGTGTCTAATAGGAGCCTGTAGATGACCAAAATCCCACTTCTCTGACCTGTATTCTGTGAGCACCATTTTTCATAGGAAGAAACTTTGGGCCGAAAGGAACTTTGATCCCAAAGACTTTAAAAAATTGGAGATTGGGTAGAATTGAAAGGTCTCTGAGGGATGCATCTTCAGCTTGGGTTTGAAATGTTGTAAGGTGAAGGGGCCCCTAGGAGTCATAAAGTGGCCGATCCTATAAAGACCCTTATTGAGCCACCATAGAAATATATGTGGCTCCAAGCCTGGAAGGAAAGCTGGATTATTTATGTAAAACTTTTATCTCAAAAGGAAAAAAACTGCTGTAGCTGCTTATAAAATATTAGCTGAAGTTTGGTTTCAATTTGTTGGTGTATTTAAATCTGCTAGGACATCTAACATTCCCCTCCCTCCAGATTGACAATACTGCTGTCCAAAGGTGCCCCTGTGCTTCTTCATCCAGAATGATGACACTCTAATGCAGGAGGTGTGTTACTGGCCAGATCACCATATAAAAACATAGGGAAAAAAGCCTAAAAAAAGAAACCTATTGCAGCCACCACATCTAATGATTAGTAAACTGCAGTATATTACATTTTTGGTTTTGGATTTAATACCACTTTCATCTCCCTACATAACTTTTTGTGTAGCTTCTGGGGGAGTGGAGAAGGAGAATATTATAGAGCCCTACATGAGTCTGGCTCTGAATCTACTGAAGCTTCTGACATCACATATAAGCAGGGGCCAGCGGACACTGCCCGAGAGCCCAAGGTCAGTAGGGGGCCCCATGAGATGCCCCTGGTACCTTTCATTGGCTTTTTCATAGGCTTTTTTGGGTGTGGGCTAGGACACAGGGGCCCCATGATCCCCTATTGCCCGGGGGCCCCATGAGTTTTCAGTCTGCCCCTGCATATGAGATGCCCTTCATTGGTCTTGGGGCTTTTTGATGTCTATACAATTGAGGTGCATAAAATATGCTAAAAGGACATATAATTTAATGAAAAGTTTTCTGTTCAAATGTTCTGACAATTGGGTCTCTTTAAATTTCAGTGCACAAATTGAAGACTAATCGGGAACCAGCATGCTCTAAAGAGAAATATTGAAAGTTTTTTAAAGTGTACATATTGGCAGAAAATAAAATAGAAAAATTAATACATATACATAGTAAACTTCTGCTATACATGCACATTTCACCATGGTTTTTACTTAAAAATTTAAGTACAGCTGCCTTTTCTGCCCTGTGAACAAGTATTATCAACCCTGCCCAGTTCCTTTCCTGCTGGACTGCAAAACAGCCCCTTATGTAAACAAGGGGGGGGGGTTCTGTAGTCCAGCATAGTAAAACTGGGCATTGCTGAGAACATTGCTTTGGATTTCAGTTTAGCAGAGGCATGGTGTTGGCTGCTCTCACAGTAAGTTAGGTGTGTGATGATGACACTCTCAGCTAGAGATTTTCCAGCTCATGGAACAACAAACTGCCAACAGACCGAGAGTGATTATTACTGGGGTTGTTTAACGCCACAGGTATCCCTTTACATACACAGGCAGTAGTAGCTAACGCATGTTTTGATGGAAACTTGCATCATTCATATCTGCAATAGCCTGACTTCTAAGAAATGCCTGCAACATTCACTGACATGCCAAGAATGAAACAGAATTGAGTGTACAGTAGTTTTCTACTGTAGTGTCACATGGACACTTGTTAAAACTGTAGCAGCAATTATTAAGTTTAAAGGAATTGTACACTTTCAAGTTTTTGTTGTTTTAACTAGGTATTAGAGAAGTTATGTTCCCTATGCTGTTTGTTTGCCTTACCCTTTGTTTGTAGTGCCATGGCTGATCAATTTCCCTATGTCCATGTTTTGCTCGCCTAGCCTTGCCCTAATCGGGACATGTCAACTTCCTGTTTGAGCCCAGTGCATGCATTGCCATCTGTAGCATCACTAATGTGGGACTGCTAATATTTAAAAACATATATCCAGCTGCATGTTAAGCTATGTATGTGTCCGTGGATGCCCAGCCTGTTTGTGGCTGTCAGATTTATTTAGCTCTTACATCCACTAGCCCCAGACTGAGAGACCGAGGGATCGTTAGTGATTGTGGGATATGTAGGTTCTTCACAGGAAGTGTTAGTTCTCTGACTACAGATAGAGGTTGTCATGGAAACTACCATGACTTGGGCTCTTGAAGGGGCCACAGGGCTAGCCTCCTTCCCACCGACTATGGACCCAGGACTAAAGAGGCCCCCCTTGGGGTTACAAGGAACCTTTACCCCAAGAGGGTTATATCACTTCTATGGGTACCTGGCAGGCCATAAATGACAGCAGCTCTCATTTAAATGTGATTAGGGCTGGAGGGACTGTTTCTGGGACCCCTTGGCATACTCTGCATAGTAAAACTATTGCCCTGGAGAGATGTATTATTTGCAGGGGGTGAAATCCAGCATTTGTGGGGTTAAGAAACTTTATTTCCTGTTACAGGTGTCCTGGCATTGTCAGAGGACTAAGAAAAGAAAGATGGGCACTGTCGCCAATAGCCAGCATGGCTGCAGGTTGCGAGCTCCCGTAAGCATAGGTACACGCACAGTGCAATTGCACAAGCAGGTTACGTGAATTGGCAGGTCCACGTGTTCAGTGGCACGCACAGGTTGTGATAGATTCTGGTGCCCATTTGCCTTTAAAAGGACAGCAGCTCTGACCACTAGTTGCTGGATGATCGTCAGCCCCCTGTGTTCCTGTGCCTCTGTCTTATGATTATCTGACTTCTCGTTGCTGACCCGGATTGCCTCTGACCTGCCTTGTCTCTTCTCCTGGCTTTGACCCCTGGCCTATTCTACTGACTTTGCTGCTGCCTGCTTACCTGTGTATGACCTCGGCTTACTCTCCTGACCTAGCTCCTGCATGATCTCCTGTGTTTGACCATCGGTCTGCTCCTGACCTTGCTTCTCACTTCTGCTCTTGATTGACCTCTTATGCATGACTTCTGGCCTGGCTTCAACCCTGCTTCCTGCCTGCTGCCATGTTCTGCCTGCTACGTCTGGAGAACATACGTCTGCTACCAAGTTCTGCCTGCTACATCTGGAGAACAACAGCTCTGCAGCCATTCTTGCTGATTCTGCCATCTTGTGATCGTCATCTCAGCTCATCAGGCTCCGACAGCTGACAACCTGTGCTTCTCTGGGCCAAACATCTCCTGTTCCTAACTTCAGGGGGGTTCTGCACTTAGCCACATGGAGAGCCCTCTTAGCACTCCGGCCTCTGACCAGGTACGTGAAAGGCATCAACTATTGTTTGCTGTAATTAGGTTTAGGTGATAAGCTCTCACTTTTTGCTCCCAGCACAAAGACAGGTGCACAAATTAGCAGCCCCGAGGTAAAAAGCCAAGTCCAGTGGGGCCACATATTTGCGTACGGTTGGGATGAAGGGGTAAAGAAGAGCCTCCAGTGGTAACATGGGTAAAGGTTTTCAAAAAAGTGTATGTAGTATTTCATAGACTTGGGTCCAGAACACCTGTATCACCAGGCATGACCACCAGATGTGGTAGTATGACCCCAGGCCAGGACAGACGCAAAATCAAGAAGAAGGATTGGATGAGTATGCTTGGGCCAGTCTGGCAGGCACCAAATGCCTGTGATAAAGAACCTTATAATCCATCTTGACAGCTGCAAACCTAGACACCTGTGTAGAACTGGATTTAAGAGTGTGCCAAATTTGGGCCCACTCCTGTGGTTTCAGTCATGTCTCCAAATTACTCTCCTAAGCCTGTACATAAGAAAACAACGCAGAGAAGAGGTTGGAAACCAAAGTGGAGTACAAGAGAGATATCAGGCCTGTGGAATGTGGTCCTTAAGGCTCTTGGATTTAAAAAGAGCAGGACTGAGCCTGAAAAGATATAGAAAAGATATAATGCTTTACCTGTAGATGTTGGAACAGCTCAGATGAGGGAAGTTGATGAGAGGTTTGTAAATCTATAAAGGATATAATTTCATTAGTAGTTAGCAAAGTATGAAAATGGGTCAATTTCCTGGCAGTCCAGTGCCTGAGGCCAAAGGGTAGTCAAAGTCAGGTGGGAAGGCAGGGTTATGCAAGAAGGACAGCAAGGGAAAGTGTGGGGATAGTTGTTCCCTGAGTACTTAATGTCATCCCAAACCTTCAAAGAATGACGTGAAATCAGGTTAGAAATTGAGGATCTATGCATTGTTGGCATCCCCGAGCTCCCCTCCCGGCCACTGGCATCTTTGGATGACCAGCTTTCAGGTCTCAATCACCGACCACTGTCATTGGCCAGGTGGGGATGATGGCACTTTCACACATGTGTGGCTCACTGTACAAGGGCAGGCAGGTAAGTAATTTTATTGCAGAAGAGACAAAGCATGTTTCATCTGCATTGAAATTCTTGCATGGTCACCCATTTTTATTCCTTGTCTAAAGTCTGTGCCATCTGATAATTTCTTTGAAAGTTCAGGACTTCCAGGCCTCTACAGGTGCAGGCCTGGAATATAATCTGTTTAGAGATTTAAATTGACATGATGCATGTTTTCAATGCATTTTTTACTTTTAAAATTTGCAGTGGATAGGTATTAACCACAGCTTGTGAATAACTGTTGCTCACGCATCAAAATCCATGTTGTATGCATTTTGATGCCCTGCAATTGACTACTATGAGCCTCCCAATTTGCTAAAATGCAGAAAAAGACAGACTTATTGTATTTTTTTTTGCACTGCAGGGAAGGGCTGAGATGGAAACAGACACTATATTTATTGTTGGAAACCATGACACATATAGTTTAGCAAGATGGGAACTCATGTGTTTTAACAGGCCTTAATGCTAAGTTAACCTTTAAATAATCATACTTAAAATATATCTAAAGCCAAAAAAATGTAATATAGTGTGGCTTACCAATCCTTAGATGTGATGGGTGCATTTACATAGTTACAGTTAGTCTGGCTGAAAAAAGACAAAAGTCCATCCAGTTCAACCATTAAAAAAAAAAAAAAAGTTATAATCCTATACTCAGTTGATCCAGAGGAAGGCAAAAAACCCAGCAAAGCATGATCCAATTTGCTTCTGCAGAGAAATAAATTAATTCCTGATCCCCCGGGAGGCAATCGGATATTCCCTGGATCAACTTTACCTATAAATGTTAGTATCCAGATATATTCTGTGTATCTAGGAAAGAATCCAGGCCTTTTTTAAAGCAATCCACTGAGCTGACCAGAACCAACTCTTGAGGGAGACTATTCCAAATTTTCACAGCTCTCACTGCGAAGAAACCTTTCCGTGTTTGGAGATTAAATTTCTTTTCCTCCAGACGTAAAGAGTGCCCCCTTGTCCTCTGTGATGAGCATTTCCTGTCTGTTGTCAGGCTAAGCACATTTCCTGTGAGTATAGAAAAGTACCTGTCGATCCTACCGAAAACCTTGAGTCCTCACACTTCCTATTAACTAGACTGAAAGCTCAAACTTTGTTCTTAGCTTTCCCAGTTATCTTCTGTGGACCCCCCCCCCAATACATATTGGAAATGAACAAGCAGGGAGTTTTTTGTAGTCCTAATCAAGAGAGAAGCCTAAAGTGGCCATGCTCATTCTGTCAATTTCCCATCCTGTTATAGTAAAGTTTTAACGTTCAACAGGTTTTTATTGAGGATTTGGCAAAATACAAAGCATAACCCATACAAGTATATTGATAAGACCAATGCATCAATACATTCTGGAATAGTAACCATCAAATGTCCAAAAGAAAAATTACGGAAGTAGAAAACAATGAATATTCAAGGTTATGTTAGTATTACAATAATTGACAACATTGTACATAGAAGGGCAGACCGAGCACTGGTGGAGAGCTAGAGGTGCTCATAGGTTTGTTATAGAAGAGTTTTAACTTACGGGAAAAGAATTAATGTTGAAAGTTTTTAGTCCCATGCCAAGACCTCAGCATTAAACACTAGTGATGTGTATGTTTGTCCTTCCCAACAAGCTACTAATCCTAAACTGCACACACATCTTCTAACACTGGAAATAAGGTCCTTGTTGTGTCCCATAGTCCAGCAATCAACACAATGAAAGAGTCAGCTATATTAACAGGCGTGATTTGATTCTGGACATTTATATGCACTGTTGCTTTTCCCAGCAAACGAGGTGGGCTGTTCATACCCTGGTCCCCGCTGCTCACCTCATGCCTCTCTGCTTTACGCTTTTCTCTCACCCTCGGGCTCTGCAGCTGGCTCTGGGTTATTGCACTTGGGAATAGCTTGCGATAGTATCTCTCTAATGAAAACAGCGAGCTTGTTCGTTATAAACACAACAACTCAGTGTCAGCTTCAATTCCTCCTGGCAAAAAAATAATTAAAGGGCCAGTGTTTGGGATTCCCAGGAAGGCTGCACTTTGTGTTGCTGTGTTAGTGACATGTACACTTGGCAATAACAGGATGTTGTAAAAGTAACAGTGATCTTCCTTTGGGCTTCCTTCTTCATTCTCCGTAATGTGTGTTCTGTGTATAAATGTGGAGTTTTCTAATACAGCACGTGTGGAAGGAGGTTGATGTTCAGCAATCTTTGACCTATGAACACACACCTCTTGTTGAATAAGCAATTTATTAAAGAAAAGTATCTCAACACGAAAAGAATGTAAAATAGTTCAGCCACTAGTTATGACAACTAGGGTCATAGCAGTCACTTCATTCATGGAAAACAATCAAATACAATGGGGCAGAAGTATAATTTAGTGTCTCTGTACTGATATATGTTACAAATTGCATTGAGGTAACAAGAAGACAAATATAAGGTGCTGCATTTACATCTCAGCACATGTGTGAAACATTGTCCTTGACTAGGGATGGTAAATTGAAACTGAGAATAATAATTTGCCAGAAATTTTTACAAAAATTAGGATAGTTTAGGGGAAAAATTTCCCATTTTTGCCAACTTAAAAAAAATAAGGTGGGTTTTGGAGGTTTATAAAGTATTTTTAAAACCAACACTTTTTTGTTTTAGAAAGAGAAGGGAAGAGTCAAATATGACATTTAAGTTGCTTATGTTTTGCCTTCTCTGGTTCCTCTTTTTCACCCTCAACATCAACATGCAAATGCAATTTTATCTACTTGCCATCCACCCTATTGCAGATATACTGCTACAGGGCAGATGCTCTGTGCATAATTATGTAATTTAATCATGATTTTGCACCTCCACCATAGGAGGCATGTGTGCGGATAGGCGCTCAATAGGGAGCACCGCTTCTGCTGTGACTGGACACAGCAGAAGCCGATCAACAGTTGCTGGTCAATGGATGAGCGCCAGCACCCATTGATCACCGAGGACACTAACAGAACACAGCTCTGCCTATGTAAACAAAGCAGAGAAGTATTCTGTCAGTGGCTATCTGTAAGATTTTCTTACCCTGCAAAGCAGGGAATAAAATCTAGCAGATTACCTAGTACACAAAACACATAGCTAAGGCACCCTTTGATTGTCCTAGATGTTTAATCCCTCCCAACCAGTGTCATTAATACAGTGACAGTGTATATTTTTAGCACTGATCACTGTATTAGTTTCACTTGTTCCCACATAGTGTCAGTTAGTGTCAGACTGTCTACCACAAAATCGTAGTCCCACTATAAGTTGCTGATTGCCACCATTACTAGTGTGAAAAAAAAAGTATACATACTATAGTTTGTAGACACTATAACTTTTGCGCAAACCAATCAAAATGTAGCAGAATACATTTTAGCCTAAATTTATGAAAAAAATGTGATTTAATTTTTTTTATTGGATATGTTTTATATTGGAAAGTAAAAAATATAGATTTTTTTAAATTTTGGTCTTTTTTCATTTATAGCAAAACAAAATAAAAAACCCACAGGTGATCAGATACCACAAAAAGAAAGCTCTATTTTTGGGAAAAAAGTTATTTTCATTTCATTTATGTACAGCATTACATGACGGCGCAATTGTCAGTTAAATTAACATAGTGCCGTATCGCAAAAAATGGCCTGGTCATGAGGGAGGGAAATCTTCTGGAGATCAAGTGGTTAAATAAAGACTTTCTATTTTCATTACATATCTTATTTTAGAACCCGTGCCATCATCACTAAATATCTGTAAATTTCTATGCATTGCAGTTGGGTCATGGCTGGTGGGCTGGGGCCAACAGGGTGCCGTACATAATTTCTCATCTCCTTGCCAGTACTCCTCTCAAGAGCCCTCAGCCCTGATGGAAGTAGTGGACTGGTTGGCGGAAGAATTTATGCAAATATCAAAATGTCTTGATTGACTGATGTCAATCAGGAGGAGTGGGTGTTCCTAGGCAGTCTGCATTTGCACCTACACAACACCCACATGTGCTGTTGATCCTCTGTGATTGAAAGAACTGAAAATCCAATGAATGAAAGGGGTGGGCCATGGAATGGGAAAAAAAGGCTAGCTGATGCTGGATATCCTCCAGCCAGGATTTGAGACAGGCTCTATTTGGCTTACTGCAGCTTCTAATGCACACTTTGAGAAGTTTCCAGAAGCTGGTACAATTGTGCAAGACTAAAGGTAAGGCTGGAGTTCACCTTTAAAACCCCCTGTCAATTTTTTCACAAGCCTGCAGAGCTCCCTGCAATAAATTGTCCCCATTGGAAGATTTTCTCTCTATTTCTGTCCAAAATTAACCCTCACTTTCTGTCAATGGTCACATGATAAATAGAGTCCCTGCTAATCTTCCCAGCAAGGACACAGACAGCAATAAAAAAAAAAAGACAAGGTTGCTAATACCTCCTTACTCTATCAAAAGTTAAAAAATAAAAAGACTCAGAAGGGTTAGAGAAATGCCTTTCAATTATCCTTGGGCTGTTCTTGTGCCCCTGATTAGCCTCATTATTTAACATTTTTTTTCGCAGAAACAAAAAAGACAGTGGAAAAAGAACGATTACAAAAAAAACCCTTTAAAATTACACGAATATTGTTCAAGTATACACAAAGAAAAAACAATACAAAGCACACATCCTCTAAATAATTAAAAAAAAGAAAAACATTTTTCAATCACATAAGGTATTTTGCCTAGCAGTACAATAAGCAAAACTGAAAATTTGGGTGATTTTTACAAATGGCAAAAGTAGGAATTTTGCCAAAAACACTCCATGCATCCCTACCCTTGATTACTGTTATAATTGTGGTTGGACAACAAAAGCCGTATGTGATCCCTAGGCTACTTTTCTGTTCTGCACTCTCCAACCACAAATGTTTGTGGCCTTATTGTTTTATTTATAAGGATGATATTTAAATTACCTTGCATTTTACCCCATAAAGGCAACACATATTAAGTGCTTAAATTACCATCTTCTTTATGAATTTCTGTTTGCAAAAGCTCATTTAACCACATCTAAATTTCTCCAAATCTGGAATCCCTGGCTTCAAGACTCTAGATCACAGGTATCAAACACAAGGCCCTGGGCTGAATCCAGCCCTCCAGGCCATTTCATGTGGACCTTTGCACCTCTCTTGCAGGTACCCCCTTATCTTCGCCCCCACCTTGTCTCAGCAGTCCACAGCAGAGAGAAGAGTAGAACTCCTCTACCAAATCCTGCACCTCTCAGTGCCGCTGCAACCCCCTCATCTCTGCCTCCCCTGGTCTCAGCATTCAGTAGACTCTGGTAACTGACTCCACTCCTCCTCTGGTCCTCCTCCAGACCCTGCACTTTCTGCTTTCCAGCTCTTCCCCCTAAGGGGGTGCATGGATATGTTAAAGAGAGTGTGGGATTCATGACATCTGATGTAATGGGGGGTGGGGTACTCTGGACATCTAGTATTACAGATACAACTGGCCCTTTGAGGGCAACCATAATACTGATATGGCCCACAATGAAATGGAGTTTGACATCACTGCTCTAAATGTGTATCTTTATTTTGAATACCTCTCATTAAATTACCCTCCTCTGTTAACACCTTTAACACAATAGGCTACTCACTCTCATAATGTCTATGCATGATCTCCTCTTTATCCTTGAACTTTACTCACTCCTGCTGATACTTATGTTCTGGAAATATGGGGACAGCTTCTGGTTTTGCTATTCATACATACCATACCATCTTTAGGGGCCCACTCTGGGCACCTATATTTCTATAGTTTGCAACTTTTAAGATAATACTTATCTATCAGGAGCCACGGAGAGGCCCGTACTGGGTTTAATGCTTACCAAGGCATTGCCCTACAATATATTCTCATATCCCATTTATGCATTCCTTAACAGAAAACGCGGTATTATTGTACCCGACCAATCCCCTTTTCATTGGATTGTACTGACTTATTTCTGTCTTATTTCTGTCATACTCTGTATATGCTTTGATCTGTTTATAGTCTAAACAAAAAGAGAGATAAAGTAAAAAAAAAAATATTAAGTGGTCTTTCTGCCACTTTGTAATATTGTGATGTTCCTACTTTTGTAAATCAAATATAAGTGGTATAGACATATAAGGCATAATTCATACTTCTGAATAAGACAGTTAGTGAATTCCTGCAGGAAGAATTTGTAGCTTCCAATGGTTACCTATAGCTAGAGACAGACGCTCCAGGCACTGAACACAGATAGTATCCATCAGTTTCTAACTGCAAGTAACCACTGGAAATGAGGATACATGTTAAACAGTGGTGGACAGTCACAGTTCCTGTCAGCCTGTTATTATTTCCTACAGGGTTAGTGGCCACAGCTGTTCACACACACCTGTGATTCCTGTCACAGGAATCTGCTGATAACTATATTCTCAAGTGTAAATGAGGTCTTAAAAATGTTATACAACACTTCATACTTATAACTATGCTGGATTGAGTACTTCATGGTGAAAATGTAGGCTTTTAACGTGCTTTGCTACTTTTGCAGCCAAATTGGAATAACACCTACCGTATTTTCCGGCGTATAAGGCGACTGGGTGTATAAGACGACCCGCTAATTTTCCAGTTAAAACATAGGTTTTGGGCTATACTCGCCGTATAAGTCTACCCCCCTTCTGAGGCAACACCATTTAAAAACATCAGATTTTTTTAATTGAAATGGTTATGACTTACCGGTACTTAAAATCTTTCAAAATCCTCATGTTCATCATAAGTTCATGAATGACATCTTGTGATACATTTGTAAGACAGTCATCATATGGATCAAATTCCAAATCAGATGGTTACCGCTGGATGTGCGGTAATACGGTAGCTTTGGCTACATACAGTATACAGTATATATACAGCCCGCTGGATGTGCAGTAATGTACACACAGTATACCGCGCTGAGCCAAGCTGGCTCAAAACAAATGTCCCTATGACAGATTAATCTGTCAGCCTGCTGGATGTGCGGTATATACAGTATACTGAGTATATATCACTGTGGTATATACAGTATACTGAGCCAAGCTGTTTCAAAACGTACCGGTATGTCCCTACTGTAATCAGCCCGCTGGATGCGTGTATGTATGGTAGCTGCGGCTACATACAGTATACACTGGGCCAATCACGGCGAGCGATGCATTCTACTAATGAATACAAAGCCTGCTCGGATTGGCTGAGGTTGTGACATAAGCCCACCTCTCTGACTCAGCCAATCCGAGCAGGCTTTGTATTCATTAGTAGAATACATCACTCGCTGTGATTGGCCCAGTGTATACTGTATGTAGCCACAGCTACCATACATACAGGCATCCAGCGGGCTGATTACAGTAGGGATGTACCGGTACGTTTTGAAACCGCTTGGCTCAGCGCAGTATACTGTATATACCGCACATCCAGCGGGCTGACAGATTAATCTGTCATAGGGACATTTGTTTTGAGCCAGCTTGGCTCAGCGTGGTATACTGTATGTACAGTATTACCACACATCCAGCCAGACTGACCCAAACAAACTCAAGGTTCACATTTTATACCCCGCGTATAAGACGACCCCCAATTTTTGGGGTATATTTTTAAGTATAAAAAGTAGTCTTACACGCCAGAAAATACTGTACTTTATATTTGTTACATGTTCCTATTGACATAGCATAACAAAAAAAAAATTACAGCTTACCTTTTTTAGATGTCTACAGCCCTGGCCAAAAGTTTTGAGAATGACACAAATTTTCATTTTCACAAAGTCTTCTGCTTCAATGTTTTTAGATCTTTCTGTCAGATGTTACTATGGTACACTGAAGTATAATCACAAGCATTTCATAAGTGTCAAAGGCTTTTACTGACAATTACATTAGGTTTACGGAAAGAGTCAATATTTGCAGTGTTGACACTTATTTTTCAAGACCTCTGCAATTCACCCTGGCATGCTGTCAATCAACTTCTGGGCCATATCCTGATTGATGGCAGCCCATTCTTGCATAATCAATGCTTGGAGTTTGTCAGAATTTGTGGGGTTTTTTTGTTTACCCACCTCTTGAGGATTGACCACAAGTTCTCAATGGGATTTAGGTCTGGAGGGTTTCATGGCCATGGACTCAGAATTTCAATGTTTTGTTCCCCATGCCACTTAGTTATCACTTTTGCCTTATGGCAAGGTGCTCCATCATCCTGGAAAAGGCATTGTTCGTCAATAAACTGTTCTTGGATGGTTGGGAGAAGTTGCTCTCAGAGGATGTTTTTGTACCATTCTTTATTCATGGCTATGTTCTTAGGCAAAATTGTGTGTGAGCCCACTCCCTTGGCTGAGAAGCAACCCCACTGTTGGTATGACACAGGACTGATGGTAGCGCTCACCTTTTCTTCTCTGTACAAGGTTTTTTTTCCAGATGCTCCAAACTATCGGAAAGGGGAATTCATCAGAAAAAATGACTTTACCCCAAACCTCAGCAGTCCAATCCCTGTACCTTTTGCAGAATATCAGTCTGTCTCTGATGTTTTTCCTGACACGGCTTCTTTGCTGCCCTTCTTGACACTAGGCCATCCCCCAAAATTCTTCACCTCACTGTGCGTGCAAATGCACTCACACCTGTCTGCTGCATTTCCTGAGCAATTTCTGCACTGGTGGTGCCCTGATCCCGCAGCTGAATCAACTTTAGGACACGATCCTGGTGCTTGCTGGACTTTCTTGAGTGCCCTGAAGCCTTCTTCACAGCAACTGAACCTCTCTCCTTGAAGTTCTTGATGATTTGATACTGTAAATGGTTAATTTAGGTGCAATCTTAGTAGCAGCAATATTCTTGCCTGTAAATCCCTTTTTGTGCATAGCAATGATGACTGCATGTGTTTCCTTGCAGGTAAATAATATTTGTGTCATTCTCTAAACATTTGGCTAGGGCTGAACACTGCACCCTCCAGCAAGGGAAAACACAAGGTAATTATCTCTGTGAGAAGGCCAGGCAGCTGTGGTTGCCATAATGAACCCTATCTGTACTGAACAGGCAGATTTTCATATCAGTTGCAACTAGATTTGACCACTGTTGGTCTTAACAAAGGGCTAAAAATGCAGAAACTGCCCTCTTGCATTGTATGTTAATGAGGACAGATTTGCTCTAACATTGTTCCAAAAACCTTGCAGTCAGCCATGACACTTTCTCCCGAGAAGTATCTAAAAAGTAGGTAAGAATCATTTCCTTTTTTTTTTAGCTATGCTTTGTTAATGGGAACACATAACAAATGTAAAGTGTGGTTTTTCTCGAATTTGACAGCAAAAGTGGAAATATGCTTGCTCTCGTGTTTTATACTGCCACTTTAATATTCAGGCAGTACTAGGTTACCTGACCTGTAGTTGAAG
Source organism: Staurois parvus (assembly GCF_062004578.1). Classification (NCBI taxonomy): domain Eukaryota; kingdom Metazoa; phylum Chordata; class Amphibia; order Anura; family Ranidae; genus Staurois; species Staurois parvus. The sequence goes on from NW_028318094.1 coordinate 3,557,648, forward strand.
CATTGCTATTTTGCTGGAGCCTGCTGAGAGATAGAACTTTGTGAAAATTCTAATAATCATTTTCCATGTAAATTCATTAATAAATTTGGGATCTTCAAACAACAAGAGTTTCTTCTGGCTCTGTTTGACTAGACATTACATGCTCCTGACTTCTTACAAAACCAGCTATTAGATGCCACAAAGTGTCAGTTAACCAAAGACAGAACTGGCAGTCAGAAGTATTGAAATATCTTATGAAAAGAATGGTTGATGTCTAAAACTGGGTCCTCAAACTTTTTAAACAAAGAGCTAGTTCACTGTCTTCAGACCTTAGTGGGGCTGAACTGTGGCCAGTGAGAGTAAAAAAAAATGCCCTGATATCAATGGTTGTAAACATTCCCCCCGGGTTGGTAGTCAATGAGAGTAAACAATGCTCCAGGGGACTCTGGGACCCTCTGATGAACTGATGGGGCCCATGAAAATATAATGAATGTTACAGCAGGGCCAGCTGTACTTCTCTTTTGGTGGTCCTGGCCGTGGCTGCACTCTAGGCAGTAGTGCTCCCTAGGTAGCTGCCTAGTTTGCCTAATGGTAGCACCGGCCCCGGTAGTGACTTCAGATCTCTGCCCCCTAATTTCTAAAATCTGTGTAAATTCTGTACTTTGAACTGATCTAGAGGAGAGATGGAAGCAGGTAAACAGGTACAGTTTATGTGGGAGGATTTGTTTCATCTTTGTGTATCACCTTAGGCTTGCAACTACCCTAGTTAAACTGTATGTAAGGGTTTACAATCACTTTAAAGTGCACATTGCCTTTATATAGCTCAGCTGCCAATATTGCTCACAAAAATCTTTGAAAGGGTATTTCCTATATAGTGAACTGAGGTATTTGGCACTGGCTGCTGTATTCCACCCACTCCTTCTCTACAATGGTTGCATTGTGTATGGCTTTTGAAAGCACTTTCCACAGACTGCAATTCTGCATGATCATGATCTTGATTTCTTCCTGTTCATTGGACTACTAGGGACAACCACCACACTGGAGACACCTTCCTGGGTTCTCTCCCTCCTGACAGACCACTATAGTACTCTCAATCCTGTCCATTATTATGAAAAGACACTCCCAATGAATGACTTATTTAACCTGCAGTTGACTTCCTTCTCCCCAACTGCGACCTGCTTCAAGTTTTCCTTTTTATTTTTCAATCATTTTTTTAATTCCCATGGATTTGGAAGGGAATGCTAAACCAGGCCGACATGAACAAAAGCCTGTCAACACTAGCCTAAGACCTAAGTCTTTGTCCTACCACACTGCTGGTTCTCTGCTCTTGGGTAACCTTTGATCATCTAATGCAGTGGTCCCCAACTGTGGCCCGGGGGCCAGATGCAGCCCTTTACTTGCCTTTATCTGGCCCTTGAGGCATTATTTATGCCACTGACACCAAAAATGGAGCACTATTTCTCCCCCCAATTCCAAAGATAGGGAATTGATTATTTCCACTGGGCACAGTCCCCCCCCCCCCTAAAGTCTGGAAAAACAGTAAACTGTCCCTTTGTTTTGAAAGATTGGAGACCCCTGATCTAGTGGGATCCCACTTTAAAGGCTTTAAGGAGGTCATGCAGTAGTAATCCCCATCCCTTTAGACGTAACCAGTATATTAATAAGTAACATACTTCCTTATTGCATGCTGCATTGATAAAGAAGTATGCTTTCTTAGCCATCACTGCCCTCATAAGGAAGTAATTTGTCCTTGTTTGATAAGCAGTGGTGTATTTCGTTTTTGTGCTGCCTTAAGCAACACAAAAAAAACCCCTTCCCCAACCCCTCCGGCAGCTGCCCAACTTTCCACTGCTTCCTACCAGTCCCCTGCACAACATCTGTCCTCCCAGGAGAGAAGGAGAGAAACTCATAATCACAGCTCTCTGGAATCCCGGCTCCCTTCCCGGAGTCTCATGGCTGCTCGTCCTGCTCCCTTCACTCCGCTCTTCCACCTGCTCCAGCCAAGCCCCGGTGCCCCTTGGCATGACTCAGGACAACCAGTGCCCCTTCTTCTGGGAGGACGCGCTGCCTCCCTGAAAAAAAAAATGCCACCCAAGGCAAACGCCTTGTTTGCCTCACAGCAAATACGCCCCTTTTGATAAGGTGGATGTTTTGTATTTTTCAGAATAAGCTGTGAGTTGATAAGTGGCCCTTTGGTCTGCTTTTTACTAGTTTACTTACCCTATATGTAATAACATATAATAATAAGTTTACCTGGCAGAGCAAATATTGTGATCCACTCAGCTAACATACAAACAGAGCTGTTTTTCCATCTTTCAGTCATGTCTATCTGCCAATGTGGGCTAATAATGGTAGATAAGCCTCAATCCACCACTTTATCATGCACTGGGGACATCTGTTAATTTCTGGGAAAGAAGAGACATAACTAAAACTAAAAACGTTACGGTAAATGTAAAAATATCTAAATGAGTCTAAATGTAAATTAAAATGAGAAAAAAGAATAGAACTTTGTTTTCAGGCATAATAAATGGATCAAAATTTACATACAGATTATGTATCTGGTATGCTTGTACTCAAGAGAGCTAGATCATTTTTGGAGTCATTTCCTCGGGCCGTACTCTCAGACTCATTAGGTCAGAATGGCTACAGGAAAGATTATGGGAAAACATTATTTTATTTTTTTTATATTTTTTGCAGGATGTCAACGGTACTATCATTTGAATTCAGGATAAAAAGATATAAACTATATTATTCTACCATAGGAAACCTATATTTGTTCTAAAAAACATTATACTGTAAAAACAAAATGCATCCACAGTTAAACTGTCATAAAGCAATATGTTTGAGCCAAGACACGTAAAATGACCCACAGACAAGAAATGACAGAAAAAATAGTTAAGCATTAATTAAAGCAGTTTTAAACCAAAAAATGTAAATGTATTAATTTGCAGCTTAGATGTAGTGGATGCATTAGTTTTGTTTTTTTTAAGCTTTTTTCCTTTATTCTCACCTGGTGATCTGGCCAGTAAGTCTGTTACTTTTCAACTATCTTTAAAAGACCAATCTGTCCAGACAAAGTAGCAGTTAGGGGGTTGATACAAACCATTTAACAGGGGTGCTCATAATGGTCAGCTTTTATGTAAAACCTTTATCCCTAAAGTAAAAAAACATTTTTCTGTAACTGCTAACAAAGTTTTATCAGATCAGTTTCAATTTATTAGCCAAATCCATGCAAATTTGCTAGTCTAACACTACTCTCTCCCCAAAATGACAATGCTGCTATCCAAAGGTATCTGCTTTACTACTTCATCCAGAATGCAGACACCCTAAGACGATAGGAAGTGTGATACTGGCTGGATCACCAGGTCAAATAAAGATAAAAAAGCCTAACAAAATGCAGCCACCATATTTAACAGCTGGTAAGCAGGAATAGATTACATTTTTGGGGTGTTAATACTGTTTAAGCCAAAATGAGCTTCAGTAAAACAATAAGCATGTAAAAAATAAACACTATTTAGGGACTCCCCATGTCTCCAGCTGTCAGATACATGTTGAAGAATTCTAAAAACAATAAATGGATGTGACTACTGCTATTTCCCAGTTGTGCAGCCTCCAGCAGTTATATGGGTAATGCAGTTGCATTTGTCTTTATAGCCTATGCTGTTCACTAGTTGAGCCAGGTGATGGCTATATCATTATGCCCTTCAGGGACATTTACAGATGAGACTATGATTAATCCTTTTCCACCTAGTGCCTAGTACTTGGACTGTTACATCACTTCCTGATAGCAGAGTGGATCCACTTCTTCTGACATCCTGCAGTCCTGAGTGCTGACTGAACTACAGATACCAGAGAGCTGGGGAACCAGGAGGTTGCTAGGAGAGCAGATATATTCTACAGCAAGGAACTGGCTCGCTCTCTTGGCATTGGATTCAGAGCTGAACACAGGGGGACTGTCATTCTCCTCTGGAGACAGATTGCTGGTATACTGCTGCTGCACATCAGTTAAGCGGTGAAGCCAATCGTCACACCAAGATCACATCAGCTTCTCTGCTTTCAGGCTGTCACTATCCGGTCTTCACACAGACATCTCTGCATGCTGACAGGCCATCAGGTGGCAACTCTGCACATCCCTGAATGCAGCCAAGAGGCTGTGAAAATCTTGTTCCTAGGAGGCCATTCTATTCAATGAATTGGTGAGCGGTCAGATACGCAACCTCTTTCTTTAATCACTCTAGAGACACTGCATGCAGCTACCTTTACACCTCAGTATCAGGAGATCTTTGCTTTGAGCAGTACCACAACGTATTTGTTTAACTTCTTTGATTTACCAGTATTCACTACTGTTTATGGGCCCCACCATTACAAGCAGAACACAACGGACACCATCATATCAGGAACCTTTAACATCTCAGGACTCAAGCTGCAATTTCTAGTTAAAGGGATCTCTTCTCTTATAAGGTAATTATTATTCGAATTAGGATACTTATATCTATTAATGTTGGAGTATACTTTTACATAATTATCTGCATCCACCATTGCAACGCTGGAGGGAGCTGATGAGTCAAGAAACCTTTTTTTCTCCATCTTACTGCTGGAGTTGCAGTTTAATAGTTGAAGCTTACTACTCATAACTGTAGAATGTGTTAAACTTTGCTAACTGATTATTTTAGAATTTCTCCTATTTTACCAGTGTTCAATTTTTGTGTGTTAACTGGGGTTGTATATCCTAAACCTACTATTCTTGTGGTCTACTCATTTAAACAAGTCTAATATAGAGGTGTTATGAAAGAATTGTGTCTCTTGCATTATTATCCTATACTGTTGAAATACATCTGAATCCAAAGTGTCAGAGGTGTCGGGAGGCTTGCAAGGTCATGGCAACCACCAGAGACAAGCATTGTCAAACAGCCCCGGGGGGTTGCTCCAATTATTTTTGGGTATTCTGCTACCTTGTAATTTTCTGTATTTCCTTTGAATTATGTAATTTTTGCATTCTACATTTGTGAGCTATGTATCCTTTCTACAAGGCACACATTATGGAAAGGAAAAGCTAATATGCATTTTGACTGGCTTAAACACTTCGATATTCCATCTACGACACCGTATTGTTTTGCCTCAACATTCTGCATGCAATAAATATGTTTGTGGATTCTAAGTCTCTGGTGAGTTCTAGCCATATGCAATTTGTATAGTTACAAATTGAAATCCTGACAAAATTTTTGTTATTCAGAAATTTGGATACATCACAATAGTAATGAATTTCAACGATTCCAAAATAAATTATAACAAAAAAAAAACAAATGTGTTCACATACATTTGTTTCATTGGGATGACATGATGCAATAGCTTGCACCTTTTATTAATGTTTGAAGCATTCTAAATAACATAATGACATAAGGAATGATCCAAATCGATTCGGAGCCTTTTGTTTTATTTGCATGAGAGTGGTGCAATAGTCTTTGGCTCTTGGATAATCAGATGATTCTTTTTGCATTAACATTTTTCATTATTCTAAAAAATACACTCTCTTTGAAATGGAAATATATTGCAATACAGTACGATATAAAGTGAAATAAGATGATTCCTACTTATTGTGTTTGGATTGGATGGAGGTGGATCCATCAGAATTTCTGAATCATAACATAACGAATGAATCCACAATTCATTTCCTTTCATTTGTTACTTTTGGGTGCTTGAGACTCCAGTCAATATCCAATCAGCTCATTTCATTTCTCGTTGTGGGTTGGACTAGCAGGGATGACTTAGCGAGCACAAGCAATCTCCAGAAATAACAAATTAACATGTTAAAACAAATATAGCCACTCTTCTAAAATAACTTCTGAAAATACAAATCCATGCAGAACAATGAATATACAAAACGAATCAGAATATACAAAATGAATTCCGAAAACATATCATTCTAACATAAAGAATATGATGAATCAAACGATTTACTTAAAGAATGAATATGAAACAAAACAAATGTTTTCATCGTGCACATTTCTAGTGAGTTGGGCTATCTGATGAGGATTGTCTGCAGTGATTGTCTCTGCTATTTTCAGGCCAGGCAGAGACATCTCAGGAAGGAATAAGTCACTATTACAAGAGAAGTCAGAATACCTACAGTATGTTTCGAAGTTAAGTGGGTCTCAATAAAAATAAACATTAAACCTTGTCTACCATAAGATTCATAAGATTACACAAAGCAGTATATAAGATTTTTCTAAAGATAATGTTTTATTATTATACATAGAGATGAGCGAATCGAACATGGCGAAGTGGAATTCGTTTCGAATATCAGGAAAAATTCGATTCGCGCCGAATCCGAAAATTAGCAAACTTCGGATGCACGAATCGAATTTTCCCAAAAATGGCGGCGACATGTGTGGCGACGGAGCGGGGATCTCTGGGAAGGCACGCAGACAAGGCGCGCTGACCCATAATGCATTCATTCATGACATGTGATCGCATTAGCCAATCAGCAGCCAGCCAGCCAGCACTGTGTAATGGTGGAGCTATAAATTGCGGCCATCTTACAATTCTCCATTAGCCTCCGGTCATTCAAGAGAGACAGACCTGTATCTATTAGGGACAGAGTTAGGGCAAGAGAGACTTTAGGGCCACAGAATAGTTACTTAGGGACACAGAATCGTTACTTAGGGACACAGAATTGTTACTCAGGGACACAGAATTGTTACTCAGGGACACAGAATTGTTACTCAGGGACAGACACAGAATTGTTACTCAGGGACACAGAATTGTTACTCAGGGACACAGAAATGTTACTGAGGGACACAGAATCGTTACTGAGGGACACAGAATTGTTACTCAGGGACACAGAATTGTTACTCAGGGACACAGAATTGTTACTCAGGGACAGACACAGAATTGTTACTCAGGGACACAGAATTGTTACTGAGGGACACAGAATTGTTACTCAGGGACACAGAATTGTTACTCAGGGACAGACACAGAATTGTTACTCAGGGACACAGAATTGTTACTGAGGGACACAGAATTGTTACTCAGGGACACAGAATTGTTACTCAGGGACACAGAATTGTTACTCAGGGACAGACACAGAATTGTTACTCAGGGACACAGAATTGTTACTGAGGGACACAGAATTGTTACTCAGGGACACAGAATTGTTACTCAGGGACAGACACAGAATTGTTACTCAGGGACACAGAATTGTTACTCAGGGACACAGAATTGTTACTGAGGGACACAGAATTGTTACTGAGGGACACAGAATTGTTACTCATGAACACAGTATTGTTACTCAGGGACACAGAATTGTTACTCAGGGACACAGAATTGTTACTCAGGGACAGACACAGAATTGTTACTGAGGGACACAGAATTGTTACTGAGGGACACAGAATTGTTACTGAGGGACACAGAATTGTTACTCAGGGACACAGAATTGTTACTCAGGGACACAGAATTGTTACTGAGGGACACAGAATCGTTACTCAGGGACACAGAATCGTTACTCAGGGACACATAATTGTTACTCAGGGACACAGAAATGTTACTGAGGGACACAGAATCGTTACTGAGGGACACAGAATTGTTACTCAGGGACACAGAATCGTTACTCAGGGACACAGAATTGTTACTCAGGGACACAGAATTGTTACTGAGGGACACAGAATTGTTACTCATGAACACAGTATTGTTACTCAGGGACACAGAATTGTTACTCAGGGACACAGAATTGTTACTCAGGGACAGACACAGAATTGTTACTCAGGGACACAGAATCGTTACTCAGGGACACAGAATCGTTACTCAGGGACACAGAATCGTTACTCAGGGACACAGAATCGTTACTCAGGGACACAGAATTGTTACTCAGGGACACAGAAGTGTTACTGAGGGACACAGAATCGTTACTCAGGGACACAGAATTGTTACTCAGGGACACAGAATTGTTACTGAGGGACACAGAATCGTTACTCAGGGACACAGAATCGTTACTCAGGGACACAGAATCGTTACTCAGGGACACATAATCGTTACTGAGGGACACAGAATCGTTACTGAGGGACACAGAATCGTTACTCAGGGACACAGAATTGTTACTCAGGGACACAGAATTGTTACTCAGGGACAGACACAGAATTGTTACTCAGGGACAGACACAGAATTGTTACTCAGGGACACAGAATTGTTACTGAGGGACACAGAATCGTTACTGAGGGACACAGAATTGTTACTCAGGGACAGACACAGAATTGTTACTCAGGGACACAGAATTGTTACTCAGGGACAGACACAGAATTGTTACTCAGGGACACAGAATTGTTACTCAGGGACACAGAATTGAAACTCGGGGACACAGAATTGTTACTCAGGGACACAGAATTGTTACTGAGGGACACAGAATCGTTACTCAGGGACACAGAATTGTTACTCAGGGACAGACACAGAATTGTTACTCAGGGACACAGAATTGTTACTGAGGGACACAGAATTGTTACTCAGGGACACAGAATTGTTACTCAGGGACAGACACAGAATTGTTACTCAGGGACACAGAATTGTTACTCAGGGACACAGAATTGTTACTGAGGGACACAGAATTGTTACTCAGGGACACAGAATTGTTACTCAGGGACACAGAATTGTTACTCAGGGACAGACACAGAATTGTTACTCAGGGACACAGAATTGTTACTCAGGGACACAGAATTGTTACTGAGGGACACAGAATTGTTACTCAGGGACACAGAATTGTTACTCAGGGACAGACACAGAATTGTTACTCAGGGACACAGAATTGTTACTCAGGGACACAGAATTGTTACTCAGGGACAGACACAGAATTGTTACTCAGGGACACAGAATTGTTACTCAGGGACACAGAATTGTTACTGAGGGACACAGAATTGTTACTGAGGGACACAGAATTGTTACTCATGAACACAGTATTGTTACTCAGGGACACAGAATTGTTACTCAGGGACACAGAATTGTTACTCAGGGACAGACACAGAATTGTTACTGAGGGACACAGAATTGTTACTGAGGGACACAGAATTGTTACTGAGGGACACAGAATTGTTACTCAGGGACACAGAATTGTTACTCAGGGACACAGAATTGTTACTGAGGGACACAGAATCGTTACTCAGGGACACAGAATCGTTACTCAGGGACACATAATTGTTACTCAGGGACACAGAAATGTTACTGAGGGACACAGAATCGTTACTGAGGGACACAGAATTGTTACTCAGGGACACAGAATCGTTACTCAGGGACACAGAATTGTTACTCAGGGACACAGAATTGTTACTGAGGGACACAGAATTGTTACTCATGAACACAGTATTGTTACTCAGGGACACAGAATTGTTACTCAGGGACACAGAATTGTTACTCAGGGACAGACACAGAATTGTTACTCAGGGACACAGAATTGTTACTGAGGGACACAGAATCGTTACTCAGGGACACAGAATCGTTACTCAGGGACACAGAATCGTTACTCAGGGACACAGAATTGTTACTCAGGGACACAGAAGTGTTACTGAGGGACACAGAATCGTTACTCAGGGACACAGAATTGTTACTCAGGGACACAGAATTGTTACTGAGGGACACAGAATCGTTACTCAGGGACACAGAATCGTTACTCAGGGACACATAATCGTTACTGAGGGACACAGAATCGTTACTCAGGGACACAGAATCGTTACTCAGGGACACAGAATTGTTACTCAGGGACACAGAATTGTTACTCAGGGACAGACACAGAATTGTTACTCAGGGACAGACACAGAATTGTTACTCAGGGACACAGAATTGTTACTGAGGGACACAGAATCGTTACTGAGGGACACAGAATTGTTACTCAGGGACAGACACAGAATTGTTACTCAGGGACACAGAATTGTTACTCAGGGACACAGAATTGTTACTCAGGGACAGACACAGAATTGTTACTCAGGGACACAGAATTGTTACTCAGGGACACAGAATTGAAACTCAGGGACACAGAATTGTTACTCAGGGACACAGAATTGTTACTGAGGGACACAGAATCGTTACTCAGGGACACAGAATTGTTACTCAGGGACAGACACAGAATTGTTACTCAGGGACACAGAATTGTTACTGAGGGACACAGAATTGTTACTGAGGGACACAGAATTGTTACTCAGGGACACAGAATTGTTACTCAGGGACAGACACAGAATTGTTACTCAGGGACACAGAATTGTTACTCAGGGACACAGAATTGTTACTGAGGGACACAGAATTGTTACTCAGGGACACAGAATTGTTACTCAGGGACACAGAATTGTTACTCAGGGACAGACACAGAATTGTTACTCAGGGACACAGAATTGTTACTCAGGGACACAGAATTGTTACTGAGGGACACAGAATTGTTACTCAGGGACACAGAATTGTTACTCAGGGACAGACACAGAATTGTTACTCAGGGACACAGAATTGTTACTCAGGGACACAGAATTGTTACTGAGGGACACAGAATTGTTACTGAGGGACACAGAATTGTTACTCATGAACACAGTATTGTTACTCAGGGACACAGAATTGTTACTCAGGGACACAGAATTGTTACTCAGGGACAGACACAGAATTGTTACTGAGGGACACAGAATTGTTACTGAGGGACACAGAATTGTTACTGAGGGACACAGAATTGTTACTCAGGGACACAGAATTGTTACTCAGGGACACAGAATTGTTACTGAGGGACACAGAATCGTTACTCAGGGACACAGAATCGTTACTCAGGGACACATAATTGTTACTCAGGGACACAGAAATGTTACTGAGGGACACAGAATCGTTACTGAGGGACACAGAATTGTTACTCAGGGACACAGAATCGTTACTCAGGGACACAGAATTGTTACTCAGGGACACAGAATTGTTACTGAGGGACACAGAATTGTTACTCATGAACACAGTATTGTTACTCAGGGACACAGAATTGTTACTCAGGGACACAGAATTGTTACTCAGGGACAGACACAGAATTGTTACTCAGGGACACAGAATTGTTACTGAGGGACACAGAATCGTTACTCAGGGACACAGAATCGTTACTCAGGGACACAGAATCGTTACTCAGGGACACAGAATCGTTACTCAGGGACACAGAAGTGTTACTGAGGGACACAGAATCGTTACTCAGGGACACAGAATTGTTACTCAGGGACACAGAATTGTTACTGAGGGACACAGAATCGTTACTCAGGGACACAGAATCGTTACTCAGGGACACAGAATCGTTACTCAGGGACACATAATCGTTACTGAGGGACACAGAATCGTTACTCAGGGACACAGAATCGTTACTCAGGGACACAGAATTGTTACTCAGGGACACAGAATTGTTACTCAGGGACACAGAATTGTTACTCAGGGACAGACACAGAATTGTTACTCAGGGACAGACACAGAATTGTTACTCAGGGACACAGAATTGTTACTGAGGGACACAGAATCGTTACTGAGGGACACAGAATTGTTACTCAGGGACAGACACAGAATTGTTACTCAGGGACACAGAATTGTTACTCAGGGACAGACACAGAATTGTTACTCAGGGACACAGAATTGTTACTCAGGGACACAGAATTGAAACTCAGGGACACAGAATTGTTACTCAGGGACACAGAATTGTTACTCGGGGACACAGAATCGTTACTCAGGGACACAGAATCGTTGAATTAAAGAGTATGTCAGACAACACGCAGAGGAGTGGCAGAGGAGGCAATGTTTCAGGAGCGAGCAGACGTGGCAGCAGAGGAAGGGGTCAAGGCAGCACTAGTCGCAGCCAGAGGCCAGTGCTCCCGGTGTCATCCAGCGGTCGTGTCTCCACCGACAACCCTGTCGTCATCGATTGGTTGGCTCGGTCGTCTTCCTCTTCCCAGGTCACCTCTGACACCTACAGCCAACGGTCGGTGGGTACGTCAGACACAACCGTTAGTTGGCATGGCCCGGGAGCAAGCCCACTGAAATCACGTGTCCTCTACCTGCCCCTGTCCTTTGGTGTTCCCTCACCAAGCGAAGTATCGCATGCTGTGGGCTCAGCCCCACTTTACAGTGAGGAAGAGCTAACAGAGGGCGGTCAGGAACGGGGGGAGACATCCGCCTCTTCAGCAGCCAGGCGAAGAAGTACTGGCGAGGAGAGTGGCTCGGTAGCCGGTCTAGAGACAGGTCTGTCTCCTGACCCACACGCAGCCGAGGGGGCTAGTAGTGAGGCGGAGACCCTAATTGATGATGATGAGGCTGATCTCACTTGGCAGCCTCGTCATCATCTGCCAGGCCCGTAATCTGCCATGGGCCCCCGTACCGACTCCTCATGCTGCTGCCAGGCCCGTAATCTGTCATGGGCCCCTGTACCGCCTCCTCATGCTGCTGCCAGGTCCAGAGTGTGTCATGGGTCCCTGTACGGCCTCCCATTGCTGCTGTCTCCATCGCCACACTCTGCCATGTGCCACTTTCAGGTCTCCTCACACTGCTGGTGGGTTCCATTTTGTCATAGGGTGCTGGCAGATTACGGGCCTCCCATTGCTGCTGCCAGGCCCGTAATCTGTCATGGGCCCCTGTACCGCCTCCTCATGCTGCTGCCAGGTCCAGAGTGTGTCATGGGTCCCTGTACGGCCTCCCATTGCTGCTGTCTCCATCGTCACACTCTGCCATGTGCCACTTTCAGGTCTCCTCACACTGCTGGTGGGTTCCATTTTGTCATAGGGTGCTGGCAGATTACGGGCCTCCCATTGCTGCTGCCAGGCCCGTAATCTGTCATGGGCCCCCGTACCTCCTCCTCATGCTGCTGCCAGGTCCAGAGTGTGTCATGGGTCCCTGTACGGCCTCCCATTGCTGCTGTCTCCATCGCCACACTCTGCCATGTGCCACTTTCAGGTCTCCTCACACTGCTGGTGGGTTCCATTTTGTCATAGGGTGCTGGCAGATAACGGGCCTCCCATTGCTGCTGCCAGGCCAGTAATCTGTCATGGGCCCCTGCACCGCCTCCTCATGCTGCTGCCAGGTCCAGAGTGTGTCATGGGTCCCTGTACGGAATCTCATTGCTGCTGTCTCCATCGCCACACTCTGCCATGTGCCACTTTCAGGTCTCCTCACACTGCTGGTGGGTTCCATTTTGTCATAGGGTGCTGGCAGATTACGGGCCTCCCATTGCTGCTGCCAGGCCCGTAATCTGCCATGGTCCCCCGTACCGACTCCTCATGCTGCTGCCAGGCCCGTAATCTGTCATGGGCCCCTGTACCGCCTCCTCATGCTGCTGCCAGGTCCAGAGTGTGTCATGGGTCCCTGTACGGCCTCCCATTGCTGCTGTCTCCATCGCCACACTCTGCCATGTGCCACTTTCAGGTCTCCTCACACTGCTGGTGGGTTCCATTTTGTCATAGGGTGCTGGCAGATTACGGGCCTCTCATTGCTGCTGCCAGGCCTGTAATCTGTCATGGGCCCCTGTACCGCCTCCTCATGCTGCTGCCAGGTCCAGAGTGTGTCATGGGTCCCTGTACGGCCTCCCATTGCTGCTGTCTCCATCGCCACACTCTGCCATGTGCCACTTTCAGGTCTCCTCACACTGCTGGTGGGTTCCATTTTGTCATAGGGTGCTGGCAGATTACGGGCCTCCCATTGCTGCTGCCAGGCCCGTAATCTGTCATGGGCCCCTGTACCACCTCCTCATGCTGCTGCCAGGTCCAGAGTGTGTCATGGGTCCCTGTACGGCCTCCCATTGCTGCTGTCTCCATCGCCACACTCTGCCATGTGCCACTTTCAGGTCTCCTCACACTGCTGGTGGGTTGGGTTCCATTTTGTCATAGGGTGCTGGCAGATTACGGGCCTCCCATTGCTGCTGCCAGGCCAGTAATCTGTCATGGGCCCCTGCACCGCCTCCTCATGCTGCTGCCAGGTCCAGAGTGTGTCATGGGTCCCTGTACGGAATCTCATTGCTGCTGTCTCCATCGCCACACTCTGCCATGTGCCACTTTCAGGTCTCCTCACACTGCTGGTGGGTTCCATTTTGTCATAGGGTGCTGGCAGATTACGGGCCTCCCATTGCTGCTGCCAGGCCCGTAATCTGCCATGGTCCCCCGTACCGACTCCTCATGCTGCTGCCAGGCCCGTAATCTGTCATGGGCCCCTGTACCGCCTCCTCATGCTGCTGCCAGGTCCAGAGTGTGTCATGGGTCCCTGTACGGCCTCCCATTGCTGCTGTCTCCATCGCCACACTCTGCCATGTGCCACTTTCAGGTCTCCTCACACTGCTGGTGGGTTCCATTTTGTCATAGGGTGCTGGCAGATTACGGGCCTCCCATTGCTGCTGCCAGGCCCGTAATCTGTCATGGGCCCCCGTACCGCCTCCTCATGCTGCTGCCAGGTCCAGAGTGTGTCATGGGTCCCTGTACGGCCTCCCATTGCTGCTGTCTCCATCGCCACTCTCTGCCATGTGCCACTTTCAGGTCTCCTCACACTGCTGGTGGGTTCTATTTTGTCATAGGGTGCTGGCAGATTACGGGCCTCCCATTGCTGCTGCCAGGCCCGTAATCTGTCATGGGCCCCTGTACCGCCTCCTCATGCTGCTGCCAGGTCCAGAGTGTGTCATGGGTCCCTGTACGGCCTCCCATTGCTGCTGTCTCCATCGCCACACTCTGCCATGTGCCACTTTCAGGTCTCCTCACACTGCTGGTGGGTTCCATTTTGTCATAGGGTGCTGGCAGATTACGGGCCTCCCATTGCTGCTGCCAGGCCCGTAATCTGTCATGGGCCCCCGTACCGCCTCCTCATGCTGCTGCCAGGTCCAGAGTGTGTCATGGGTCCCTGTACGGCCTCCCATTGCTGCTGTCTCCATCGCCACACTCTGCCATGTGCCACTTTCAGGTCTCCTCACACTGCTGGTGGGTTCCATTTTGTCATAGGGTGCTGGCAGATTACGGGCCTCTCATTGCTGCTGCCAGGCCCGTAATCTGCCATGGGCCCCCGTACCGACTCCTCATGCTGTGACGTTGCAACAAGGTGGAATTCAACCCTACATATGTTAGACCGCCTTTACGAACAGCGAAAGGCCATCACCGATTTCCTGATGTTACAAGCGGATAAAGGTACTCCCCTGTGTAACTTAGATGTCAGCCATTGGCAGCTCATGCGTGACACCTGCCGCTTGCTCAGGCCCTTTGAGGAGGCCACGCTATTCGTGAGTCGGCAGGACTATGGGATGAACGACGTCATTCCTCTGTTGCACGTCCTGGAACAAATGCTGTTAACAATGGCTGGTCAGGGTGCAGTAGACGTGGCGCACAGATCTCAACGCCACATGACCCCTGTGGGGGCAGGACAGGAAGAAGAGGAGGATGTAGAGGAGGACATTGGTGCTCAGGAATTATTGAGTGAAATGGGTGGTTTTTCCACTCAGCGGACAGGAGTGGAGGAGCAGGAGCATCTGGTAGAGGAGGAGGAAGAGGAGACAGAGGACCCAGACGCACCGTGGCAGTATGCTGTGGAGATGGAGGCAGGGAGTCCCTCGCATTCCTTGGCACAAATGGCCCATAGCATGCTCGGTTGCTTGCGTAGCGACAGCCGAATAATAACCATCAGACAGAGGGATGACTTTTGGCTGTCCACCTTGTTGGACCCTCGCTACCGTTCAAAAATGGTGGCCTTTTTCACACCTGCTGAGAGGGAGGCCAAAATAAAGTACTATAAAAACCACCTATGTAGTCAGTTGGTCTCTGCCTTTCTGCGCCAACGTCCATCCTCAGACACTGTGGGCCCTGTGCGCTCGCGTTCCGCTGCCATGGCAGCAGGGGAGGGGTGGGGTGATAGGAGCAGTGGCAGCTCCACCAGCAGCGGCTGCCTCAGTCTGCAGTCGATGATGAGTAGCTTTCTTCACCAGCGCAGTGAGGTAACTACTAACCAGCCGCAGCAGCAGCAGCATCAGGTGGACCTGGAGCAGGACCTCAAACAACAGGCTTGGGCCTACTTGGACAGCACCCTGCCAACCGAGGTAGACAATCCCCTTGACTACTGGGCAACGAAATTTGACCTTTGGCCCCAACTAGCTGAATTTGCCCTTGAAAGGCTGTCATGCCCGGCCAGTAGCGTGGCATCGGAGCGCGTGTTTAGTGCGGCAGGAGGTATTGTAACTCCGCGGAGGACACGACTGTCCACCCAAAGTGTGGAGAGACTCACGTTTGTGAAAATGAATCAGGCGTGGATTAGTCTGGATTTCAAACCACCAGTTCCTGACACAACTGACTAAATCCGCCATGAATCATGCCCCAAACATGTTAATATTTTTAACATAGGCCTCTGTATGGCCTTCAATTTAAGCTGCTTACGCTTCGCCACTCTGCCATGGGTCCCTGTACCGCCTCCTCTTGCTGCTGCCAGGTCCAGAGTGTGTCATGGGTCCCTGTACGGCCTCCCATTGCTGCTGTCTCCATCGCCACACTCTGCCATGTGCCACTTTCAGGTCTCCTCACACTGCTGGTGGGTTCCATTTTGTCATAGGGTGCTGGCAGATTACGGGCCTCCCATTGCTGCTGCCAGGCCCGTAATCTGCCATGGGCCCCCGTACCGACTCCTCATGCTGCTGCCAGGCCCGTAATCTGTCATGGCCCCTGTACCGCCTCCTCATGCTGCTGCCAGGTCCAGAGTGTGTCATGGATCCCTGTACGGCCTCCCATTGCTGCTGCCAGGCCCGTAATCTGCCATGGGCCCCCGTACCGACTCCTCATGCTGCTGCCAGGCCCGTAATCTGTCATGGGCCCCTGTACCGCCTCCTCATGCTGCTGCCAGGTCCAGAGTGTGTCATGGGTCCCTGTACGGCCTCCCATTGCTGCTGTCTCCATCGCCACACTCTGCCATGTGCCACTTTCAGGTCTCCTCACACTGCTGGTGGGTTCCATTTTGTCATAGTGTGCTGGCAGATTACGGGCCTCCCATTGCTGCTGCCAGGCCCATAATCTGCCATGGGCCCCCGTACCGACTCCTCATGCTGCTGCCAGGCCCGTAATCTGTCATGGGCCCCTGTACCGCCTCCTCATGCTGCTGCCAGGTCCAGAGTGTGTCATGGGTCCCTGTACGGCCTCCCATTGCTGCTGTCTCCATTGCCACACTCTGCCATGTGCCACTTTCAGGTCTCCTCACACTGCTGGTGGGTTCCATTTTGTCATATGGTGCTGTATGGCCTCCCATTGCTGCTGCCAGGCCCGTAATCTGCCATGGGCCCCCGTACCGACTCCTCATGCTGCTGCCAGGCCCGTAATCTGTCATGGGCCCCTGTACCGCCTCCTCATGCTGCTGCCAGGTCCTGAGTGTGTCATGGGTCCCTGTACGGCCTCCCATTGCTGCTGTCTCCATCGCCACACTCTGCCATGTGCCACTTTCAGGTCTCCTCACACTGCTGGTGGGTTCCATTTTGTCATAGGATGCTGGCAGATTACGGGCCTCCCATTGCTGCTGCCAGGCCCGTAATCTGCCATGGGCCCCCGTACCGACTCCTCATGCTGCTGCCAGGCCCGTAATCTGTCATGGGCCCCTGTACCGCCTCCTCATGCTGCTGCCAGGTCCAGAGTGTGTCATGGGTCCCTGTACGGCCTCCCATTGCTGCTGTCTCCATCGCCACACTCTGCCATGTGCCACTTTCAGGTCTCCTCACACTGCTGGTGGGTTCCATTTTGTCATAGGGTGCTGGCAGATTACGGGCCTCCCATTGCTGCTGCCAGGCCCGTAATCTGCCATGGGCCCCCGTACCGACTCCTCATGCTGCTGCCAGGTCCGTAATCTGTCATGGGCCCCTGTACCGCCTCCTCATGCTGCTGCCAGGTCCAGAGTGTGTCATGGGTCCCTGTACGGCCTCCCATTGCTGCTGTCTCCATCGCCACACTCTGCCATGTGCCACTTTCAGGTCTCCTCACACTGCTGGTGGGTTCCATTTTGTCATAGGGTGCTGGCAGATTACGGGCCTCCCATTGCTGCTGCCAGGCCCGTAATCTGCCATGAGCCCCCGTACCGACTCCTCATGCTGCTGCCAGGCCCGTAATCTGTCATGGGCCCCTGTACCGCCTCCTCATGCTGCTGCCAGGTCCAGAGTGTGTCATGGGTCCCTGTACGGCCTCCCATTGCTGCTGTCTCCATTGCCACACTCTGCCATGTGCCACTTTCAGGTCTCCTCACACTGCTGGTGGGTTCCATTTTGTCATAGGGTGCTGTATGGCCTCCCATTGCTGCTGCCTCCACCGCCACACTGTGGCTCCACACTCTGGTTTTGGCCCCGTGACTGCCCAAGTGAGTGAAGTGTGCGGTGATTCTAAGATCGACGGCACTCATCTGCATGTCATACTGACTGACAGTATTAGTTCTCTTCCCCTGCAGACTCCAAGGGCATTTAAATTAAAGGTACAGTGTTCTGCACTAATATAAAGGCTCTCTGAAGCTTAGAAACACCCTTTTTATAAGTTAAATTCGCAGCGAATATATTCGACTCGAACCGAATTTATTCCGCGAATTTGCCGAATCAGCCGAATCGAATTTTTGAATAATTCGCTCATCTCTAATTATACACCTTAAATACTTTAGTGATAAGGGTCATAACTTGGAGACCCATGTGATTGCATGTGTTGTCTGGCTGTCCTGCTGGAGATCCAACAAATTATTCTGAGGACGCCATTATCGGTTGCCTTACTAACTCCCACTTACTGGTATTGCCACATTGCAGTTATTTGTGTAAATTGATTCCAGGTTTTCATTGATATTGCCCTAACTAAAAAAAATAAGGATGATCAAGCCCCAGAAGATAAAAAAAATATTTTTGGGGACCATTGGAGGGGTCTGTGTGCCTTTTTTTTCCAAATAGACGTCAGAAGGAAATGTTATTTGCTTTCAGTTATAAAACATTTTTCCATTGTAAATGTCAATGCTTTAAAAAACACTGCTCTCGGCCAAATGTGATTTTTTTTTATTTAAAAAAAATTGCACTGCATCAAGTTTTGCAGGGCAGTGTCTAAGCCCCCTCCCCCCATGCAATTTGATCTAAAATTGGCTTCCATTGATTACAATAGGGTTTGGTATTGGCAACCAAACTGAAGTTTGTCAAATCCTGCTTAACCAAATGTAGTTCAGCTCATCCCTGATACAGATGTGGCACTTGCCAAGGCCAGAACCATGGCATGCATGGAGATAAATGGAACTACAAAAACAAAGTGCTAAATATAGTGATAATAATAAACACCTTTGGCTTCCCAACATTTTTATGTCATGGTGTGTCCTGCTAAATCAAACATAATGGCTAAAGAGGAAGTGCACTTCTTTGACTCCCCAAAGGTGGCACTGCAATGGCTCAAATTCAATAACTATACAGCAGATCTATGAGTTTCTCCAGTACCTCTTTATTGGCCATTTGAACATGAGAGATCTTAGATGCTGCAGGCAAGGAAGCTACTTTTAATCCCTCTTAATCCATCTTTGTCCTGTGAGGCACAAGGACCTTGCCTGGGCAATCATTCACCAATGCCTCCCAACCTGAGTTCCATCACAGGGAAAGACTTGTGGCAAGAGTCAGTGCTCCAGAGATAGTTGTGGTAATGATGAAACAGTGATACATTTATTCTTACATTGCCTCTATGCGCAAGACGTCTAGAGTAGAACAAGTCCATTATTGAAATCGATCTGTGACCTTAAATATTTTAATTATGAGTATGTTTTTTATGGCCTTTTTACCTGCCTGACTGTGAACCAGCGTAAACTATGCTGGATGATTATTATTTGTTTTTACCACTTTCCCTCTGGAAGATTTTACCCTCTTCCTGAACAGGTCATTTTTTGCTATACTGCACTGCGTTATTTTAACTGACAATTCATGCAACACTGTACCCACGTGACATTTATATAATTTATTTTCAAACAAATAAAACTTTCTTTTGGTGGTATTTGATCACAACTGGGGTTTTTATTTTTTGTATTATAAAGGAAAAAATTCTGACATTTATTTTTTAAAAAAGCAATATTTTTTACTTTCTGCTATAAAACATGTGCAATAAAAAAATTGATCTGGTCAGTTAAGTAGCAGAGGGGGTTGTTAGACAGTTTCAGTTGCTTTGGTGTTAATGAAATTAACAACAGGTGCACTAGATGGGCAACAGTGAGATAATCCCCAAAAAGGGATTGGTTTTACAGGTGGAGGCCAATGACATTTTTTTCCCTACTCATCTTTTCTGACTGTTTTTCACTAGTTTTGCATTTGGCTAGTGTCAGTGTCTTTACTGGTAGCATGAGGCGATACCTGGACCCTACAGAGGTTGCAAAGGCAGTCCAACTCTTCCAGAATGGCACATCAATACATGCCATTGCTAGAAGGTTTGCTGTGTCTCCCAGCACAGTCTCAAGAGCATGGAGGAGATTCCAGGAGATGTGCAGTTACACTAGGAGAGCTGGACAGGGCCATAGAAGGTCCTTAACCCATCAGCAGGACTGGTATCTGCTCCTTTGTGCAAGAGGAACAGAATGAGCACTGCCAAAGCCCTACAAAATTACTTCCAGCAGGAAGCTGGTGTGAATGTCTCTGACCAAACAATCAGAAACAGACTTCATGAGGGTGGCCTGAAGGCCCGACATCCTCTAGTGGGCCCTGTGCTCACTGTCCAGCACCATAGAGCTTGATTGGCATTTGCCATTGAAAACCAGAATTGGCAGGTCCGCTACTGGTGCCCTGTACTTTTCACAGATGAGAGCAGGTTCACCCTGGGCACACATGACAGACGTGAAAGGGTCTGGAGAAGCCATGGAGAACATTACGCTGCCTGTTACATCGTTCAACATGACAGTTTTGGTGGTGGGTCAGTGATGGTCTGGGGAGGCATATCCATAGAGGGATGCACAGACCTCTACAGGCTAGACAATGGCACCCTGACCGCCATTAGGTATCGGGCTGAAATCCTTTTGTCCCCATTGTCAGACCCTACACTGGTGCAGTGGGTCCTGCATTCCTCCTGGTGCACAACAATGCCTGGCCTCATGTGGTGAGAGTATGCAGGCAGTTCCTGGAGGATGAAGGAATTGACACCATTGAATGGCCCCCAATGCTTGTCTGACCTAAATCCAATAGAACAACCTTGGGATATCATGTTTTGGTCCTTCTGGTGCCATCAGATTGCACCTCAGACTGTCCAGGAGCTCAGTGATGCTAGATCTGGTCCAGATCTGGGAGGAAATACCCCAGGACACCATCCGTCATCTCATTAGGAGCATGCACCAATGTTGTCACGCATGCATACAAGCACATAGGGGCCATACAAACTACCATTTTGAGTTGCTGCAATGAAATTTCAGCAAAATTTAGTAGCCTGCTGCATAATTTTTTCACTTTGATTTTCTGGGTGTCTTTGAAGTCAGTCCTCTGTAGGTTGAAAATTTTAATTTCTATCAAATGATGGGGAATCCTTACGTTCCTAATGCATCACACAGTCCATATCAGTAAAGATATCCAGCATGATATTTTTCCCCATTGAGATCTGATGTTTTTTTCAAAGTGTTCCTTTCATTTGTTTGAGCAGTGTACTTAAATTTCAAACCACTGGGCGCTGATAACCATAATTAAATACTGTAGCACATTCTGGAGTCTCTGTGACACTGAGAGGTTTCTCCTGGTCCTCTGTGGGACACACCACTTCCTACAAGTCTGTGATTCCACATACCACCAGGCATAATTTCACAGTGACCCCTCTATCCTCTGGCCAATCCACCATTGCCCCCACGACCAAGAATATCAGAAGTAAGCTGTTTATATATCTACCACCAGCATGGTTTATGGGCCATATTGTATTGAATTTCATTATATCAGATCCACATTGGATATATAACTTTGTGCTGATGCTTTTATGAGTTTCATTAGTGGAAAATACAACTTTTTTAATTTTAGACACACTGTCTGTTGGTTCAACATGGTATTGTTCTATTGGTCACGTCAGTACCAATTTTTGGCTTCATACCAAGAGCGCTACATATTAGTGTTTTTTTTTAAATGTATATATTTACCTGTTCTGCAGCCTCTCCACTACTACAGTTTTCACTGGTGCACTCTGTGTGCTGAGGACTGATGGGGAAATTGCATGTTACATATTTCCTTATTAATGTTGGCCTCACAAATATCTAATACCTTTAAATGACTTCAGGCCATAGGAATGTGATTGTAAACTGATTATTTGGACAAGCCAAGCCAGTCCACTAATCTCCTTTCTGCAGTGTGCCATTTTTGCTTGCAAGTTGACCATTTCCTTACATCCAAGTCCTATATTACCACAGCCATAACTTGTAAAGCTCAGACTTGTATTCAGAGCTTGCAATCATGCATGTGTCTGTGATCACCTGTACCGTGTTATGCATGCAGATGGAACTCCATGGCAGTAACAGCATCTTTAGTTAAGTATTATTGTTATAATTTCTAATATTTGTTATCTGTCATTACTTTGTTTAACTGTTTTAAGTATTTGCGTGATCGCTATTTGCACATATCGAATACAACTCCAAAAAATTTAAAAAAACACATGGTACCAGAAGTGGGGTTCTATCTGTGTAAACTAGAGATACAAATTATGATGCAGAATTGTGTTAGATTGTTTGTGCTGGGTTTAATGTTGTGTTTTTGTTTTGTTAGCCATAGTACATTCAGAAAGTATAGAAAATGTACCAGATACTTAGCTGGCTTAATTGAGATGCCTGTAGGGGATCAGGTGTGAGCCCATTCCTGTGTTGGGTGCCCACGACTGGACACCATTGCTCGCAATGTTTGGTTTGATAATTTGGGCGACAACTGATGTACAAGGGAATGGTTGTATTGTCAGAAAGTTTTAATTTGTAATAGTAAAAGCACTGGACTCTGGGCAAGTTTCAGAGCAATTAGCTTTTATAGGTTTGAAAACTATGAGCTGATGCTCAGATTGTGAGTACTGCAGTAATTTTAGATATGTGTGTATGTCCAAATCTAAATATGTTCTGTTTGTAGCAAAGCTAATGTTGAGGGCATGGTTCTTCTATGAAGATATGATGAATGCATGTTGTTTTGTCTGTAGTAAGTGTGACAATGTTACCTGAATTAGTACAGAAAGGTAACGCTGATTTGTAAAATAAGTTTTATAAGCTTTATGTACACGAGCAGCTCCTAAACTTGAATTTAGGAGCTTTTGACAATTTTTTTGCCAAAGCTCCTAAATTCAACTCCATAAACAGCATTAATATATGGTTGATTGAATGGAATTAAAGAAGAATATCACAGCCTGGACAATTTACGCCATTTTATTATTGTTTTTATGTCTCTGTAAAATATATGACTGTAATGAGAGTTTTTGTTAGAACCAATTTCTAAACAGAGCAGCTAATGATTTTGAGAGGTTTTCTCTAATTAGGTTTAATTTGAAATAACAATAGAGAAAATTAGTGTTTGATTAATAGTAATATTTTATTTCATTTGGGGTGGTTTACTTTGTTTTTGTGTGTGCTTTGAAGGGTGTATAAACACAAACATTTACACATAAAAAATGTGGTTATACATTTTTCTGTATTGTCCTTTCCTGTGTGTACTTAAGCAGGATTGTGGTAGCATGTATTTTGGTATATTCTGCCCTAATCATTCACATAGAACTGGTATCTGCTTTGGAGTACGTTTTTCTACATGAATGACAGTCTGAATTTACGCCAATCATATCATTCATTAAGGAAAAAATAAGCTTATGTCTACTCAAAGTTGTTGGTTTTGATTAATAGTATGGTCCTAATTAGAGATAATCATGTTTTTGCAGTGGATGCAATTTTTAAAAGTAAGTCCTTTAAAATAAGGTGCTCTAAGTAATGATATATAAATTGTTATATCTGACACTCAACGATCCCTTGGCTACAGTTGATTGGGTTTTTCTTAAAATTTTCTTGGTAAATCATAATGAAATGGGTTCCCAGGTTTGGTTTTCCTCAACCTATCCTGATTGCTTTCTGTGTAGTACTGGTATGTAGAGCATGGTGACACATTATGTATGGGTAATTTTTACACACATACTGGGGTCAGTGTAGACAAGAGCCTCCCAGAATGCCTTTAGATTGTGGGAAGAGTACAAAGAGGAAACACACATTTGACATTTTGGGCCTATAGTTTGACAGTTTAGTTTAGATACTGAGCAATGTAGAGTTTAGGTAGTAGATGGTTGGTATTCCTGTAACAATATTTCACCCTTAACAAAAAAATCTGTTTTTAGTGTTGGGCCAGTTCACTAGAGATCATGGATTTACCTGTTCAGAAATCTATAATAGACTATATGGGTATTGTTGTTAGTAATGGAATGTTGGACTGACAGTCTTGGAAACACCTGCCTTGATGTCAACCAGAAGCATGTTGGAGAAAGAAGACAAACACTTTTCACAGCAACAACCATCTATAAAGGCTTTGCCACTTATCAGCAGCTGAGCTGTTTGTGCAAGATCCACCTGCTATGATGGTTAAAACCAGAACTGTTCTATCTGACCTGATGATCAAGTACCTGAACTGTCTGTACAAATATGCAAACGTTTCATCTACCATGGTGCTTATGTGCCTGCAAGTCTATGACTTGTGAACTGCAATAGTCCGGAGGATAAAATAGACTTTATATTCTACAGTTCTTTGAGTTCTACAGCGTTGCAAATGCTGTGCTGCAGCCATGAGCGGATCTCCGGATGCCTAAGACTCTGCTGTCCACCAACAGATACAGAGGACTTTGACAAGCTTCTACACCTCTAAACTCTTGAAAATGGAAATCTGATAATCATATCTGCTCATGTGCTTTTGAATTCTTGAAAGGGAAAGTATGGTGTTCTTTTGTTAGTCCAACATGTAGTTTTTTATGTTTTTTCAATTTTGGATAGTTTTACAGCCCCTAAATCAGACAGGGAAAGTAGGTGTCTCCACTTTAAATAGATACACTTTAGATCCCCAATTTTTAATTTAAACTAAAAAAACCTGGGGGGGGATACATTAATTATTCTTTTTGTTTACAATTATCAGGTGCTTTCCTTCCAGTGCTGATATGTTGCCTTTATGTACAGTTGGAAGCATTACTGTGTGATATTTGTGAGCCAGGGGGTGGAGTGATGGGGAAACTGCATATTATATACAGTATTTCCTTAATAATGTTGGCCTCACAAATATCTAATAACCTTAAATGACTTCAGGCCATAGGAATGTGTTTGTAAACTGACTATTTGGAAAAGCTTAGCCAGCCCACTAATCTCCTTTCAGGAATGTGCCATTTTCCGTAGAAGTAAATCTTTGTAGTAAAGTGCAAGAACACCTGAATAAAAAAGATGCAGAGGTTAAGAAAAAGAAGCAGAAAAAGTTTATTAGGGATATGGAGGACTATCGGACTAATTCCATTTATAAATGGCAGGGAATAGCTGATACTAATCTCCAATCTAATGTGTCATCTCCTGCTGTCTCGGCTAAAGGGGTAGGAGTGAAAGAAGTAATACCACCCCCGGGGGTTAATAAAAAGATCAAAATATCTGCCCCGAAGAAAACAGAGGGACAGGAATGTGGATCCGGGAATCAGAATAAGACCCGTCCGAAACCATCTAATTCGCCGTATCAGTCATATAATATTCCTATTCAGAATAGGTTTCAACCTTTATCAGGCTGGAGTAATGGTTATTATAACAGTCCCAGGAACTTTAGAGGGAGAGGTGGGCCTCAGAGAAATAATTTTTTTCAGGGGAATCAAAGAGGCAGGCCCCCGGGTCCCCCTCAGAGGGAACCATTTTACCCCCAGCAATGGGGAAATCAGGGGTATTGGAATCCCCCTTACAGGAGAGAGGGAGAGTATGTCCCACCACAGAACAGAGAGGAAGAAATCCAGATACAATGTCAAAGGATGGAGGAGGGAACTTCACAAGGGGAGAATGTAAACAAAAGGAAAAGGAAAGAAGTATAGGGGAGGGTATTTATAATTTGAGTTCTGTAGATTTTACCGACAGTGAGATTCAATTACTGGATAAGGGCTTAAAGTTTGCGCCTAAAAGAAATTTGAATAAATTTGGAGCATTCATAGATATTAATACATTTATTAGGAAATTAAATATAAAAAAATATTTTTCTTCTCTCCCTGGCCCTACCACTACAGCTAATGGTATGAGTAGGCCGGTTTTTGTCCAGAGTAATCTTAGGAATAAATCCACCTTTAATCCTGTCAATCCTAGGAACCAATTTGTTGAGGTATTTAAACGTATGACAATTGATGATCTAGATACATTGCAATTTGAGAAGGTTAAGGAAGAAAGAGCATTATATCAGGGCCTTAAAAGTTTGAAAAAGAAGAAGGAAATTGTTATCAGACCAGTTGACAAGGGAGGTGGAGTGGTCGTGATGGATAGAGTACAATATGAGGAAGAGATGTCTAATATTTTGAAGGATTCTATGACATACTGTAAGATTTCCAAAAATCCTACTTTAAAGTATAGAAAGGAGTTGAAAAAAATAATTAAAAATGCAAGGGATGATCACATTTTGAGTGAAAAAGAAGCACAGTTTTTAATACCATCAGTTTGCCGTATCCCTTTTATCTATATTCTCCCGAAGATACATAAAAGTCTCAAAAATCCTCCAGGCAGACCTATCATTAATGGTATCGGCTCAGTGCATTCAAGGATAGGCCAATATGTAGATTTTTTTCTGCAACCTATTGTTAGGCAGATGCCTTCTTTTGTTAAAGATAGCCAGGATATATTAAAACTCTTGGAGGGAATGGAGGTTACGGAAGACACTTTGCTGGCCACCATTGATGTTAATTCCCTTTATACCAATATAAAACACGTAGACGGCTTGGAAGCCATCAAATGGGGTTTGCAGAATTTCTCTGAACTCCATAGAAAACAAAGGAAACTCATTATCCAGCTATTAGACTATAGCATGAGGAACAATTATTTTTGGTATAAAGGGGAATTTTTTATTCAGCAGAGGGGTGTAGCAATGGGGGCGAAGTTCGCCCCCAGTTTGGCTAATATTTTTTTGGCCAAATGGGAGGATGCAGAAATTTTTGGAAGAAAGTGGGGAGGTCTGAAGGTGTGGAGGCGGTATATTGATGACATCTTGGTAGTATGGGAGGGTACTGATGTAGAATTTAACATCTTCATAGATCATATTCACACGAATAAATATGAACTAGGGTTTTCGATTGTTAAGAGTAGGGAATCGGTGAATTTCCTAGATCTACATATGTTTAAATCTGAAAATAAATTGTGTTTCAAAACCTTCTTCAAAGATACAGACAGGAATGGGTTCATTCCTACCAACAGTTGCCATCACCCTTCATGGATTCAGGGAATCCCAAAGGGTCAATTCATACGTGTTATGAGGAATTGTTCAAGGTTGGAGGATTACATTATACAATCAGAGTTGATAAAAAATCGGTTTGTGTCTAAAGGATATGATCCTACACAATTGGAAAGAATTAGATATAAAGTGAGTCAGAATTATATAGGGGATATGAAGAAAAAGAATACTAAAAGTAAGAGATACTGTGATGGTAAGGAAAATAAAGTAGTGGATTGTGCCTTCATCTCAAAATTCAGCTGTCAGTACAAAGGAGTAGAAAATATTATTAGGAAGCACTGGCCTCTATTACAAAAAGATCCCATGTTGGGAAAGATTTTACCTGAAAAACCTCGTTTTATCTATAGAAAAAGTGATAATCTGCGGAATTTATTGGTAAAAGGGGTGATCTCTCCCCTAGGAAGCTGAAGATGTTCGGACTCCAAGGTTTTTTTCCTTGTAAAAAGTGTAAGATTTGTAAAATCACAGGTATAAAAGAGAGGAAAATCACAACATTTAAATCCTGCGTGACGGGAGAGTCTTTTGCAATTAATAAATTTATTACTTGTAATATGAAATATGTGACTTATCTATTAGAATGCCCCTGTAAAATTCAATATGTTGGTAGAACTAAAAGAGATCTAAAAATTAGATTGAAAGAACATGTTGGGAATGTAAAAAAAGGGAAGAAAGAACACAGTGTATCCAAACATTTTCGTGATTTTCATGGTTCGGATCTGAGTCTTCTAAAATTTTGTGGTATCGATGTCCTGGAATCCCATTGGAGGGGGTGTAATAGGGTACAGGAGATATCCAAAAATGAAACCTTTTGGATTTATAGGCTGAACACTTTAAAACCCAAGGGTCTTAATATTGAATTAGACCTAAATTGTTTCATTTCTGACCAGTAATTGAATGCATTATATGAGGGGGAATATTTGTGTATATTTATTTATTTATTTATTTATTTATTTTATATAAAGATATGTGTTATAATATTTGTATGGGGTTGTCTAATGGCAAGTATTGGCTGTTATGTTATAATATTATTTAGGATTATTTTATTATTATTATAAATTTAGATGATTTTTAGGGGGCTGAATAACATAAGGGAGGATATATTTGTTTACATTCTTATTGTGGATGGGAGGGAATAATCTTTAATTTTAATAATAATTTTTAAAAAAATTTTTTTTTATAATAATTGTTTATATATGGGTTTGTCATCGGGTTCTCACTGTTGACGTTTATGAAGTTATGAAGTTTTATGAAGTTCTGGTGGAAAGTGTAGTTTATATATTAGGGGGTGTGTAGGTTACAGTTTTGCCGTTTTGGTAATGGCTTCTCTGTGTTCCGTTTCACTGGCCCTGATATATCTTATATACTTGAGTGAGGATATCCAGCGTTCCAGGATGTAAGATGGCCGCGGCAATTATCTGGTATTTAAGGGGAATGAGGAGACACGTCCGTATCCCTGTTGACAAAGTCCGGATGTGACGAAACGCGTCCGGGGCACGTGACGTGGTGACGTAGTGACGCTCTTCCGGAAGTGCGGTGACGGCCATTTTTGATCCTGGTACATGCGGCTGTGGCTTCCTGGAATCCTCATGGGGTTTTGAGGTACTGGGTACCTACCACAGGCAATTGGTTCCCCCTTGGGAGTGGGATGGTGTGGATACCTACACACTTGTGAGGAGAGGCAGGATTGTGAACAAATCGTTTTTGGTGTGGAAGCTGATGTCATCTTATTTGAATGTAAGTTGCTACAATAAAGTGCTACAAGCTTTTATGATACATATTGATCCCTGGTCTGTTTATGAGGTCTGTGGGAAGTGGCTGGAAAGGCTGAAGGAATACTAAAAGGTTGGAAAGACGTACTCAGACCCTTGATACCATTCTGAGGGTAACTATGCACTTCCTCTATTGGTATGCAGTGGATTGATTCCTAAGGCTGAGGGATTTCTCTTCACGGTTGTGGTGGCACGTCAATTTTTTGTGTGCATGAAACACGTGTGGCACGTTTTATATACCCCTCTTTTTGAAGATAATACACATGTTGAGTTTTTTCCTTTGAGGTATATGAAGATTTGGTTTGAAGTATATCACAAAGATGTTTGAAGATATGAAGAATTAAGATATTACAGATAAAGATTTTTTCTTGAAGTAATATTTTTTTTGGGACTTTATTTTGGACTTTGGGTTTTTGATGTTTTTTTTTTTTGTTTTGTTTTTTTGGTTTTGGACTTTATTTGTATACACTAATATTTATTAGAGGGTAAATCAAGTTTACTAAAAATTTATTTGATAAAATTTATTTGAAAAAATTTATTTGATTTTCCTTAGAAGGTCGTTTTGCTTTCAAGAGCAATTGACCAATTTCTTACATTCAAGTCCTATATTACCTCAGCCGTAACTTGTAAGACTCAGTCTCGTCTTCAGAGCTTGCAATCATGAATACATCTGTGATCACCTGTGCAATGCTGTGCACGCAGATGGGACTCCATGGCGGTAACAGTATCTTTAGTTGCAGATAGTAGTATTATTGTTATATTTTCTAATATTTATCTGTATCTGTAATTACTTTTATGAAATGTAATATGTATAAGTAGTTGTGTGATCTCTCTTTGCACATTTCAAAAACAACCCCAAAAAAGTAACAAAACAGTGACAGCCAGCAACAGATGGGAAGTGACGTCACCCACAGAAGGACGTCCTTTGTCCGCTGCTTCTCCTGCACACTCCTACATGCTGAAGCTGTCGCTAACAGCTCAGCATGGGACAGGATCGAAGCGGATGTAGAACAGGTAAGTATAGTGATTTTTTTCTTTACATGGCATGATAGATTAGGCTTAGAATGTGGCTGAGAGTAGGTTTAGAGTTAATTAGGTTTGCCTTCACTTCCACTTTAAAACTGCCTGCTCTGTCCCCAGAAATAGTGGCCTCACCGAAAAGTGTATAAAAGTTGAACTGACAGACCGTAATTTTTCCATCTCCTTTTTTCCAACTCATGAAAAAAAAAAAATTCTAAGGGACACTTTGCTTGCTCTCTTCCTTTCTGACAAAGAGTGGATAGTCTGAAAAGTTTTTAAAAGGTGTGCATCAAATCTGTAAAGTCGCTCAGCAATTGCAACCTGTCCAAACAGGCTTTCTAGCTGTGATGAAAACCCGTATACTATTTCTATAATCAATGTCCAAAAAAAGACAATCATTTTGTATTTTCTGATGTTAAATACTTGCTCTCTCCATCAAAAACACTATTGTCAATGTTCAG
This sequence comes from Staurois parvus, assembly GCF_062004578.1. Taxonomy (NCBI): domain Eukaryota; kingdom Metazoa; phylum Chordata; class Amphibia; order Anura; family Ranidae; genus Staurois; species Staurois parvus. The sequence goes on from NW_028318094.1 coordinate 3,588,247, forward strand.
AAAAAGAAACACATTTTTTAAATTCAGATATATGTTATCCCTTATAAATTGGCTCATCAAAAAAAGGCTGCAAGGGTGTATGATTTTTCCATCTTCGTTGTCCAAAAAAGACATTTCATTTCTATTTTAGTATGCAACTTTTTCCATTACCTCAGAAGCTGTGACCTTTCCATACAGGTTTAATAACTGTGCTTTTAATCTTTAGTCTTAAAAAGAAGACATAGATTTTAGATTTCAAGATTAAATCTGATTTCTCCTCCTTCCAAAAACTTCAAAACTGTCTAGCCTCTCTTTCCTGCACTGTGGTCTAGTAAAAACAGTTACATGGGGTGCTGCAAGTCTGTGCAATATTTCTGGTTCTTTACTGTAACATTAATAAAAATTAAATAATGCCTCATATCTTCCTCTGACATAGTGGCCAAGTGCAAATTCTTGTTTAATGGGCAGGGAGTTTCTACATTTAGAACTGCTGTATTTGGAATATCACTCTAATTGTTTTTCATGGACAGAAATGACTGATCTTTCCTTCGTACACTGCTGCCCTGGGTTCTAATCCAACTGCTGCATTCTCTTCAGCTACTGTTTGAAAATGTTGCCACTGTAACTGTCATTTTGTTTCTTATTCAGCATAACAACTGCCTCAGCTCTGCAATGCGGGTTTGTGATTTGGAGGTGTTTTGATGCACTCTGGGTTAACATTTTGTTCAACTTTGAACACAATACAGTGTGTTCTTCAAGAGAAGATAACAACAAGCTATGCTTTGTGACTTTTTTTTTACCCCTTTTAGCAATTTATATGACATTGAGGCAAAATCAACAAAAACAAAAAGATGTCATTTGGATCCAGTCATTGCCTGCCAACCCTGATGAGATTGTAAGTTATAGCTATCTCATCACAGCTGGATCAGTTACTGAGATCACACTTTAGTGCTTAGATTGGATAGGCAGAAGAAGGCATATCTGACCATTCTCCACTAACAGTCAAGATTAATATTCAAGGACCTTCCAACCAATCTGTATGGTATGTAAATTGCTGCTCCCAGACCATGCCTCCATAGTGAATAACTTATCTGCTTTCTTGGAAATAAATGCTCTTACAGCCTCTAAATTTATGATCCGGGATGTATTAAAGGTGTATCTTCAGGTAAATATTATTAAAGAAATTTCCACTATCTATCAAAGAATGGGGGAATGTGAATACTCTATAATTCCTAGATTCTAACAAGCAGGGCCCTCTGTTTTTTCTTGTACCAAATTTTATTGTAACTGTTGTGTCTACCTTCATTTTGTAAAGCGGTGTGCAAACCATTGGCTCTATATAAATCCTGTATAATAATAATTCAGAGTAGAAGGTCTAATGCGTAACAATTATATAAATCTTGTGAGGAATTACCTCAGTAGCAGGTTGTGCTTGACTCCCTAGATGAATCACAGCAAGGTGAAAAAGGTACAGCAAGACAGCAGGATCTTGGTGAAACACAGTTGTGGTTTATTTACAAGGTCTGTGATCACAAAGTGCAGGTATCAAAACAGCAAAATAAAAACAAAAACAGAAAATAAACCCTTGCCACGTTGGGCGTCTAACTGCAAACACAGGAACCTAACTACTTGTCCTGACACAGCCTGCTTCTGCTCAGACATTTGGCTTTCACACAGAATATTTCAGAGTCCATAGTCATACAGACTTAAATGATAAGTTCACCTTTTAGAAAAAAATATTAAATGCAATTTTTTTTGCAGGTAAACAAATGTGCATTTATTATCTTTGTTTGCAGGAGCCTGTAAACCATGGCACCACCAATCAGCAGATCGCTGATGCCATGCAGGTCTCCTGCAGATCTGTCAGTATATCCCATGCGGGATGTACGAGCAAACAGATATACTGACAGGAATAATGAATGAACTACCACAGTGCTTCACAGTGCCGTTGTAGTTAATTGAGGATTAGATGACTGTGAATGAGTGACGCGACTGTGTGAACAGAGCCCCGCACAGCCACGTTTTTCCTTAAATTTGACAGCTAGCGAGGGGGGGGGGTGAAGATCCACGACTAGCTGTCAAAGCAGGGATGGGGGGGAGCAGGGGCCAGTCTGATTGCAACATGTTATACCATGAATATGGGTGTAACATGTAACATGTTACGAAAGGTGAACTTATCCTGTAATCTCACCACACAAATAAATGGCTGCTCCCCAGTCTGTCCTGCACAGAGATCTGATTCCAGGATGGAGCATCCTCCCTAAGCGGCCTGGGAGTTTTACAGAGCTCTGAGAGCTCAACCTGTTTCAGCTCAGCTTGTTAACCTCACAGTGAGCCCAACAGGCTAACCACACAGCACAAAAAGGAAAACAATCCGAGTATTACCTAAATCTGGGACAGATATGCCTTCCATCCTGGATACACCCCATAGTTGTTCCTGACTTCCTGTCACAATCTATAGATTTACCAAAACAAACCAATGCTTTTTTCGCAAAAGAAAATTTTTGAGATAGGAGAAGGTATGGGTCATTTATTAGCCATGGTGGCTAAATCACAAAATTCTTCTGCTTGTCTCCTGCAGAAGTCACACCCCTGTAATGCATTTCACCCTCCCTCCCATGGATGGACTACCGTATGAAATATTTAAGATATATGGTCAGGTGCTAAATTCCTGTTATCAATTATCTTTAATGAGGCAGCAGAGGTGGGATTGCTTCAACATTCCATGAATGAGGGTATGATTGCTATGTTACCTAAGCCTGGAGAGGGTAAACTCTTACCAGGTTCATACCTACCATTTTCTTATTAACAGCTGATGTAAAAGTCCTGGCATGAAACATGACTAATTGTCTGGCAAGGGTCATCGCCACTTTGGTACATCCTGACCAGTCAGGGTTTATGTCTGTAAGATCAATAGCCCTAAATATCAGACACTTATTTTTGAATATGCAAATCCCACCCAAAAATTCTGTCAAAAAAGTATATCATCACTAGACACTGCTAAAGCTTTTGGCATCATTGAATGACCTTATTTGTGGGATGTCTTAGCCAGATTTAGATTTAGCCGAATATTCATAAACTGGATACAACTTTTTTTATTCAGCACCAGACTGCATATAAATAGGGATAAATCAACATCTTTTCCCTTATGGAGAAGTATGAGGGAGGGATGCCCATTGTCACCCCTGTTGTGTTTACCTTAGCTTTTGAGCCACTAGCAGCTCTTATTAGGGAAGTGCAATCATTGAGTTTTGAAGAGCAATTATAGAAGAAAGGTTTCTTGTGTATCCAAAATTGTGGTTAACTTCTTAAAATACTTGAGGATATTAGTAACTCCAAACCCCAGGAATACTTAGAATATAATATGCAGTCTTTATTACAAATCTTCAAACATAAATGTATTAGCTGGTGAAAACTCTCTGTGGTGAGCAGAGTAAATTGAATCAAAATGGTATGGGCTCCCCAGCTACTGTATATACTTCACAATATTCCTGTATGGGTCTCTCTTGGGTTGGGAAGGTGACCTTGGTGATATGTCTGATAATGAATGGGAGGCAGCACTGTCTTTATTACCACAGGTGTCCCTATCATTGTCACAGTGAGTGGAGTAGGAGGGATTCTCCAGAGTGCCCAAAATGTACCTATGATTTGGGTGATCTTCATCATATGTTGTGGAGATATACCAAACTGATTAGGTATTGGATGAAGGTAACCAGCATCATTTCTACTGTCTCAAGCCTGGTATACACTTACATTTTTTTTCTTATTCAACCCAGTGGGCAGAATGAAAAAAACTGTGAGATTGCTGTACTAACACAAGCAATGTTAGTGCAGCAATCTCCCCTGCTGTGCCTTTATGTTCCAACAGGGGGACTCCCCCCCTCCGATTATACTGATTGGATGCTGGTCGGATGCTGGTTTTCCAGCATGCCCACTTGACAGGAGCCGGTAGTGGAAAACACATAATTTTGAAGAGAAATAAACATTGGAAGCATGCCATCAATACAAAACTGGTTGACCCACATACACCCAGCTACTCTCTGGAGAAGTCTGGGCAAAAGTCGAAGAATTGCAGTCAAAATGCCATATCTCCAATGTGGAAACAAGGCTAAGAGACTCAAATATGCACAAAAACACACAGCTAGAGATGAGCGAATTATTCAAAAATTTGATTCGGCTGATTCGCCGAATTTGCGGAATAAATTCGATTCGATGCAAATTTATTCGCTGCGAATTTAACTTATTAAAAGGGTTTCTAGGCTTCAGAGAGCCTTTATATTAGTGCAGAACACTGTACCTTTAATTTAAATGCCCTTGGAGTCTGCTGGGGAAGAGAAATAATACTGTCAGTCAGTATGACATGCAGATGAGTGCCGTCGATCTTAGAATCACCGCACACTTCACTCATTTGGGCAGTCACGGGGCCAAAACCAGAGTGTGGAGCCACAGTGTGGCGGTGGAGGCAGCAGCAATGGGAGGCCATACAGCACCCTATGACAAAATGGAACCCACCAGCAGTGTGAGGAGACCTGAAAGTGGCACATGGCAGAGTGTGGCGATGGAGACAGCAGCAATGGGAGGCCGTACAGGGACCCATGACACACTCTGGACCTGGCAGCAGCATGAGGAGGCGGTACAGGGGCCCATGGCAGAGTGGCGAAGCGTAAGCAGCTTAAATTGAAGGCCATACAGAGGCCTATGTTAAAAAGTCCCCCCAGCAGCAGTGTGGGGAGACGACTATCAAGAGTCCAATGGCAGAGTGGCGGAGCAGAAGCAGCTTCAATTGAAGGCCATACACAGGCCTAGGTTAAAAAGTCCCCCCAGCAGCAGCGTGGGGAGACGACTATCAAGAGTCCAATGGCATGAGGATGAAGGAGAAGAAGAAGAAGAAGAAGAAGAGGATGAGGATGAAGAAGAAGAAGAAGAAGAAGAGGATGAGGATGAAGAAGAAGAAGAAGAAGAAGAAGAAGAAGAAGAAGAAGAAGATGAGGATGAAGAAGAAGAAGAAGAAGAGGATGAGGATGAAAAAGAAGAAGAAGAGGATGAGGATGAGGAAGAAGAAGAGGAAGAAGGAGAAGAAGAGGATGAGGATGAAGAAGAGGAAGAAGAGGATGAAGAAGAGGATGAGGATGAAGAAGAGGATGATGGTGAGGAAGAAAAAGAAGAAGAAGAAGAGGATGATGAAGAAGAAGAAGAAGAAGAGGAAGATGAGGATGAAGAAGAAGAAGAAGAAGAAGAGGATGAGGATGATGAAGAAGAAGAGGGTGAGGATGAAGAAGAAGAGGATGAGGATGAAGAAGAAGAGGATGAGGATGAAGAAGAAGAGAATGAGGATGAAGAAGAGGATGAGGATGAAGAAGAAGAGGAAGAGGATGAGGATGAAGAAGAAGAGGAAGAAGAAGAAGAAGAAGAGGAGGATGAGGAAGAAGAAGAAGAGGATGAGGATGAGGAAGAAGAAGAAGAGGATGAGGAAGAAGAAGAAGAGGATGAGGATGAAGAAGAAGAAGAAGAAGAAGAGGAAGAGGAGGATGAGGATGAAGAAGAAGAAGAGGATGAGGATGAAGAAGAAGAAGAAGAAGATGAGGATGAAGAAGAAGAAGAAGAGGATGAGGATGAAGAAGAAGAAGAAGAAGAAGAAGAAGATGAGGATGAAGAAGAAGAAGAGGATGAGGATGAGGAAGAAGAGGATGAGGATGAAGAAGAAGAAGAAGAGGATGAGGATGAAGAAGAAGAAGAAGAAGAGGATGAGGATGAGGAAGAAGAAGAAGAAGAAGAGGATGAGGATGAAGAAGAAGAAGAAGAAGAAGAAGAAGAGGATGATGGTGAGGAAGAAGAAGAAGAAGAAGAAGAAGAAGAAGAAGAAGAAGAGGATGAGGATGAAGAAGAAGAGGATGAGGATGATGAAGAAGAAGAGGATGGGGATGAAGAAGAAGAGGATGAGGATGAAGAAGAAGAGAATGAGGATGAAGAAGAGGATGAGAATGAAGAAGAAGAAGAAGAAGAAGAAGAAGAAGAAGAAGAGGAAGAGGATGAGGATGAAGAAGAAGAAGAGGATGAGGATGAAGAAGAAGAAGAAGAAGAAGAAGAAGAGGATGAGGATGAGGATGAAGAAGAAGAAGAAGAAGTAGGATGAAAATAAGAAGAATTCCAGTCCAGCAAAAAGTGTATCTGCAGAGAGCTCCGCTATTTCTGACAGTTCTCTGACAGTTCCTTCACATTTACAGCGGTTGAAACATTATATCTATTTGTTTCCGAATAAAAACATCTGTATCCTAAATGGAAACAAATAGTTCCTTCACATTTACAGCGGTTGAAACATTGTATCTATTTGTTTCCGAATAAAAACATCTGTATCCTAAATGGAAACAAATAGATACAATGTTTCAACCGCTGTAAATGTGAAGGAACTGTCAGAGAACTGTCAGAAATAGCGGAGCTCTCTGCAGGGACACTTTTTGCCAGCTGTAGAAGGGATGAAAATCAGCCGATCGGGGAAAATTTGATTCGTGCATCCGAAGTTTGCTAATTTTCGGATTCAGCGCGAATCGAATTTTTCCTAATATTCGAAACGAATTCCACTTCGCCAAGTTCGATTCGCTCATCTCTACACACAGCCAATGCCATTAAGAACTATCTTCAGTATAAATAAAAACAAGGAGTACTGGAATTGATGATTTGACCCCCACAGAGCCCTGATTTAAAAATCATCAAATCTGTCTGTGATTACATGAAAAGACAGAAGGATTTGAAGCAGACTACATCCACAGAAGATCTGTGATTAGCTCTCCAAGATGTTTGGACCAACCCACCTGCCGATTTCCTTCAAAAACTGTGTGCAAGTGTACCTAGAACAATTGATGCTATTTCGAAGGCAAAGGATGGTCACACCAATTATTAATTTGATTTGGATTTCTCTTCTGTTCATTTACTTTCCATTTTGTTAATTGATAAAAAAAACAATTAAACTTCTATTTCTGTAAGCATTCTTAAGCTACAACATTTTTGCATACCTGTCTAAAACCTTTGCACAGTAGTGTATGTAACTCTGATTAAATTGTTGGTAATACAGGGAAATGTATTGATGGTATTTAAATATGTTTATACAGTATGAGCTGTTGAGAAGAAAGCTGTTCTCCTAAGAAAATCTTATACTGGTTTGTGTAATCCTATGAAAACTTAAAAGTCTATCCCAACAAATTATTTGTCTGGATTAAATGTCACTCAAGCACAAAAATATTATATATGTTTTAACATGCCAGTGCAGCCTTAAAAGCCATTTTCAATATACTGTATTTAATTCTGCACCATCAATAAAAATAATACTTGATGATCCTGCAATGAAGGCCCTTGTTCAGGCACTTACTCTTAGAGGGTGGAAACTCCCTGTCCCCATTTACCAGTTGTGCTTTTCCAAATACCACCCAACCCGTAATCTTCGCTCCTCACAAGACCTCCTACTTTCTAGCTCCCTGGTCTCCACCTCCCACGCCCGACTGCAGGACTTCTCCAGGACTTTCCCCATCCTCTGGAACTCACTACCCCAATCCATCAGACTGTAACCTTCCCTGCTCACCTTTAGGCGCACCCTGAAAACCCATCTCTTCAGGGAAGCCTACCCCACCCTTACCTAACAACCGATCTCCTCCTACCACTCCATCCCCCACAGCCACTTCCTCCTGTACCACTATCCCCTCCCTCTTAGATTGTAAGCTCAAAAGAGCAGGGCCCTCGAACCCCTCGTGTTATGTTTTGTCACTGTATTGTCTCCTGTTCTGCCCCCACTATAATGTACAGCGCTGAGCAAACCTTTTAGTGCTATATAAATACTGTATAATAATAATAATAATAATTGTTGCTCTGCCATATAGGGACTGCATATGGCCATTTTAAAATACATTACACAGGCATGGTTCTCTTTTGCCACCATCAGGAAACCCACCCTAAGAAATGCCTTACAACCATGAGCATATAGACAGGAAGGGACTGCAAATAGCTTCAGCAGAGTAGCAGCACTTAGTATAAATAAGTATTTTAGTAAAAAAAGGAAATGACAATTGTTAATCACACACAGAGATTTAGCTAACTAAATGTCATTTTAATTACATTACATTTGCTTTAATTTACAATATATTGCTTTTGATTTAGAAGTCTTATTTAAAGGGGATCTAATAGATGCAGTCAGCATTGCCCTTTCATGGGATTACTAACAAAAAAAAACTAAAAATGTCATGCATTTTATAATTATCCACATGCCCAATTTCAGTTTTACATATACCAAGCTAGGTTTGAGTTTGCAGCTCTTACATTGTTGTCATTCTTTTTAGCAGTTTTTTCCTATTGCTTTCTTGGGAATGCCAAAAATAATCTGCAATGTATAGCACATATAAAGAAAGGAGAAAATGTGCGCACAGTATGTAAGGCTGAAAATAGTACAAAATAGTGTGCAAACAGGGAGATCTCAGCACAGTAATCTGATTGCAGTAATGTGTGTGGGAAGCACAGCTTCCTGTCCTATTATACAGTGACCCCGAAAAGTAAAACACATTTTACGTGAAAATGTAGAATGCAGAGGCTTTTTGAGAGCTGATCATTTACAGCTACAATTGGTGAGAATGCAAACAATTCATTCTGCAGTACTCACGCAAAACTTATTTATTACATTCAGTCAGAAGCATTCTCAAGGTTTCTGCTACCTGAGAAAGAAGCTGAATTGTTAGCCTCATCCCCTAGTGGGGCCCACATATGGTACTAAATCCTACTCCTTACTTCTTCATTTACTTACCATCATACTAAGCAGGTAGAATTATAATTATCAATAATAATAATAAGTTAACCACTTGCCTACCAGGCACTTATACCCCCTTATTTACCAGGCCAATTTTCAGCTTTCAGCGCTGCCGCACTTTGATTGACAATTGCGCGATCATGCAACATTGTACCCATATGAAATTTTGATAATTTTTTTCTCATAAATAGAGCTTTCTTTTGGTGGTATTTAATCGCCACTGGGCGCTTTACTTTTTGCGCTATAAATAAAAAAAGTGCACAAATTTGAAAAAAAAAAAGTTTCTTTGTTTCTATTATAAAATTTTTCAAACAGGTATTTTTCTCCTTCACTGATGTGCGTTGATGAGGCAGCACTGATGGGCACTGATAGGCGGCACTGATGGGCACTGATAGGCAGCACTAAAGGGCACTGATAGGCAGTACTAATGAGGTGGCACGGATAGGCGGCACTGATAGACAGCACTAATGAGGTGTCACGGATAGGCGGCACTAATATGCAGCACTGATAGGCGGCACTGATAGGTGACACTGATGATGGGTACTGATAGACGGCACTGACTGGCATCACTGCTGGGCACTGACTGGCGGCACTGACTGGCACAACCCCTGGGCACTGACTGGCAGCAATGCTGGGCTGCACTGGTGGGTGGCACTGGTGGGCAGCACTGGTGGGTGGGCACAGGTGGGTGGCACTGGTGGGCACAGGTGGGTGGGCACAGGTGGGTGGCACTGCTGGGCACAAATAGGTGGCACGTCTGGGCACAGGTAGGTGGCACTGCAGAGTGGCACAGGTGGGTGCACTGCTGGGCACAGGTGGGTGATCTGCTGGGCACAGGTGGGCGGAGCTAGTGGGCGCACTGCTGGGCACAGGTGGGCGGAACTTGCGGGTGGCACTGCTTGGCACCGATCTTCAGGGCACTGATCATCAGTGCCCTGATGATCGGTGCCGATCCCCGCTCTGACAACTGCCAGTTCTCGGCAGTACTTCCCTCACGATCTGACAGCGTGAAGAAAGTGCAGCCGAGAACCGGCACTTGCATTTCCCTCTGATTAGCGTGTCATTGGACACCGCTGATCACGTGGTAAAAGGCCGCTGTGATTGGCCTTTTGCCGGGTGCGTGCCCCCTGGGGCGCGCAGGAGAGCGCGTTCTGGGAGGACGTCATATGAAATCCACTCAGAACTGGCCGGCCGCAGTGCAGCCGTCATTCGGCTATCTGTGGTCGGCAAGTAGTTAATAAAAAAAAACAGAAAAATGAAAGTAAAATGTATTTGGTTAAGAATAATATTAATGTCAAAAAAATGTTGATTATGATGGTGACAATGATAATACTATTACTTTTCCTTATAATAATATGAATAGTGTAACCATTATTATTACTACCATTATTCATATAGTCACTTTGACATTCTTTATTTATCTTTTTTCCATTAGAGAAACTCCTTAGAGGTACTAAATACCTAGCTATACCTTTTTTAATGCTTATTTAAAAATTTTTTACAAAAATAATTATTTAAAATAATGATAAAACAACTTTCTTTTTTGTAATTGAACCTTTGAGGGGATATACTGTAAGTAACATGTTATACATACAGTGTGTATATATATATATATATATATATATATATTTTTTTTTTTTTTTCATTTTGTTATTTTTTTTAGACAGAGATAGTGCATATATATTTTTACAATATAATATAATATACACATATACAGAAATTGTAATAGTATCAGAAACCAAATTAGTATATGTAAAATATCATATACTGTAACATCTTGATGCTATTTCAGATGTTGTCATTTCATTTTAAAAATACCGAGTGATCCTTTCATGAAGGTCTTTTTTTAGGAACTTCTTGTTATAAGGTGATAACTGTCTCCCAAATGTGCTTATGCACTGTCACCATGTCACATATGCCCTGAAAGAGAGTACATACAGCTTTGTCAGGAACATGTTAAAAGGACACTGAACAAGTGCATGTAGATAGGAAGTAGAAAAAAGAGGCTGCAGGAGACCAGAAGCAATGAGATGTGAAAAAAGGAAAGGAAAAGGTGAAAAAAGTATTTTATGAAAAAAAAAAATGTTTGATACATGAAGGGAGAGATTTACTAAAAGTGGTACACTCAGAATCTGGTACAACAGTGCATGGTAGCCAATCAGCGCCTAACTTTAGCTTGTTCAATTAAGCTTTGACAATAAAACCTGAAAGTTGATTGGTTTCTCTGCAGATTTTGCACTCTCCAGTTTTAGTAAATATTCCTTAATACTTTAAATGTTATTCAGTTAGGGTTTATTTTAAACAATGATATAATGGTAATAATACTACAAATACTAGTAATAATATTATCATTATTATTAAATACTACAACCCCAATTCCAAAAAAAAGGACGCTGTGTAAAATCTACATAAAAACAGAATGCAATTATTTGAAAACCTCATAAACCTATATTTTATTCACAATGGAAAATAGAAAATAAATATTTAAACTGAGAAAATGTACCATTTTAAGAATAAAACAAGGTCATTTGGAAACCTATGGCATCAACACAAAAGTAAAAAGTAATAGCAAAGAAGAGCTGGAAGAACATTTTACAACTAATCAGTTTAACTTGCAACAGGTCAGTAAAATGTTTGGGTATAAAAGAGTATCTTAGAGTGCAAAATCTGGTGCAACTCTCCATAGAAACCAATCAGCTTCCAGGTTTTATTGTTAAAGCTTAATTGAACAAGTTGAAGTTAGAAGCTGATTGGCTGCCATGTCCAGCTGCACCAGATTCTGAGTGCACCAGCTTTACTAAATCTCCCCCAGATTGTCTCAGAAGAAAAGATGGGCAGAGAAAGGTTCACCAATTTGTGAAACGCTGCATGTAAAAATTGTCGAACAATTTTAAAATAATGTTCCTCAACATAAAATTGCAAAGACTTTAAATACATCAACCTCTACAGTACATATTATTATCAAAAGATTCCAATAATCTGGAGAAATCTCATGGCACAGGGGACAAGGCCAAAATGCAATATTGGATGCCTGTGATAGTCAGGCCTCAGACAGCACTACATTAAAAATAAGTATGATTATGTGATGGATATCACTGCATGGGCTCAGGAATACTTCCACTGTCTGTGAACACAGTTCACTGTGACATTCAAAAAATGTAAAGCTTTATCATGCAAGGAAGAAGCCATATCTGAACATGATCCAGAAATGCCGCTGTCTTCTCTGGGCCAAATTTAAAATGGTCTGTTGCAAAGTGGAAAACTGTTCTGTGGTCAGATAAATAAAAATCTGACATTCTTTTTTGGCAACCATGGGCACCATGTCCTCTGGACTAAAGCGGAGAGGGCCCTCCTGGATTGTTATCAGCGTTCAGTTTAAAAGCCTGCATCTTTGATGGTACTGGGGTGCATTAGTGCGTATGATTGTAAGCTCGAAAGAGCAGGGCCCTCGAACCCCTCGTGTATTGTTTTGTTTATGTCTTGTCTCATGTTCTGTCCCCCTTGCTATTGTACAGCGCTGAGCAAACCCTTTGGCGCTATATAAATACTGTATAATAATAATAATGAAAAGACATCATGGATGCTGAAATATTCACATTTTAGAGCAGCATATGCTCTCATCCAGACAACTTCTTTTTCGGAGAAGGCCTTGCATATTTCAGCAGGACAATGCTAAACTGCATACTGCAACTATGACAATGCCAAGGCTTTGTAGTAGAAGACTCCAGGTGCTTAACTGGCCTACCTGCAGTCTAGACCTTTCAACAATTGAAAAAATGTTGGCGTATCTTTACACAAAAAATATGACAAGACCCAGGACTGTTGAGCAGGCAGAATTCTATATCAGGCAGGAATGGGACAACATCCCTCTCCTAAAACTCAAGCAACTGGTCATTTCCTACACCGTGGTCAACATGGCCGTGTCCCTACTTTTTTGAGATGTGTTGCTACCATCATTTTCAAAATTACATACATTTTTTTTTTTTTAAATTATAAATTTTCCCATTTTAAACATTTGATATGTGTTCTATTTTCTATTGTGAATAAAATATGGGTTCAGGAAATTTTCAAATCATTGCATTCTGTTTTTATGTAGATTTTACACAGCATCCCAACTTTTTTGGAATTGAGGTTTTAATAATAAGATTAGTATAATCATTTAGACATTGATATAATGTTTTTTATTTTTTCATTTGTTTATCTTATGTGAAAACATCATTATCCACTTTAGGACTGCTTGCCTGCATTGTAATGCAGACAGGCAGCTCCTACAGGCACAGCGGCATACCTGTATGTCACTCCCTGCTTACGAGTTCAGGAACACGGAGAAGGAAAAATAAATGTTTAGTAGAAATCAGCATATAATACACACATTAGCAGTTGTTAGGTATACACTTAACCCATTGATTACCCTGAAATGTTAACCCCTTCCCAGCCAGTACATATTATCATTGATCACTTTATTACTGTCACTGGTAATGTCGGATTGCTTGCCGCACTATCACAGTCCCATTATAAGATTACTGTCATCACTAGTATAAAAAAAATAAATAAAAATTCCAGAACATTTATCATAGGTTGTAGACACTATAACTTTCACACAAACCAATCAATATACCCTTTTTTTTTTTTTTTACCAAAGACATGTAGCAGAATACATTTTGTCCTACATTTATGTAGAAATTTGATTTTTTTTTTTTATTATTGAATATGTTTTATAGCAGAAAGTAAAAAAAATATTTTTTTCCTTTAAATAGAATAAAAAAAAAAAGTGGTAATTAGTTACCACCAAAAGAAAGCCCTAATAGTGTGAAAAAAATTCTATAAATTTCATTTGGGTACAGTGCTGCATGACCATGCAGTTACCAGCTAAAAATGGCAAAAAAATGGTCATGAAGGGGGTTAAACCTTCCGGAGCTCAAGTGGTTATTATAAACATTGCTATTATTATATTTAGTAATTGTAGCGAAAGTAATAGAAGCAAACTTATTGTTATTATCTTCAGTTATTAGGATGCAAATGATATTGACACCTACACATACATATACAGGGCCTGTTTAATACAACAATATAATGAGCAATGATAAGATCTTATATGTGAATTATTATAACCAAGGAAAACTAGTTGGCTTGTTAAATTGGCATTCATTTGAAGTGGTAGCTACTGTACATCATATGGATGGAAATATTCATACCACATAAAATATTTTCCATTTAAACTGGATTTTTTTTTTAGTTGTACAGCATATAATATCCTTTTTATGGGTCACATAAATTAGAAAGTTTCTGATCTTGTTCAAAGGCTTGTAACATTAAATAACAGTGTTGTGAAATGAGCTAAAAGAAAGTCAAGTTATTGATAAAAAATATATTGAGTGGTACATGTTTCTCCCTTCTTTCCTTCTAAGAATATTATTTTTATTATTACAAGGACAGGACCAATGCCTGGGGTGAGGTAATAATTTCTGCTACAATAAGCTGCTGTTGTCAAAGAAAGCACATGTTCCCTGGCTCCTTTAATAGATCTACAAGAATAACTTGATTTTTCTTGTTAACTATTATTATTTTAGATTAACTTGATCATTTTTTTTATATTTAAGTCTTAAATGTAAAATAACAGGTCAATTATTATTTTATCAGTAGGGTAGATATAGAGGCATATTTTTAGTAGCTCTTTCTCAAACCTGCCCCCATCCTCTGAATGGTGGAGAAGGTAAATGGAAGTACTTGAAGCTCTTGCCAGAGGCTCTGACATTGAATCACTGAGCTGACACTTCCTTAGTGGGTTAAGATTGCTTTTCTGACACACTGAATTGAGCTCTATTGTAGAGCTATAACCAGATCTATGTATCGTGTAATTGGCTGTTAAGCCCCTGGTAACACTCTGAACTTTTATTCAATTGTATTTATTTTATATGTATTTCTTCATGTAAGCTTAATATAATTTTTCTTCTTTCAGGGAACAGGTACATTTTGGGTTAGAAGGAAGCTGAGACAACCTACAGTGCCCTTTAGTGAGATTACTCAGCTGAAAGCCTTTAATGCATAGCAAAATATTGCCCCACATAACTGCAGTTTTCATCAGCTTTTAAAACATTTATATATAGATTTCTATCAGTGGTACAGAAATGGAGTTCTATAAAAAAAAACCTAAATGCAAGTTGGGATTAGTGATTCTTTAAGACAGTTGTTACATAGTTATCTTATACTTTAGGACTGTATATCAAATCATTGATGTAAATTACTGAACAGACTGAAAGGTCAGATCCAGTTATTTGAAGATTCATTTTATTTCTGCATATAGCAAGTATCCTATTTTCATATTAGGTATGGACATTAACTTAGGCACAATAACCATGGCTATACTACTCTTCCATAATAGCAGTCACTTATGGGGCAGATCACGAAGACTGACCACAGTTGCACTAGGCTCTTATATAAGGGGAAAAGATTAGGGGTTGAACAATCTGAGGTCAATTTAGAGTAAGCAAGAATATGCCAAGGGGAAAAAACATTGAGCAATAGATGGAGTTGAATAGAGGGTCTAAAAAGTGAGGTATAGATGGTACTAAATGGTCATTCTTGGGGATAACAGGTTTCAATACCACTACATCCAGAAACAATGCATCCAAGCCAAAACCTAGATCAGAGTTTAGAGGTAAAAGTCACAGTGAGTTCAGGGCAGGTGAGGGTGGAACATACTGGGATATCTACAAGGATGATCTGAGAACACTGAATTGTGCTCACAAGCAGTAAACGCTATAACAAGCAACCAACGTTAATCCAAATGCCCTTTTATAAGACCATGAGTCAAATAGAAAGCATGTTTCCAATGCATTGTGTGTCTAAAACTTTAACTAGAGGGTGAGTGTGTGTGTGTAGGCAAAGGAACATTATCGGAAGAACCAAAAGGAAGATACAGTAAGGCAAGTCACTGTCACGATCGCACGGTCACCGCCACCGCCACCAACATGCGACAATCGCACGACCGCGAATAACAGTAATACGTCACGCCCGCGGCGTCAGACCCCAGACCTTCTCACCAAACTCGTGACTGAAGGACCGGCCGATCTAAAACCGCGGTGTGACGCGCGTAACAAGACCACACCCAGCTGCACCCTGCACAGCGATTGTCCAGCTAATGGACTACAATCAGTGCCTGCAGCCTGAATGCGCTTGTTACTGGGTCGGGTTAATTACGCAACTAACCCTTTCAAACTGCCACCACCGTATTTTGTACAGAGAAGACGGAAACTCTGTCAGAAATACACTATAATGATTGAAATGTCACCTGTCCAGTATGGTCACCTACAGGCCAATTGGGCAGGGAGTAAACAAACACAGTAGCGTCTCTTCAAAAGGCAGGAATTCGTGAATTGCAAATAAGCGCTTAAAAACAGTTTAACACTTTCAGAAAGAAAGATTTATTACTAAAAGAGTCAAACAGGTGCAATACAATATTTACAAAGCGATGTCACTAAAATATATATATATGTATATAAAGATACAGCAAAGAGATAATAGGAAGGAAGTTACAGGGTTAAGTTACTTGCCCATATGCCTTGTTTTGCAGATCCGAGTTGCAGAGCACAAAGGTTCTTTGATCTCCTCGTTCGATGTTAAGCTGAGGAGATGTGTTAAAAACTTAATTTTCAGGCTTGCAGCCTGTCCTTTTTAAAAAAATCCCTCTGAAAGGGGGGTTGCTCTGACTACGCTGTGTTGGGAGGGGTCAGGAGAACTCTGATTTGGAACCAACATCTGTCATAATCCATGACATGAAACATCGGGGAAAAGCCGGACTTGAGGAATGTTCAATTTTCTTTCAAGTCCGGGGAGAAGCTGTCTTATCTGTTTTTAGGATGGGTGAGCCTACACAAGTTTCTCAGGTCAGTGCTTTTAGGTGAGAAAGGTTACACTTCCGCAGATGGCCTGGCACTGGACTGAGGATGGCTTAACTTGGGTTGACCCCCCACCATCTGTCACTCAGGAAGGGAGGGGGTAGGGAGTGAATGATCGAGGAATACCTCAAATAAAAAGAAAAGAAAAAGGAAAAGGGGAACTCCGTGTCCAACTCTGATGAGCAAGTTTGCTACAGTCACATGTGCAGCAGCACCAAGAGGATCCAATAAAACCTGCAGCATTAACAAAAGAAATAGTAGGAATCCTGGCACGAGGACACAATGATGGAGACCGCCAAAGCGACAACCTCCTCTCAGCCAATTGTGCCCTACATTAAGGACAACTGTCTAATCCAATTAAACATATAGTGCAGCTCAAGGTACTCTGGTAGATCCGGTGTCTCACGGCGACATACAGGTGCAGGTTGTCCTATGCCTAATCCAGAAAGCAGGGATCTTTATGGTTAAGCCCTGATGGGTGGGGTGAAATGCATCAGAGTTGGGGCTCAGGAGAGCTCAAGGCTGAGACTGTTCATATTTCTTTTCATCTGTTGAGCTAGTAAGGTGCAGCATCTCTCATCCCCTCATACAGTCTGTCACTAGGATTACACAATATTATCTGTTGATCCTTCCAACAAATACAATTTTTTTCTCTTCTTGTAGGATAACAATGCTGTTTGTTCTCCAGTGAAATCACACAGCAGCATTGTCACCCTGTAGACAGGGCGTTCTTAGATGGATATGTAGCTTTAAATATACTTTAAGTAAGTGACAAACAGCCATCATTTTTTAACTAGTTCAGCTCTTTGGTTGTACTACATATGTATTTTTTTTTATTTTTATTTATTTCAGGTACTTATATAGCGCCGTCAATCTATGCAGTGCTTTACATATACTGTATATTGTACATTCACATCAGTCCCTAACCCTCAAGGGGTGTACAATCTAAGGTCCCTAACTCACAGTCATTCATACACATACTAGGGACAATTTAGACAGGAGCCAATTAACCTACCAGCATGTCTTTGGAGTGTGGTAGGAAACCCACGCAGGCACAGGGAGAACATGCAAACTCCAGGCAGGTGGTGCCGTGGCTGGGATTTGAACCAACGAACCTAGTACTGCCAGGCAGAAGTGCTAACCATTTAGCCACTGTGCTGCCCCATATGTCCAAAGAGTGAAGTGTTAGCCCGGTACATCGCATATGACTCGCACAGGAACCGTACTGCATTCCTGTGCAAATCATATGCTAATTGTGTGCGGTGCGATTGGAGCCATACATTTTGTATGACTTTAATCACAAGGCACCCGCACCAAGAAGGTGCAGGACCCTTTTTTTAGTCCGCACTAGAATCAGATCGCATGGGTATTCACACCTATGCGATCCAATTCTGCACATGGCACCGCGTTTTGCGGACCAATTTCAGGGTGTTGTTAACTTAGCATACACACCCGCAGCATTTCGCATGAATGGGGTGCGATTCGGATGCGGTGCGGAATTCACACAGAAACTGCATCAGTGTGAACCCGGGCTCAATCAGCCTTTACAGTTAATAACTTTAGAGTTAATTAAGAGTTCTTATGATAGAATTGTTGCTCTCCTGTTGACATTTGCAGCAATTCATCATACATGTAGTGCGACCGTGGTTTACATGCACGTGCAAATCCTGAACATGCATTTGGACTATTTTACCACCATGTGAAACTGAGCACAGCTTCCTGTCACTATGTGATCTACTTTAATTCTTTATACTCCTGATGAAGCTCTGTTTTTTGGAGTGAAACACATAGAGTTTTTTATTTTCTTTGGTCTTTAGGAGCACTTTTTGAATGCACAAGGAATTTACTCCTCCCCCTTTTTTGGACTGGTCTGTACTGCGCTTTATAGTGCATCATTTGCATTCCTCAAGATAGTGAGGCATTTTTGTCTGGATATGGTGATATATGGTGTTTGTCCATCAGAGGCCATGAATGAGTGTACATACCTGTAGTAAAACAGATTATAATATCTAATTAGTCCTGTCTATGGGGTAACTTTATCTCCTTAATAGAGATGATACATTCCATCTGATAGGCTTTTGATCAAACTACACCGTCTTTTCATCTGTAACTTCATCTAAAATTATATGGTATCTGATCTGGTCTGGTGTTGTCAACCATTTGGATATAAAGTAAATAATTGTACTTGTATCCAGTTATACTGTTGTGTGCAGTACATTCCATTCTAATAGGTATTAATTGAGCTTAGCATACATATTTTATATATATATATATTTGAATAAAGGTTATATTTTATATTCATCAATTGGCTAGGTGGTGCATAGGGACATGCACCCTCGTCCAGTATAGATTTGTTATTTGCCAAAGATGATGATTTACAATTAGGGCTTGGTTGAATAGTTTATTTTTGGGTACTGTAGTTTTCTGTGATATCAGGGGTGCACACAATTTTAAGACATGGCATGTTTTGCACCTATTTACTCCACACAGCCTCATTTTTTTATATTAAAAAGAAATGGGTATTATATTGTGTGTGTTTGCATTACATTTTTTTATTGTATTTGTTCCTGAAACTTGCCATTACTATCATGTGACATACAAAATGTGCAACTATCATCCTTTTATTCTACAGGGCCTCTGCTTTCAGAAAAGATATAATATTCTGGGAATTTAAGTAATTTTAATGCCAAAAATTAAGATTTTTACATGTATGAAAAAAATTAACAATATTTGCTCTGGAGCAGAGCTGCGTAAGCAGCTACAGCACTAGTTTAGTTTTTTTTTTTAATAAATAAATAAACTACGGTAACTACATAAAAAAGCTGACCATAGGATTTTCCCTCAGTAGTGTTTTATGGTTTTTGTGCAAACTTTGCAACTGCTATTTTTTTCTGGAAATCTTGACGTCCTAAATGAAATGGAAGAATACCAAATCTTCTGGCAGGATTAATTGGTAATAAAACATTGTTGTGGGGAGACTAAGGGAAACAAAAATTGCTGTGTTACTGCTATTGACAGACTGTATCATATACACAATTTTTGCTTTTGTACATAGTTCCTCTTCAAATGTCACCATTTTCACCATAAAAATCTTAACCTTTATATACTCATTTGTGAATGTTTTATTAGCTTTTTTACATTATGTAACATGTTTGCTTAGGTTTGCCAGTTCTTTGACAAGGCATTTTAAACCCATCAAAAGCACCATTTAACATGCATATTCATTGTGAACGTTTTTTGTTTTTTTAAATGTCCTTGTATTGTACCATGCATTGTTTAAAATAAGTCTTCCAACTAGGTTAGGGGCCAAAAAAAAGCATTGACAACAAGATAATGGGAGATATTTCAATGATGCAGTACACTGTAATGTATTCTGTCCTAAACATAGCTTCAGTGGGGGCGAGGGTTATGTTAACAGACCTAGAAGAGATTCTTGGTTTAAACTGTTTTCACAATTATTATTCCTGCTAACGCTTCTGTAAAGACAAATCAAATGTTTAAAGAACAAAAGAATCTTTATTGTAAAGGTTCAATAAGAAAAAGTTCCTATTCATTTGCACCTCTTTCTCTTTACAAAAGAAAAATTACAATTTAGAGATGATGTAAACATCTATAAACTCAATACAGAATACAAGGGCACTCACGGTAAGAATTAGGTAATAAGCTAAGCACAAATGTATTGAATAGACTGAAGCATGCATGCTAGGTGTACAAACATGGCAAAAAATGCTATGAAAGAGGACCTAACGTTATGATCATGACAAAAAGCAGTCTTCAAGTTACTTTTCCTTCACTGGGAGGATGTCATCAGTGTGCTGCATGCAAGAGGAAGCATTTTCTCAGTCTTTTCTCTTCTAGTGGTCAGAGGTTCATTGTAATAAGGTGAGAGGCTGCAGCAGGGGCTGATCTGTGTTGTGAACTCACAATGATAAGCCAGATACGACTCATACACTGGGATTTACATGACTGTGTCATCTCTGAGTCAATATCTGAGTTCAGAAAGAAGACTCTGATTCTAGATAGTGAAGATGGCTCCATTCTACTGCATAGAAAAAAAGGAGGAAGATAAGTAGGGGAGGGTATTACTATGTGTTAACCGTCCAAATATATCTTGAGTCCGCTTTAAATATACCTGTAAGAATTTCTACTGCTAATTTCTGGAACAAATGCACTGTCATTTGTTGGTCCTGCATGCAAAAATGACAGTTCATACACTTTCTCCTGATTTATGAAGCATTTTAAAGCCAGAATACAGCAGAGAAAGAAAGTGGGGCCTACTGGGAAAAGATGGAGCTTTTGTATTGGTACAATGATCATATTAGTGAAATATAACATGAATGTCTTTTGCGTTGAAGAGTGTAACTTCACTACCATTTGAACCCAGAGGCATAGCTAGGGGGGGCAGGGGGGTACATATGTACCTGGGCGCCAAGGTACAGGGCGCCAAAATGAGGTTTACAACCAGGGGTGTATTTGCTGCGAGGCAAACAAGGAGTTTGCCTAGGGCAGCACTTTTTAAAGGGGCAGTGCCCCCCCTTCCAATGGAAGGGACACAGTACAGGGGCGAGCAGCGGGCTGCCGTGTCTTACCTGGCTCCGTGTCCCAGTCCCACGACAATCCAGTCCAGGAAGCGCTGCTGGAGGAGGGGTAGAGAGGTCCGCAGGTCCAGTGTCTTCTTTTCCCTGGACACAATGTGTGGGCGGGATGACATTCCACCTCTCTCTTCTGGTCACACCCTCTGGATCAATGGACAGCCTATGGCAGCTTGTACCTCCCTCTGCAAGCTCCACCTCCTCACCGGTGATTGGGCGCCAGAACTGTAGCTCAGGAAAGGCACACAGGTGGCCAATCACCTGAGAGGAGGCGGAACTTGGAGAGGAGGAGCTGAGCGGCAGCACGAAGATCGAGTGAGGGAGCGGCCGGAGCAAGTGAAGAAGACAGCTGACCGGTAAGTGTGCCGTGCAGATGGTGCTGCCGCAACCAGGTATGCTGGCTGCGGATGGGAGAGGGCAGGAGCCTAGGCTGGAGCTGGGGTCAGCAAGGTAAGTGTCATTGGTGTCAGTGGGAGGAATAGTGCCCCATCATTGGTGTCACTGATGTGATTAAATGGGGAGGAGGGCTGGGGCGCCAATTTTATAGTTCGTCCCCGGGCGCAAAATATCCTAGCTTTGCCTCTGTGTGAACCATACGGTGATGTTGACATTAAAGCAGATTTCCACCCCCCCGCCTCTTTTTAAATCCCTACTTACCTGCTGGTGAGTTCTGCACATTTCAGATATCCACCCAGTGTTGTCCAGCTGAGGTCCTATTCTCTTATGGCAGCACTGGGCCCCGCCCCGTCACGTTTTGCCATGTCGTCATCGAGAGGCTGCCTGGTGTTCAAGGTTCAGCTGGGGCATCTCCAAATGACGCTACGCTAAGTCCACCCCTTCTATTGAATGGAAGGTTTTGGGGTTGTTTTACTAAAGGCAAGACTGTGCAATATATAAGTGTTGTTGCTCCAGACCTTAATAATGGAGGTAAAGCTTCACTTGGCAAAAGAATACCTTATTACACCCAAACACATTATTGGATGATGGAAGACAACAGAGCTTCCCCTCATTTAGTAAGCTGTGGAGGAACTGCACTTGCAAAGTGCACAGTCTATTTGCTTTTAATAAATCAATCCCTTTGGCTTCTGGGATATGTGATATGCATATGTGATTAGCATACAGCCAGCTGGGGGAAGTAGCTGACAATAGCAGCCATTGTATATAAGGGACATGTGCTCCAGTGGTAAATTAGGTAGGAGAAAGTAGGTTTTTACACCCCCAAAATGTTGTTTTTTCCTCCTCTTTTTACCATGGTCTGGCTCAGCTTTCCTTTTCATTACTCCATTCTGGGAATTCCTATATGTATTTCTCAACATCAGCTCTTATACGTTTAAGTGTAGCTCTCTGTATCTACTGTATATGCATGTGCGTGTTTTGCTCTGATTCAACGGCGGATTCATATTCTTTTCTGTATTTCTAAAGCAATGTGGTGTGATTACTCTATATATTAAAACTATATGTGATGTGCATATCCCAGGGGGCAAAGGGAGGACAGTGCACATGGTTCACCAAATGAATGACGTGCAAGGGAAGGGGGGTAGGGGAGGTTCTGGAGAGTTTATTTTAAAAAGGATAAATAAAGAAAAAAAAAGCACTATCCATGCACAGGACTGGAGTTGGGGTGGAGAGGAGGGATCTTGTTTCAGAGGGTGAAACCCCTTAGGAGCTACAGTAGATTTGGGTCCCCTATAATTCTGCACAGCCAGGCAACACATATTTCCTTCACTCAAACTTGCATCAGGAAACAGTAAACAGTCCTTGAGCTTTGTTTTATTAGGGGATTTAGAACTTGGATGGAGTAAGTCTTTACAGCAAAATGTATCTTCTGGAGAGCTAGCCAGCATCTCCTGTAGTACCACCCTAGACCCCAGATGACTCCTCATCCAGCTGCACTGCTTGAATCACTGGGCAGGGTATCCAGTGCCTGTCGTTGCAGTGTGAAATGATCCCAGGTAAGATAGCAAATCCAGTTTCCCACTAGAGTGCTCCTTTCCCCTTACTGGCCCAGGGGGTGCAGGTTTACTCACTTGGTCCTTCTCCTGTGCTGCCAGTGGGTCAATGGCTGCTAACAGGCCTTCTAGCTGGGTTGCTTCTTCCCTGCCACACAGGTTGTCCTCTCTCAGGGGGTCGGTAAAGTTCCAAGTTTTCAGCCTTCCAAGCTCCTCTGCCTGCAGGTGAGCCCCTCTCGATCTGGGCCCCCTCGCATCCAACCTCACATCCTTTTCTCTCTTCCACCGAAACTCTCCTGCTGCTGAGCAGGCTCAATCACTTTTAAGGGTTGTCCTGGCCCCTCGCCAAACCTCCTGTTGGGGATTGGCCAGGCTCCCACAAAAGTGCAGATTAGCCACACCTCAAATCCACCCACTGCTTCTAGACCTTTCTCCAAAGTTCTAGAGCAGGGGGAAATTCCAGAGGGATGGTCTGTAGAGCCTCTCAGCTCTGACCCGATATTGATCCCCTGCTAGCTATTACTCCCAGGCTGCTACTCAGCCCTAACTAACAATTGGAGTCTAGCTCCCCCTAGCTACCTAGGAGCGTGCTACAATGAGGTGTCATAAAATGATTTATTCATAAACATGTGTCCACAGGAAGCACAAGGATCAGCAGTGCATTTAAGTATTTTGCCAAATTTTATTTTTAGTTACTTTTCTATCCTACAGTCTTGTTATATTGTGTTTTATACTTATATTTTATAAAGAACCTATCAGCTGCTATCTGCTATCTGTTACTAAAACATAATATTTCTTATGACTTTTTAGTGGCTTAAAAATGAATGGTCATTGTAACAGAGAGATGAAGAGGTATTTAGGCAGGCTCAGTTTTAAGGTCTGTTAGAGCTGTTGAGATTAACAGTAGGAAAAGCACTAAAAATGGTTGAAGGGAGAGAGTCAGGTAATTAGAGATCCTTCCTGTTCTCTTTGTATATCAAATACCCTGATATCTGTAGATCATCATTTCTTAATTTGAAAATGACTGGACTCATTATATCTTGGAATCCAATTTTTTTCACCAAATAAATAACCATTTATTTCAGTAGACGCACCCTTCTTTTGCTGGCGTGTGCACCCACCCTTCTGACAAAAGCCAGCCGCTGAGGACCCTTGAGGCTGTATATGAAAAATCTGATCTCCTGCCTGCCTGCCTGTTGGAGTTGAGTATCAACACAGTTTCCTTTTCCAAAGATGCTGGACCTAATAGTATCTTATTCGCACTTGTTCTTGGCTCTTTGACACACACACTTTCATATCCCAGCTCCACTGCACACTGTTCTGTATCACCAATTACCATAAGCATTGCAGTCAGAAAATGTTAACCCCTTCAACCCCAGAGCTCAGCTCCCTTCACTCAGGAGCTGTATATTCTCTGTGTGCAAAAAGCTTTGCTACCAGAACTCAGGGTACCAAGGCAATTAAAAGGGCTACTAGAGGGGTGGAATTTCAATTAAAAGGAAATATATCCTTTGTGCTGAGTTTTATGTTTGTCTGTAAGACACATATTTGTTGGCTCAGAATTATCAACACTGCAATTGTGAGCAGTACAGTGGTAACACCTCTGCCTGGCAGCCCTCGGGTTCTCAGTTTGAATCCCAACCATGGCACTACCTGTCTGGAGTTTGCATGTTCTCCCTGTGCCTATGTGGGTTTCCTCCCACACTCCAAAGACATGCTGGTAGCTTAACTGGCTCCTGTCTAAACTGGCCCTAATATGTGTATGTATGAATGTGAGTTATAGCATAAAATTGTAAGTTCCTTGAGGGCAGGGACTGATGTGAATGTGCAATATATACTGTAGGTAAATTGCTGCGTAAAATTGCTGGTGCCGTATAAGGACCTGTAATAAATAAATTTACATTCATCCATAGCTCATCCACCCACTGGGCTGCCAAGTAACAATAACAGTACTCAAACTTTCTACTACTTACAAA
Organism: Staurois parvus; assembly: GCF_062004578.1. Lineage (NCBI taxonomy): Eukaryota > Metazoa > Chordata > Amphibia > Anura > Ranidae > Staurois > Staurois parvus. The sequence goes on from NW_028318094.1 coordinate 3,613,426, forward strand.
CAGCCATTGGCTTCAACACTCGGTGGAAACATCAGATCCATATTTTGCCATTGCTATGCATGCTGGAACTGGAGTTTGTAATAGTTTTTACTTTTTAATAAATAAATCACTATCCTGGATTTATTTTTATTTTAAAATCTGTGACAAGTAACAAGTTCCTACCCGATATACTGAAGTACAGGGAGAAAGTCCCAGTTGATTTGGATCTGCAATCCTGTCTGGCTGTACTGTTGTAGACCTCAATATTATTCAAAGAGTTAGGAGGAGGAAGAAAAGTGGAGGGTGATTGCTGTGTCTCCTGACAATTACTTAGAGAGCTGATAATCGGGAGGCTTTAACAAAAGTATTTATAGACCTTTAGGAATGCAGGATTGACTTTTCCTGTAAGTGCCGAGTCTCTTATTTGTGCCAGGGAGTATTTTGTGAGTATTAACCCACACCCAATATTTAGTCCTCATGCACACGTTTTTACAGCTTTTATTAAAAACGCCCTGTGTGTATGGAGCTTTAGTACGATTTACCCACAACCAGGTTTTGCCACAGAGCACTATAGATGCCGCAGGTCCTAAACTTATAAGGATGGGGTTATGATTTCTAATGGTTCCCTGTCTGCTACTCTAAATTTTTTATCAAACATTTTTTGGCACACTGGTCTCAAAAGGTTGCCTACCCTTGCTATATAGAAATGTAAATTATAATTTTTTTGATTGATTTGAATTACATTTACTGTAGGCAAGTGGCATGGGCAGGCTAGATCAAATACATGTATATCATCCAGCCTGTTCGGGGTGTGCATGTATGTGCCCACTGCTACCCCCCCACCCCCACCCCGTCCCTGGCTACAACAGGATTTTGTCATTAGTTCCTAGCCAATTATTTATGGCTAAGACCTGGCTGAGGCTGTAGCCAATCACAGCACAGAACAATTTAAGTGTTTCTTCTCCCTACAAAGCAGGGAGAAAAAACAGCCACATCTGTAAGGAAAAGCAGCACACACATACATTACACTTGTTAGTCACCCCGTTAACACTTTGATTGCCCCTTGATGTTAACCCCTTTACAGCCAGTGTCATTAGTACAGTGACAGTATACAGTATTAGCACTTCTCACTGTATAAGTCCCTATTGATGTCAGTGTCAGTCAGATAATGTACTTCCCAGCCATCATCAGCTAGTGCCAGATTGTCCAACACACTATCACTGACCCACTATAAGTTGCTGATCGCCTCCATTACCAGTATAGTATAATTTTATATATATATATATATACAGTTGCAAGAAAAAGTATGTGAACCCCTTGGGATTACGTGGAGTTTTGCATGAATTGGGCATAAAATGTGCTCTGAACGTCATCTAAGTCACAACAATAGAACACAGTCTGCTGAACATAATACTACACAAACATTAGATGTTGCCATGGTTTAATTGCACATAACATGTAAACATTCACAGTGCAGGGAGGAAAAAGTATGTGAGGCCCTAGCTTAATGACTTCTCCCAGAGCTAATTGGAGCCAGGAGTGAGCCAACCTTGACTCCAATCAGTGTGATGATATTGGATGTGTTGCTGACAGCTGTCCTGCCCTTAAAAAACACACACCTGTTTTGGGTTTACTGGTTTCAAGAAGCACTGTCTGATGTGAACCATGCCTCGCAGAAAAGAGCTCTCAGAAGACCTACCATCAAGAATTGTTGCCTTGCATGAAGCTGGAAAGGGTTACAAAAGTATCGCCTTGAGCCTTGATGTTCATGTGTCCACGGTAAGACAGACTGTCTACAAATGGAGAAAGTTTAGCACTGTTGCTACTCTCCCTAGGCATGGTCGTCCTGTAAAAATGACTGCAAGAGCACAGCGCACAATGCTGCGTGAGGTAAAGAAGAACCCCAGAGTGTCAGCTAAAGACCTACAGAAATCTCTGGCACATGCTAACATTTTTGTTGACACATCTACAATAAGGAAAACATTAAACAAGAATAGAGTACATGGGAGGACACCACGGAGGAAGCCATTGCTGTCCAAAAAGAATATTGCAGCACGTTTGAAGTTTGCAAAAGAGCACCTGGATGTTCCACAGCACTACTGGCAAAATATACTGTGGACAGATGAAACCAAGATTGAGTTGTTTAGGAAGAACACACAACACTATGTGTGGAGAAAAAAAGGCACAGCACAGCAACATCAAAACCTCATCCCCACTGTGAAACATGGCGGAGGGAGCATCATGGTTTGGGGCTGCTTTGCTGCCTCAGGGCCTGGACGGATTGTTGTCATTGATGGGAAAATGAATTCCAGAGTTTATCAAGACATTTTGCAGGAAAACGTATGACCATCTGTCCGCCAACTGAAGCTCCGCAGAGGATGGGTGATGCAACAGGACAATGACCCAAAGCATACAAGTAATTCTACAAAACAATAGCTGCAACAGCACAGAATACGCCTTCTGGAGTGGCCCAGTCAGAGTCCTGACCTCAACCCGATTGAAATGCTGTGGCATGACCTTAAGAGAGCGATTCACACCAGACATCCCAAGAATATTGCTACACTGAAACAGTTTTGTGAAGAGGAGTGGTCCAAAATGACTCCAGATCGTTGTGCAGGTCTGATCTGCAACTACAGGAAACGTTTGGTTGAGGTTATTGCTGCCAAAGGAGGGTCAACCAGTTATTAAATCCAAAGGTTCACATACTTTTTCCTCCCTGCACTGTGAATGTTTACATGTTATGTGCAATTAAACCATGGCCACATCTAATGTGTGTGTAGTATTATGTTCAGCAGACTGTGTTCTTCTATTGTTGTGACTTAGATGACGTTCAGAGCACATTTTATGCCCAATTCATGCAAAACTCCACGGAATCCCAAGGGGTTCACATACTTTTTCTTGCAACTGTATATATATATGTATATATATATATATATATATCATGGTTTATAGACTCTAGACTCTTACACAAACCAATTAATATACATTTATTAGGATTTTTTATTTTTTTATTTATTAGGATGTAGCAGAATACATTTTGGCCTAAATTTATGAAGATATTTGTTTTGTTTATTGGATATGTTTTATAACAGAAAGTAAGCAAGAGATACGAGGGCACAGGAACTGGTGCAATACCCTTTAATAAGTAATAAAAGCTTAAAAAAAAGCACTCACAAGCAAGGATTAAACAAAGCTTATCATCCACATCTCCCCCATCATGGTACTTCACTACAGAGTCCTCTCACTGACCCTCGATAAGAGCTACAGCTGACAGGGTGGAAATGATTCTTACCCAGATTCAGCCGCCACAATGCGCACTGACAAGTCTCATGAATAGAGAACTACCCCTGCTACCAGACAAACCAGTGCCATTCCAGGATCCACATGGTATGTATAGCTGGCTGCTGATAGGGTGTATGGGCAGTTGCTATGATAACGCATTTCAGAGGGTGTGACCTCCTTTCTCAAGTCCAACCAGTGTCCTTACAAATGTTCTTTAAACTCAGTCTTGAGACATTAACCTTTAACAAACCAACTGGTAGCTGAATATATACAGTGCTGGGGTTCCTAAAGGCAACATAACATTAATTTTGATGAAAAAAAATAAATTTAAAAACATCAAGGTGCAATTAATTTAAGAACAAACACTCATTAAAACACATTTAACCCTTTCCTGCCAAAAAGCAGCATTTAACCTATGATATAAATATGCCTATACTTAATTATACTATTGCAGTGCAATTACATAGATTAATATGACAACACTAATACATAAATATTTAAAAAGAATAAAATAAAATTATTATATAAAAACTAATGTAGCACCACAGCCAAAGGAGCCGCTTGGTAACTTTGGGTTCTTTGTTCTGTGCCTCAAATCCCAAACAACCTCGGCCCCTGAAACACGTTTCAGACGGTGTGGCCTCCTTTCTCAAGTCCGCCCAGCACCATTACAGATGTCCTTAAATAGCCTAACTCAGTATTGAGAGATTAGACCTTAACAAACCAATTGTTGACTGAATACATACAGTGCTGGGGTTCCTAAGAGCATCGTAATACTAATAAAAGAATATATAAAAACATCAAGGTGTAATTAATTTAAAGAAAAACACTCATTAAAATACTTGTAATCCTTTCAGGTAAAAAAAAATATGTTATTTAAGATATGATATAAACATGCCTATACTTAATTATACAATGCAATTACATAGCTGAATATTACCAAACTAGTAAAAAAAATATAAAAAGAATAAATAAATATTATCTATAAGAAGACAATTAAGTGATTGATAAATTAGCTATATAGTAACAGGTCGCCCTTGGCGTTAGTGCAAGTACTGGTTTCTTTGCATACATTATAACAAAGAGTATAAAATATTGTTTTGGTTTTTTTCAAGATTTTCTTCCTTTTTTTGTTTGTATAATAATAAATATAAAAAACCCAGTGGTAATCAAATACCACTAAAGAAAGCTCTATTTGTGGGAAGAAAAACAATAAAAATGTAATTTGGGTACAGTGTTGTATGACTGAGCAATTGCCAGTTAAGGGGTAAAAACGTCCAGAGGTTAATTAATTACAATTTATAAATGTTTATAAGCTCTTCTATCTCATATTTTCATTACCTGAGTCAGCTGGCTGGTCATGGAACATGAGCATTATTGAATGGAGCATTGTGCAGGGGGCATGTTGAAGGACAAGAGACCTGGACTGCTGCTCTCCATGCGAGAGCAGTGGTGTGGGTCACCAGCATACTTCTGGTATAGGGAAATTTTATATAGTAGTAAAACACTGGCACATTAATAAACTGTAGCCTGACTGCATACCATTATTACAATATAAGGGTTCCATTAGGCTTTAACACCTTACACACACCTCACCCTCCCTGGTCTAGTTAAATTTCAAAGAGCTCTCCTTGAAGTAAAACTATCAGAACATTGGTTCAAAAGTGTATTTCACTGAACAATTACACCTGTTATTAGAATAGTAAAATGTAAACTCCTATGTACACAGGATACCTGTAAGGGAATTCCCGTAAGACGGCTGGTGAATAGACATGCGCATGTGCACAGAAATGCACGATCACGCACATGCACGTGCACACGCACTATGAAGATTGCCGCCAGATGGGCTATTTAAGAAGTGCCTCTGCATGTGCTGACTGGTCTTTAGCTCCCCTGTGTCCTGCTTTTTCCTGTATGATTCCTTTGTTGCTGACCCAACTTGTTCCTCACCTGACTCTGATTGCTCTCCTGATTGATACTGGTTCCTGACTTCGGCTTTGCTCCTAACCTTGGCTTTTCCTTCTGATTCTGTACCTTACTGCCTGACCGTTGATGACCCTGGCTATTCCATGACATTGCCCCTGTCTCTTACCCTCACTACCTGCCTTGCTCTGGTGCACGCCTGGCAATCTACAAGACCTGCTCTGCTTCTTACTACTGTGCCTGGATCAGAAGATCATCGTTCTTCCAAGGTCATCATCTGCAAGAGCTGCAAACAACAACTGGTGGCGCTCTTGTTCCCCTGGGTCCTAGACTCCCTCTGTCTCAACTTCAGTGGGGGTCAGGACTAGTGACACAAGTGAGGCCGACCTCGTCATTTCAGTCTCTCATCAGGTACGTGACAATACCTCTGAACGATGGAAACTGACTGCTGGAAAACGTAGGTTAAAAAATGTCAATTTAGCCACGTTTGCATAACACGTTTATGCGTGTTTATGCGCGCTTGGTTTAGAACTGTTTTTTAAAGATAAATGCAGGAGAACCTCCCAAATGCCCAGAATGCACTGAAAAGTGGTAAATTTGATAACTATTTCAGATTGTTTCAGAGAAATACAGAGAGTAGAAGCAGAGACAGCAGTATGTGTTGAGATTAGCTTAGGTGTGAGTTTCTCATTAACATTTCTTTTGTTTCCAAGGGTGGGAAAGGTGTCTAGCGGAGTGAGTCATTAAGGCCACCTGGCAGGGGGTCTGCATGAGGAATTTGAGGTGTGGATGTTTTGGATGTTTTTTTTGTGATGTTTTATTAACATATCTTTTGTTTCCAAGGGTGGGAGAGGCCTGAGGTGTGAATTGGTCATTACGATGTGTGACAAGCTTGGAAGGGACATCCTGTGTTCAGTGCTTTGTCCATCTGAGTACCTTTAAAACGCTCTGCGTGCATTTTTCATGATGAAAAAAGGCTCTGGACAGCATCGGGAACTGGAAGAGTTAAAAAAAGTTTTAAACGCAATCGCTTAGAAATGTGATTTTCTGCATTTACAAGTGTTTTGCGTTTGAAACGCTGATAAAAGTTGCGTTCAAAAAAACGACTGTAAACTCAAATTCCTGTAAATGACTGTAAACGAAGATGTGTACATGGACACATTAGGGTGAGTTCAGGGGTTGCTGAAAAAAACGCTGAACAGCTCCTGAACGTGAGTTTATCAGCTGCAGTGTACATGGAGCCCTTCCAGTTCTCTTGGAAAAAGTAATAATTTTTAGGTTTAAAAGGGCAGTACCCTGTCTATTTCTGAAGTTCTGTAGTGAGGGAAAATATGTTAATGGAAAGAAGCCCTTAGGGTCCTCATACAAGCAGGACTGAAGACAGTGCCCCATTTTCTCCCTAATGACAGTCCTACTTCTAACTGGTCAATATTAATATTAAATATGTGTTATTATTATTCCACTACCTAAACAAATGAAGGCCAAAAATCATTACAGGCGAATAAGACGACTGCCATACCAAGGAAGGAGTTAAATGCTTAGTTCTTTTTGTTTTTGCTTCTATGATCTCCTGTAGTGTATAAAGCATTCAGAATTTTCCCCGCTTTTTCACTCAGTGCTCAGATTTGTGCTTACTAAACGCAGGCCATATTTTAGAGCACAGCAAATTACCATGGCAACAGCTTCCTGCAGCTTGGGCCCTATTGTGTCTCCCTCTCGATGGAATAAAAGAGACCCTTGGACTTACTGGTGCAGAGCCAGAACCCCGCTCGCCAGTTATGTAACCTATTTACCTCTGGCTTTTAAAAGCACTGCAAACGGCAGGGGTTCGGCAAGCGTCATTAGCAATAAGACCTTGTTATAGACATACTCAGAAATACTGTGACTTGCTAAAAGGCTTTTATGTGTATATTCAGTTTTTATTGAGCTACTGATCCCAAACTGAGTATACTAAGTGGTTCTAGGCAGTATTATTTTTTACTCGGATATTGAAAGAGTTTGGGTTTCTCATTTAGTTGATTTTCAAAGAGTATATACATGTTGGACATGTGGTCATCCTGAGCCAATGTCTGTTGAGTCCACATGGGGTCATCATACAAAATAGGTTTAGAAGGTGCTCAGCTTAGACCCCAACCATCGCAATTTCCACTATGTGAACTTCTATCCAACACACTTTGACTCCTTGAGAAATGTATCATTAAAGTACTGTATATGTCCAGTTTACTTTTTTTCTTGGGTTTGGATGGAGCAAGGAAAGGAAAAGTTAAAACCCTTGTCAGGTATTTACTGTTATCTAGAGCTTTGATACTCTCACTTCGTATCCTGCTGACATTTTGCCACATAGGAAATTAGGGGGAACTCACCAACAGCAACACAAACATAAATATAAATGTTTTTCTTTAGCAGAGAAGAAGAAGGCTGGTACCCCTGTCAAATTTTTATCTGTTTGTCTCTGTTGAGTATTTCTTCTCATTTGCTGTGTGAATCCTTCCATGGAGCCTCAGATAGCAGTAAAAAAACCTCTTAGGAATTCTAATACTTTCTCATTCTATCTAAATCTAGAAAAAGAGTTATTGGCTTGACATACACTTTAAAGGACGACTTCACCCAAACCCCCTTGAATGCAGTCCACCTGTAACATACCCTCAACCCAGATAAAACAGTGTTTACTATGCAGCTCTGTCCAACACTGCAATCTTCACAAAGAAAAACTCTGTCTGGCACCCCTTTATGTTGTGTATTTGTGCCATGGACCAATTCATTTCTATGAGACAGGCATACTCCACAGGACTGCTGGAGACTGCCTGAGTACCTCCATAACACATGTGTACTGCAGGCACTGCAATGCATTAGAACACATGGTTTGCATTACGATTGTCAGAGCTGGGCTCCTGCTACTTAAGGAGCACCTCCTTTCTTTCAGTGCTCAGAAGCTGCTAAGCTGTCAGTTAATTATCAGACACTTGTTGTCTCCACAATGACTCACCTGGATACCATTACCTGCCTCATTTGTCCAGCCTAAAGCCAACCCTTTTTGTTATTTTAGCAGTTTAACTCATTTCCTCTTTGCCCTTGTGTGGTCTATGATCGCCAGTGCGTTCCTGCCTGTGTTCCTGTGTACAACTTGGTCTAGCTGCCTTCTCTTCCAATTCCTGTTCCTGATTTGTGCTCCTGACTATGCTGATGTCTGGTTTCCTGACCCTGGTTCATCTGATTACCCGCTCTGGCATCCAAATCCTAGCTTCTGTTTTCACTATGTTCCTGCACTGTGTTATTTTTACAATTTCATTAAAGGTGTGATTTTAACTGCACTTTCTGTCTCCGCCTGGTTTATGGTTCTGACAGCAATGCTGTGCAAAATATTCAACCTGAACTATTTTGTCATGTATTGAGATGCTTTTCAGTGTATTTCTTTTGAATAGGCTACAGAATGTAATGTGGCTTCATATATCTCAATGCATGAAAACACATGCAATGTGGTTCACTGTGTTGCAATGTGAAGGGCCCTAACAGCTGCCATGTTTTAGTACTGAAATCATGCAAAAAAGCATCTCCTGCATATGAAGACAGAAGGACATGGACTTCTGGGTTTCCTGAGTCAGTAACACCCTACATTTTGTTGCTATGCAGGTGTCCCTGCAAAGAGATGTTAGTACTGGGAGGATTTTTTGTGTTCTGCATGGGGATATTTTTACTTCAAAGGTGAGTACTTATTGCAGATTTGGATGAGAGGAAGTTTTTGGAGGATGATGGATTTTTGCTGACAGGGGTGAGGAAGGAATTTCTTGTGCATTGGAGTATCCTTGCTCAGAAGATGAGGAGGAAGTGTAGTTGTTTTTTGGGGGGAAGGGGATGAGGAGGGGTTTCCTTGGGAGTGAGTATGGCAAAAGGTCTCTCAGGCATCAATACATAATATGGACAGTGATGTTATAGGGAATCCCTTTCCCAGAAGTATGCCTTCCCTTCAGAGTGCATGCACCAGCTGCAGAAACAGTGAATATCAACTAAACAGTGCACATTTAGGAAATATTCCTTGTACATACAGGTAAACTTTAATATAAACTTACCTGTAGGTACAAATGTCAAGGCAGTGTTTACTACCACTTTAAAGCCTATGGCAAGTTAGGACATCCCCATTGACTCCAAAAAGCAAAATTGTAAGGAAATTAAAAGCTCCTATCGGTTGAATCTGAATCTATTTACCACATTATCTATCTAGAAACAGAGAGAGGTTCAGGTGGAGATTTTGGGACCTATTCCTGATGGGTCCATTGAATCTATACTATTTTGCCAAAAGTATTGGGACACCTGTCTTTACACGAACATGAAGTTTAATGGCATCCGAGTCTTAGTCCATAAGCTTCAATATTGAGTTGGCTCACCCTTTGCATAACAACTTCAACTCTTCTGGGAAGACTGTCCACAAAGGTTAGGAGTGTGTCTATGGGAAGGTTTGATCATTCTTCCAGAAGCACATTTGTGAGGTCAGGCACTGATGTCAAATGAGAAGGCCTGGCTCACAGTCTCCGCTCTAATTCATCCCAAAGGTGTTCTGTCGGGTTGAGGTCAGGACTCTGAGCAGGCCAGTCAAGTTCCTCCACCACAAACTTCCTCATCCCTGTCTTTATGGACCTTGCTTTGTGCACTGGTGCACAGTCATGTTGGAACAGGAAGGGGCCACCCCCAAACTGTTCCCACAAAATTGGGAGCATGAAATTGTCCAAAATGTCTTGGTATGCTGATGCCTTAAGAGTTCCCTTCACTGGAACTAAAGGGCCAAGCCCAGTCCCTGAAAAACAAACCCACACCGTAACCCCTCCTCCACCAAACTTTATACTTGGCACAATGCAGTCAGGCAAGTATCGTTCTCCTGGCAACTGCCAAACCCAGGCACGTCCATCAGATCGCCAGACAGAGAAGTATGATTCATCACTCCAGAGAACACTTCTCCATTGCTCTAGAGTCCAGTGGTGGCGTGATTTATGCTACTGCATCCAACGCTTTGCATTGCACTTAATGATGTAAGACTTAGATGCAGCTGCTCGGCCATGGAAACCCATTCCATGAAGCTCTCTACGCTTTGTTGTTGTGGTAAACTGAAGGCCACACAAAGTTTGGAGGTCTTTAGCTATTGACTCTGCAGACAGTTGGCCACTTCTGCCCACTATATGCTTCAGCATGCTTTGACCCCGCTCTGTCATTTACATGGCCTGTTTTTTCCAGTTGCTTCCACTTTGTTATAATACCACTAACATTTGACCGTGGAATATTTATAGTAGTAGCAAGGAGATTTTACAGATAGACTTATTGCACAAGTGGCAACCTATCAAACCTGAATTCACTGAGCTACTGAGAGTGACCCATTCTTTCACAAATGTTTGTAGAAGCAGTCCTCATGCCTAGGTGCTTGATTTTATACACCTGTGGCTATGGATGTGATTGAAACACCTGAATCCAATGATTTGGAGGGGTGTCTCAATACAACATGCAATGAAAGGTAGAGGAAGGTATAGTAGCTGGGTAGGTTAGGTGCAAAAAAAGGGGTTATGAAGGTGGGGGGTTTAAGTACAAGAGTTAATGAGTTGGGCATGTTAGCTACTGAAGGAGTCATAGTGGTTAGGGATGTTAGGTGTGAAGCAGTGCCCTGGGGCATGTCTTCTACTGGGGTCCAGGTCTGTTAGGATCCACCATGCTATCTATCTATCTATCTATCTATCTATCTATCTATCTATCTATATATCTATCTATCTATATCTCTATATTCCATAATGGAAGCAGGTGCAGAGAGTTAGGCAGCATGTCATGTCCCCCTCTATATCTTTGAATTACTGTCTTGCTTTCCGGCAGGGAGATGGATATTTGACATCTCTGACAAATTTACTTCTGCTGAAGCATTTGCTAAAAGTGACAGAATAAAACTGTATCCTGCATAAATTTGTACTTGTCTATGACAATTAATAAAAGGATTCTTGAAATAATAGGAACAGCACATGTTATAATGTTTGTGCACAGAGAGGGAAAAAATATTATAGAATATAGACATTGTAAAAATGTACATCCATTATTTTTTTTAAAATAACAACTACAATATATATATATATATATATATATATATATATATATATATACACACACACGTGTGTGTGTAAAAGCAGCAATACTAAAAATGTATATCATTTGCAGCGTCTCTTTCCTTCACACCATCACAAAGCATATAATGACAGATAAGGCTGAATTCTGGTAAAATAAAAAAATTACATGTGACCCATACCCCATTTTTTTTACTTTACAGACATCCTCCCTGCTCATTCTAGTAATAACAACAGGTCACACTATCAAGCCACCCCTGATTTAAAAGCGAATTATACAGAGGTCTATGCCCATGTGATTACATGGTGTTGCTCTGCATCACTGTGGTAAGCCCAGCACCCACAGAATGAAGATGACCCTGGGATGTCATGTGATGGACCAAAGACTACCCCAGAAATGATATTATACTTTTTGCAATAAAAAGGAGCAGATGTGCTCAAATGGACGAGCCTGAGCAGAATGGCAAACTGAGTGTGACACTCCACAGCAATACCGATGTTACATAGTTACATAGTTAGTCTGGCTGATAAAAGACAAAAGTCCATCCAGTTCAACCATTAAAAAAGATGTGCATGGGAACTTGGCAGTTCACGCAGGAGTGGGCGGGGTTACTGCAGGTAACATGTTTCCGAGCATCCACCCCTTTTTACTGCAGCATAATATACCAAAAACCATCATTAAAAACATGTAAGGTCCCTTTCACACTGACAGTCCGATTAGGTCCGCCTGTCAGTTTTTCAGGGGGATCCGATCAGACCATCCATAGACCTCTATGGACCAGTGGGTGTTAGCGGACAAGTCTCCTCTGACACCCACTGGCATCCAATCCTGTATGCCAAAAACAGATGGATGAGGATCTGTTCCCCATCCGTCTGATGGATCAGATCGGATGGCAGCCAGATGGAAATGGACAGCCGGCAGTGTCAGTGTCCACTCTGCAGTAGAGGAGTGGACATGTACCTGTCATCCGCCTGCTCAGTGGAGAGATCTCCCGCTGAGCAGGCGGATCTGCTGCTGGGTCCAACCCATATGAAAGGGGCCTAAAAGGTGGTATTAATCAACTCAGAACTCATTCATTGATGGATGCAATAAAAAATAAATCACTACTAATCTACTGAGTTCATAAAAACATGAAAAAATAAATAGAAAATGTATTAATATTTTGTAAAATAGTACATGAACTGAATATAAATGTGATCAATACTCAGTGTATACTATTTCTACAAAAAAAATAGTTCTACTATAAAATTAGGTGTCCCCCCCGTGTGAGTGGTCCCATTGCCATCAATTGGGATGCAGCTGCTGAATGGACATAGTCGTATGTCAAAATCTGACCTGTGGACAGGATGGGGTGCACAGATCCGAATGCACAGTGTCTGTATATGTATCTGTGCACCCACTTCTATGGGCTGCCAGGGTGCAGCTCTGAGGTTAATGCAGACGCAGCAAACATCTGAATGAGCCCTTAGTGGAATTTATCAAAACTGGAGCAGGAAGAATATGGAGCAGCTGTACATGGCAACAAATCAGCTCATAGCTTTCATTTTCAAGGCTTAACTTAACAAGCTGTCGATTGAAGCTGAGTGGTCATCGTGCACAATAATTGTGTATTACATTTTACACTCCTGACCACTGCACTCTAAGTACATTGCATTCTTCATTAAGGTCGGCTGCGTGTAGGAAAGCATATGTACAACATAATAGAACAGTTGTATTTTCTTCAAATGAGTGTGCTGAGGTTTGTATATGTCTGTTACACACTCACTTGTAGCACAGTCATTAAAGCATAGGCCCTTTTATGTCCCTCCTACTGGTGATGCAATATGACCACACCCCCAATTTGGCTCGGTGTGCTGTGCATGCCGCTTTATTACCTCAAATCATTTTTGGGGGGACGGGCATTAAAAATATGACCAGCCCCAGGTCCCAGGTGTGCTAGGTAAACTAGTTGAGAGTGCCACATTTTTTTTTTGTAGAAGTAGTGTTGTCCATCTGGATGTTTGATGGAATCGTATAAATAAATCTCTGGATAGGCATCATAAATACAAACTCTTTGTCAGGTTAAAAAAACTCTCTTATATGTATTCAACCAGTTGTCTACCGGGAACTTTTACCCCCTTCCGGCCCAGGCCAATTTGCATCTTTCAGTGCTATCGCACTTTGAATGACAATTGCGCGGTCATGCAAAACTGTGCCCATATGAAACTTTTTAATTGTTTTCACACAAATAGAGCTTTCTTTTTTTTTGGTGGTATTTAATCACCACTGAGGTTTTTATTTTTTGCTAAACAACCAAAAAATGACAGACATTTTTGAAAAAAAATGTTTTCTTAGTTTCTATTATAAAATTTTGCAAACAGGTAATTTTTCTCCTTTACTGATGGGCACTTATAGGCTGCACTGATGGGCACTGATGAGGCAGCACTGATGGGCACTGATAGGCTGTACTGATGAGGCGGTACGGGTGGGCATTGATGAGGCGGCACTGATAAGGCTGCACTGATAGGTGGCACTGATAGGCACTGATAGGTGGCACTGAAGGGCACTAATAGGCAGTGCTTAAGGGCGCTAATAGGCAGCAATGAAGGGCACTGATAGTTGGCACTGGCAGCACTGATGGGCACAGACTGGCAGCACTGATGGGCAAAGACTGGCAGCACTGAGTATTATTATTATTATACAGGATTTATATAGCGCCAACAGTTTGCGCAGCACTTTACAACATGAAGGTAGACATTACAGTTACAATACAATTTGATACAAGAGGAAACAGAGGGCCCGGCTTGTTAGAGCTTACAATCTAGGAGGAAGGGTTGAGTGATACAAAAGGTAATAGCTGTGGGGGGATGAGCTGATGGAGCAAATAAATGGCGGTTTACTAGGTAGAAGCAGGATATGCTTCTTTAAAGAAAAACGCTTTCAGGGATCGTCTAAAGGTCCTGGAGGCGAGCATGGGAGGAGGTGACACGGGAACTTTTGGGGCTGAATTGATAATTCCTGCCCTGTGCCTTGATTATCAGTGTAGTTGTCTCCTTTTACAGCTGCAGGTTATTGACAGTACTTTCCTCACAATGTGACAGCATGAGGCAAGTGCTGCCGATAAGCGCCAAGTGTGTTTACATCATGATCAGCTGTGATTGGACACAGCTGATCACATGGTAAATAACTGCTGTGATTGGCCCTTTACTGTGACATGTCATCAGCTGTGTCTGAAGGACACAGTGATCACAGAAAGCGTCAGGTGCACGCTGCAGCGGGCGCGTGGGTGGTGCAGTTCTGGGAGGAGTCATATGACACCCTCCCAAAACTTGACCACCGGTGCCGTAGCCCTCATTTGGTTATAGCGTGGTCAGAATGTGATTAAACTGTGTATTTGTCAGTTTGCCTGGAGTTCACGTAACATTAAATCTTCATTTATTTTATTAAAATAACAAACATGGTATACTTACCTGCTCTGTGCAATGGTTTTGCATAGAGCAGCCCTGATCCTCCTCTTTTGGGGTACCTCATTGGTGCACCAGGCCCCTCCTCCTGTGTCTATTGACATAGACCAGGTGTCTCAGCCCTGCCACCCACTTTCTTGTCACAGCATTTGATTGACAACACTGGGAGCAAAATGGTCAATCTGTCAATCTGCTCAATGAGGAAGGAGACAGTGGCGAGAGCACACATAGCTGAATTGGATCGGGCTCAGGTGGGTTGGGGGGGATTCTATAGCACAGAAGGCTTTTTACTTTAATGCATAGAATACATTAAGGTAAGAAACCTTAAGGCTTTAGAACCACTTTCAGCTTTAACATTAGGCTGAACATATTCACACTTTGATATTCAAAAATAGTAGAGTATGGATTAGTTTCAGGCTGGCAGTATGGGACCGAACAGATTGTGAAAGTTGACTTCATGATTGAACCATAATTACCCTCCAGAAGAAATATCTTTTTTACCATTCTAGTTAGCAGTACATGATGACAGGTTTGAACAGCTCTGCTCTTTACCGGTGAGATAGGTTTTTGTGTTTTGGTTTCATTGAGCTCTGCCTGCTATCCTTAGTGGTAGAAAACGTGCACTGTCGCCTCAAAGTGTCATCAGAAGAGCTCTAAGATGCTCCCTGGGGACTACTTACTGAAGCCTGCACTCCGCACAGCGTGAACTAAACATAACAAATTTATCTAAAAACAGGAAGTGAACACGAAAGCAACTGGAGATCTCTTTGCTGAATTTTCCTGATTATGTTCATTTAGTAGAATTAGTTTGTGGATATTACTTATTTTTGTTGCAAGACCCTCTTCTTTTTAAAGAATACTTTAATTTCTGGTGCAAGTACATCACCAAAAACAACAAAAAAGTAGCACATAAAACCTTTATGCTGAAAAAATAATAGTGCCTCCTTTAAAGTTTGTATCAAGCAAAAAGTTTTCTTTTTAGTTTTGGATAGCTTGAAAAATTCTTAGAACCCATTTTGGGTTTTTCCTGCTGTCCAAGGTTCAAGTAACCACTTGATGACCGGGCTATAGCTGAATGACAGCTACAGTGTGGTCGTCTAGCTCTGAGAGGGTGCACCCCTGGGGTGTGCATCCGGTGAGCTCTGTGATCTCTGTGTCCTTTGGATAAAGGGCCAATCGCAGTGCCCTTTTACCACGTGGTCAGCTGTGTCCAATAACACAGCTGATCATAATGCAAATACAGTTGCTCGTTATCAGCTGCACTTTCCTGGCACCAGTAGCCGGTAATCAGCAACTGTATTTACACTTCAAGACATTAGTGCAGCCCCAAGGGTCATCAGTGCAGCCCCAACAATGTCCATCAATGCAGTCCCAGGAATTTTCATCAGTTTTGCCAGTCAGTGTCTATCAGTGCAGTCCCAACAGTGTCCATCAGTGTTGCCAGTCAGTGTCCATCAGTCTCGCCAGTCAGTGTCCATCAGTGCAGCCAGTCATTGTCCATCAGTCTTACCAGTCAGTGTCCATCAGTGCCACCAGTCAGTGTCCATCAGTGCCGCCAGTCATTGTCCATCAGTCTCACCAGTCAGTGTCCATCAGTGCAGCCAGTCAGTGACCATCAGTGTAGCCAGTCAGTGCCATCTACCAGTGACCTTCAGTGCCACCTATCAGTGCAGCCTCATCAGCGCCTTCTTGCCAGTGCCCATCTGTGCAGATTATCAGTGCCCATCAGTGCTGCTTATCAGTGCAGCCTCATCAGTGCTGCCTCATCAGTACCCATCAGTGCAGCCTATCAGTGCCCATCAGTGCTGCATTTCAGTGCCTGTCATAAGTGAAGGCGAAATACCACCAAAAGAAAGCTGCATATGTCTCAAAAAATTTATAAAAATTTAATTTGGGCTGCATGACCGCTCAATAATCATTCAAAGTGTGACAGCACTGAAAGCTGAAAAGTGTCCTGGGCAGGAAGGGGGGGAAAGTGCCCGGTAGGCAAGTGGTAAAGAGATTTTCCTGATATCATTTTCCCAATAAAAACTGGGCACAGCCAGGAATAACAAGTTGACAGGGATTCTACCTCTTACTGCTTTACCTATAGTGTATCTATGGTCAACATGTAAAATCATATATTCATTTCCACATTGTATTTCAATTATTTCTAGCCTACTCATATTAACCACTTGAGCTCCAGAATATTTTTCTCCCTTTGTGACCAGGCCAAGTGTGCTATTTTAACTGGTAATTGCGCGGTTTTGCAATACTGTACCCAAACAACATTTATATTTTTTTTCTTTTTCACACAAATAGAGCTTTCTTTTGGAAGTATTTGCTCACCACTGGGTTTTATATGTTTTGTGATATATAAAAGTAAAAAGACCCAAAATGTTGAAAAAAAAAACATTATTTTTTACTTTCTACTATAAAGCATATCTAGTAAATCAATACAAAAAATAACATTTCTTCATACACTTTGACCAAAATGTATTCTGCCATATGTCTTTGGTAAAAACAAAATCCGAATATATGTATATTGATTGGTTTGCCTGAAAGTTATAGGGTATACAAACTAAAGTGTAGATACTGGAATTTTTATTTATATTTTTTTAAACTGGCAATGGCAGTGATCCTTGACGTGTAGTGGAACTGCGAAAGTGCAGCAACCAATCTGACACTAACTGATGCTGAGGGAAGGGGGGGGGGGCTGGCTAACTGCTACTGATGTAGCAAGTGACACAAATACAGTGATCAGTGCTAATAATATACATTGTACTAATGACACTGGCTGGTAAGCGGTTGACATCTAGCATGATCAAGGGGTTAAATGTGTGCTTAACCACTTGCCCTCCAGAGGATTGACCCCCCCTACCTGACCAGGCCATTTATTGCTATACGTCGCTGTGGAAATTTAACTGACAATTGCGCGGTCATGCAACGCTGCACCCAAATTAAATTTACATTCTTTTTTTCCCACATATGATCACCTGTGTGGTTTTTATTTTTTGTGCTATAAATAAAAAAAGACCAACAATGTTGAAAAAAAGCAATATTTGTGACTTTTTGCTATTAAATATGTCTAGTAAAAAAATTTTAAAAATCAAATTTTTCGTCATAAATTTAGGTCAAACTGTATGTCTTTGCTAAAAAAAAATCCCAATATGTTTAAATGATTTGGTTTACGTGAAAGTTATATCGTTTGTCAAATGGGATATATATACTGGATTTTTTTTCACTAGTAATGGTGGCGATCGCCAACTTATACAGGGACTGCGGGACTGTGGCGGGCATTCTGACACTGAGGGGAACTGACTTGGTGTCACTGACATTCCCAGTGACACCAATACAGTGATCAGTGCTAAGAAAAAGCACTGACATTGTACTAATGATACTGGGTATGAAGGACTTAACATCTGGGATGATCAAAGGGTTAACTGTGTGCTGTATGCTGCTTCACTATGGGGGCTGTGTGTGTGCTTTACTGTAAGTACACTGCTTTATATGCAGAGCCATACAAAGCAGTGTGCAGGAGCTGACAGGGAAGAGTTCTGTATTGTTTACATACAGGTCTCTCCCCCGTCGGAGATACTCAGAGATCACTGGGTGCCGGCTGTCAATCACAGAACCTGGTGATTGACAGTTGAGGCCACAAATGGAGGTGCGGGTAAGGTACGCAAGCCCCCTACAAAATCATGTATATATACGTGATTCTGTGCACCCGTGCCACCCTGTAGCAGTATTTCTGCTATAGGGTGGCGCAGAACTGGTTAACAATGTGTAATGTTTGTACTGTGCAATGATTTTACTAAGCAATGTGCCAGTTTTTACTCCCTGCTTTGCATGGAGAAAAAAAACCAGCATATTACTACATCACTGCTGTCTTCTTTCATTTGCTCAGCTGATCAGTGGGCCTCAGCCATAAATCATTGTAATCAAATAATGGTGAAGTGCTATGCTAAAATAATGGTCAATAGGATTGTAAACTGTGAAATAAATAAATAAATAAATAAATAAGTAAAAATAAATAACATTAAATGGTAGATAAAGTGCCACAAAGCTAAATCCACATATCTCAATTATAAATATTGAAATAAATTATTGAACATGATATAGACAAGTGCAATAAGAAAATACAATTAATAATAAATTATAAATATGGTTCCACAGTAATACAGTGTTAATATAACACACTAGTGATAATGTGCAAACTCTTGAGAGTTATATCTAAAATGCCAAAGGTTAACCAAACCAATCTAGTGAAATAAATCATTAATGTGTCACTCGATCTGTTTCAAACAAAAAGTGACAAGTGCTCAAAATATACAAATGTACATATAATCACAGAAATACAATCCACATTAAAGTGCAAATAAATGTCTGATATGCCAACCAACGGCTATCCAGACCAATCTAGTGAAACAAATCAGTGATGTGCCACTCA
This sequence comes from Staurois parvus, assembly GCF_062004578.1. NCBI lineage: Eukaryota > Metazoa > Chordata > Amphibia > Anura > Ranidae > Staurois > Staurois parvus. The sequence continues at coordinate 3,632,572 of NW_028318094.1, forward strand.
ATTTATTCAAACAAAGTGACAAGTGCTCAAAAAATGCAATATAAATATAATCATAAAATACAGTCCACAATAAAGTGCAAACCAATGTGTGCAAAAAATATTGGTGTGCAAAATCTGCAAAATTATAGTGCTTCGCTTCTCCACTCCAAGCTTGATGTGTGCTCTGGTGACACTCTAGTGCAGTGGTGGGCAACCTTTTTTTCAACTGAGCCAAATCTTGCCAAAACCACGATTGAAATTTATTTTGAGAGCCACATTTTTAAAACTGAAAATACATAGGATGGTACACTGTTTTTAGTTTCAATAAGTTTTTATAGTAATTCATCCCCCATATAGTAATTCATCCCCCATAGTAATTCATCCCCCATATAGTAATTAATCCCCCATATAGTAATTCATCCCCCATATAGTAATTCATCCCCCATAGTAATTCATCCCCCATATAGTAATTCATCCCCCATAGTAATTCATCCCCCATATAGTAATTCATCCCCCATAGTAATTCATCCCCCACATAGTAATTCATCCCCCATAGTAATTCATCCCCCATAGTAATTCATCCCCCATATAGTAATTCATCCCCCATAGTAATTCATCCCCCATAGAAATTCATCCCCCATACAGTAATTCATCCCCCATAGTAATTCATCCCCCATATAGTAATTAATCCCCCATATAGTAATTCATCCCCCATAGTAATTCATCCCCCATATAGTAATTCATCCCCCATAGTAATTCATCCCCCATAGTAATTCATCCCCCATATAGTAATTCATCCCCCATATAGTAATTCATCCCCCGTAGTAATTCATCCCCCCTATAGTAATTCATCCCCCATATAGTAATTCATCCCCCCTATAGTAATTCATCCCCCATAGTAATTCATCCCCCATAGTAATTCATCCCCCATAGTAATTCATCCCCCATATAGTAATTCATCCCCCATATAGTAATTCATCCCCATAGTAATTCATCCCCCCTATAGTAATTCATCCCCCATATAGTAATTCATCCCCCCTATAGTAATTCATCCCCCATAGTAATTCATCCCCCCTATAGTAATTCATCCCCCATATTAATTCATCCCTCATATAGTAGTAGTAAGTAAGTAGCAAGTAGTAAGCCAAGTCCCCCCTGTGTCAATTCACTTACCTTTGCTCTGCGCGTTCCTCTCGCCGTGTTCCCGCGCCGTTCCGGTCTTCAGGACGGACTGTGAGAGGAGCCTAGCTCCTCTCACGTTCGTCACGCTGCCCCGCCTACACACATCCTGACAGCCAATCACTGGCTATCAGGATGTGAGTGGCAGCGAGACTGGCCAATCATTGCATTTGAGCGCGCTGCCCTGGCTGTTTTTTTTTGGATCACGCTGCAGAGTCCCTGCCGCCCGAGAGGAGGGAGGGGAGCGGGCGCCCGGCACACAAGAGCCGCATTAAAGCGTGTAAAGAGCCGCATGTGGCTCGCGAGCTGCGGCTTGCCGACCACTGCTCTAGTGTATCTATCCTTAAGTGGCTAGAGTGCCCCCTCACCTCCTTTACTCAACCCCTAGGGGCCACAGCTCAATTGGTCATCAGATGTTCCACACCTGGAGGAATCTCATACACCTGGCTCCACTGGCTTCTATGGCTCCACTAAGATTCCAATGCCAAAGCTGATACTCCTCTATGTATATGATCAGCGTGGTAGGACTCAGATATATATACTGATATATATATATATATATATATACAGATATATATATACGATGAATACCAAGGCCATAGAGGGATACACAATCCTGAGGAAGCCACGTGACCAGGGGCGGACTGACCATTTGGAAACTTGGGCACTGCCCGAGGGTCGGGGGTCAGTAGGGGGCCCCATGAGATGCCCCTGGTACCTTTTTCATAGGCTTTTTTGAGTTTGGGCAAGGACATAGGGGCCCCATGATCCCCTATTGCCCGGGGGCCCCATGAGTTGTCAGTCCACCCCTGCACGTAACTATCGTGGAGTAACGGGTAGAGCGCTGTGATGTATTTCCGGTTGGAGCACGAAGACGCACTTCCGGTTCACGCCATCTTTATACACCCATTGTCCCTCAGTACACCCATAGCACATGGGAAACTGCTGGTCTGTACCCGAATAAATGTGAGTGTCTTTTTTTGGCATTTTTATGTGATTCATATTAAACAGTATTACACTATGGAGGTCTCCTTTGTGTATCTCTTTATGGCCTTGGCCACTGGAACTAAGTCCAACCCCTGAAAAACAACCCCATGCCACTATCCCCCCTCCACCAAACTTTACACTTGGCACAATGCAGTCAGGCAAGTACTGTTCTCCTGGCAACCGCCAAACCCAGACACATCCATCGGATTGCTAGACAGAGAAGCGTGATTTGTCACTCCAGAGAACAGTGCATCTGACGCTTTGCATTGTACTTGGTGATGTAAGGCTTGGATGCAACTGCTTGGCCATGGAAACCAATTCCATGAAGCTCTCTACGCACTGTTGTTGTGCTAATCTAAAAGTCAAGCGATGTTTGGAGGTCCTTAGCTATTGACTCTGCAGACAGTTGGTGACTTCTGCACAATGTGCACTTCAGTGTGCGCTGACCCCGCTCTGTCATTTTACGTGGCTGAGTTGCTGTTGTTCCCAGTTGCTTCTACTTTGTTATAATATCACTAACAGTTCACCGTGGAATATTTATTAGCAAGGAAATGTCAGAGATGGACTTATTTCACAGGCAACAACCTATCACGGTACCACACTTCACTACATTCACTGAGCTCCTGAGAACAACCCATTTTTTCACAAATGTATGTAAAAGCAGCCTGCATGCCTAGGTGCTTGATTTTATACACCTGTGGCCATAAAGGTGATCGGAACACCTGAATCCAATGATTTGGAGGGATGTCCAAATACTTTTGCAATATAGTATATGTGTATATATATGTTTATATTATATATTTTTTTTTTTTACGGCTGGAACTTGGTGGAGTTCAGTTTCACCACCTCTGGCCTGCTTATCACTTTTACTTGTAAACACAAAAGTCTGGTTTCTGTGTTTATAAGTGACAGCTTGTCTCCCAGTGGCTCCCACAGATCAGATTTCCTGAGCAGATCCCACTGAGTGCAGGGCAGGGACAAGGGAAATGCAGGTGCCCGGGGTGCAATGCAGTCATTGGTGGGAGAGAGCACATGGTATGATCTCCATTTTTTCCCATGTGCTCAGATGCCAATGCCCCCACTGGATGATCTCCCTGTAAGTGAGAGAGGCAGAGCTGCAGCACGTGGGTGTGTGTTTGTGTGTGTGTGTATATGTATATATATATATATATAAATATATATATATACACTGGGGCCGGGAATCCAACATATTGACTTTAGTCACTAGGACAAAGCCTGGAATAAGAAAGAAATGGGAAAAAATGAAAAAAAAAATGGAATACAGAACACATCTTCCAAAGGGCTCACCTGCTGCTGTGACAACTGAAAGGATTTTTTTCATTTGTAGTGTCTAGGGGACAGGAACTGAAGGAAAATCTCCTTAATGTAAAGAGGGCAAAAGAGCCGATCATAGTTTTAACATTTCCCTACTCTGTCCAAAAATATACTTTAGGCTTTAGTGTGGCAGATTCTGCAGTCACATAAACCCCTATTATTGTATAATGCTACAAAACACGTTGACGTATTAGTGGTCACAATGAATCTTCATTATTAATGAGGTTGTAAAGGAACTGGCTTTGCTATTTTAAATTCTATTTGCACACAAAGCACATTCTCCTATATTCTCAACTATTTGCTTTCTTCTGTAAATACAACATTTTTTGGTCGAAGGTATGCCTGTAAATCCCTAAAGATCAATTACAAAAATATTTCTTTCATTATCCTCTAGCACAGTACAATGAATGCTATCACACTCCGTGAGGCACATAATGGAGAGGCCTTCTGAGCCCTAAAGCCTCATTAACTTTGCCTTTTTGGTATATTCTTTGCATAACGCCACAATCATGTGTGGTCTCCTGGAGTATGTGAAGAAAGTTGCAATTCTATTTCAGAGTTTTAATTTGAGGGCTGTGCTGCAGGGCACAGTGTCAGCTCAGCTCATGCAAGGAAAGTCAAGTCCCTTTCAATAGATTATCTCAGTGGCATCATTAGCAGAGCACAATCGGTGTTACCTTTCCCACTGGGACTACTACAAATATAATTGCTGGGGTTTATACTTTAAGGAAATCTAAAATTCTAGCCTAATCATACTTTCATGTGCAGGAAGAAAATATTTTCTTCTCTTCTAAAATGAGGGAGACAACTGAATATTGACAAGTGAGTACATATTTTGAGCATTTTTGAGAGTTCATGTGAAAATAACAATAGTGATGAGTGTATAAAGATACATTTTCTTGGCCAGCATTAGGCTAGTGTATCAAGGGGAAAGGGACACATAAAAAACAGGGCGAAGCCACTTCCAAGTCACCAGCATTTTAAAGATCAGGCTCTTCCTTACAATTGAGTAGATACGTGCGTTTTGTTTTGTTATCATTTGTTTTTCAGACGAACATTTCATTCTTGGAGATTTCTATGGGACACCATACTTCAAATTACTCCCACAAATGCCAGCCATTGACTGCAAACCAGATTTGGTCATTTGCACACACAAAAAAAAAGTATTTTTCCTAACAAATTCACTCAAGACCATGTTGCAAAAATGAATACACCCCAGTGAAAGTCTTAGGAGCAAGGCTACATTTTAGACAGCAAAATCCTAATTAACAAGAATTCAACTACAGGTGAGTCTAATTATTCATTAAACAGGTGTCCAGCAGACAGTTGATTATAGAAGGGTGTTACTTAACAACTAAAACCCCTTCCATTTCATGCTGTCAGCAATGGCACCACATGGAAGAGAAATGCCACAAAGCCTGAGAAAGAAAATAATTTCTTTACACAAGAAAGGTGAAGATCAGCAAAGCTTTACTTATCAGCCAGAATACTGTATCAACAGTGATATAAAAATTTACCAAAGATAGAATTGCAACCATTTGAGAGATGTCTAGGCCATCCACAGAAGTTAACACCTCAACAGGACTGTCTTCTGATGAGAAGAGTTGAAGAAAATTGCCATGCAAGTTCACTGCAGTTAGCTAAAGAAGTAGAAAGCCAAACTGGGGTGATTTTTTCCCATAACAAAATATGGGGTACACTGCAGAGGAATGGCATGCATGGGTGCCTTTCATGATAAAAGCCTATCCTAAAGCTCATGCACACAAAAACCCACCTAGATTTGCCAGGGCCTGTGCTGAAAAAGAAGACTACTGGGACTCTGTACTCTGGAGTGATGAGACCAAGATAACTGTTTTTGGAACTGATGGCTTCAAAACTGTATGGTGTTTCGCAAAGGTGAGGAGTATCAACAAACATGCATGGTGCATAAAGTGAAACACGGTAGTGGCAGTGTCCTTCTGTGAGGCTGCATGAGTGGGGCTGGGGTTGGGGAGCTGCATTTCTTTGATGGTATCATGAATTCACATTTGTACTGCTCTATATTGAAAGAGAAGATGCTACCATCTCTCCGTGCCTTTGGTCATCGTGTGCTTTCACAACATGACAATGATCCAAAACAGACATCTAAGGACACTGTTGGATTCTGAAGAAGAACAGGGTGAAAGTGATTCAGTGGCCAAGTATGTCTCCTGATCTGAACCCATTCAAACACCTATGGGGAAATTTGAAGAGAGAATTTGAGAATCACTCTCCATCCAGCATCCATCTAAAATAGGTCATTC